>NC_134146.1:20775500-21086500 GCF_033958435.1 Carettochelys insculpta
CAATTTCCCTAGTTCTATCAAATGAATATAGAGTATCTGGTACACGTGGCAAATTCTCCTATCTGCAATCAAAAGAAGATATTTTTGTTAGATGTGGAAATAATTAGCAACTTAATATAAGTTGTAGTTTTCACCTGCTTTATACCATATGATATGTTAGCTATATTCAAATACGATTAGGCCTGTTACTCTTCAGCGAGATACCCAATTTAACCTGTTCTTGTGGGATTCCTCTATTATGCAAACTAACAATAAAGCAATTATACCCTTCAAAAATTATGACTGGAAAATTGGAACTAAGAGACTTATCTTCACCTTCTGAAATATGGAATTCATACCAGATGATAGGGGAAAAAACCAAAGCTTTGGTCTCATATAATGCGATTCACCAGTCCAGAAGACAACTGGTATGCAGTCCACAGTGTCCACTGCACACTTATGCTCACTGAAGAGCAAATGAACCCTGCCATAGTCTCGTATTCCATTTCATATCCCCTTTCATTCCCTCTGAATGAAACTCCTTCATTTCATTAGAACAGGAGTGTACAACAGAATCCAGAATCCAGCCTGCGGGGCTGGCTGCCATGGAGGGACTGGCTCCCATGGGACTGGCTTCTGTAGAGCCCCAGTGCCTGGGGTGCAGACCCACCAGTGGCTCCAGTGGGCAGAGCCCAAGCTGGGGCACAGGGCTGGTGACAAGGCAGTTTGGGGCTGCGGGGGGGGATTAAGCCGGGGGGTGGGCAGGGAACAGTTTGGGGCTGTGGGGGGGTTTAACGCTGGGGGTGGGGGATGGTTTGGGGCTGCAGGAGGATCTTAGGCTGGGGGTGGTTTGGGGTTGCGGGGGGTTTAAGACTGGGGGGTGCTTTGGTACTGCAGAGGGGGTTAAGCCTGGGGGTGGGCAGGGGACAGTTTGGGGCTGTGGGGGGTGTTTAAGGCTGGGGGTGGTTTGGGGTTATTTTGTGCTCAGTCCCCCAGAACACAGGAAAAATTGCTGTGTGGCCCCCGATGAGAAAAGGCTGGACACCCCTTCATTAGCACATTGTAAAATCCCCAATACAGGATCTAATTTGGCTTCTACTGAGATGTGAACAACCACGTCATCTCTTGAAACATCCAAAGACTTTTTGTGATGGTTCCAGTCCACATACTTGCTGGTACACTGAAGATTATTTCAATACCTTCTGATTTACATAAAAGTCCTACAATCCTGGATCTAGAGGCAATTGTTCAGTTGCACTATTCATCAGAATTCTTCATAGTGTCCAAAGAGACTGGGCATTAATTGTAGCATCCATACAACAGATAGGCCGTGTCTACACTAGCCCCAAACTTTGAAATGGCCACGCAAATGGCCATTTCGAAGTTTACTAATGAAGCACTGAAATGCATATTCAGCGCTTCATTAGCATGCGGGCGGCCGCGGCGCTTCGAAATTGATGCGGCTCGCCGCCGCGTGGCTCATCCCGACGGGGCTCCTTTTCAAAAGGACCCCGCCTACTTCGAAGTCCCCTTATTCCCATAAGCAGATGAGAATAAGGTGACTTCGAAGTTGGTGGGGTCCTTTCGAAAAGGAGCCCCGTCGGGACACGCCGCATCAATTTCGAAGCGCCGCAGCCGCCCGCGTGCTAATGAAGCACTGAATATGCATTTCAGCGCTTTATTAGTAAACTTCTAAATGACCATTTGCGTGGCCATTTCGAAGTTTGGAGCTAGTGTAGACGTAGCCATAAAGTCCAAAATGAATTTGTAAATTGGCACATTTCTTGGTCCTCCAATCAACAGTTTTTACCAGTCTCAGAAGATGCTAGTTTTGCAGACTGGGCATTTCAGACAATTCACTCTTTTCACAGAAAATGGTCATTCATACAAATTTGACTGCACCATAAAATTATCTGAAACTGGAAGCAACGGGCAAAGGATGGTCTTTCATCCTCACAACACCAATACCTTATCAGTCAGTCCATCCAATTTAACCAAAATATTGCCTTTACCTTTCTCTTGCTAAACAGCTTCCTTCCAGCTCTCACCATTTGCAGAGCAATAAGGTAGAATAAAACACACTTCATGACAGAGAAGATGAAAACTCATTTCATGCTTTACACAGACCAGAAGAAGGTCATCAAAACACCTAAAATGGTATCACTAGAACTAGGGGTCTATAGCTACATGCTGCCTCAGGGAATCTACGGATCTGAGCTCACTTTCTTTTGCTTTGCTTACAGGATCACTACTATAGCTTAGGCAATATGACAAAGTAGTACAAGAGGGGATAAAAATGAAAATTTATTGGCAAGTCTAAATTCACAAGCTTATTGTCATACTTTGCATTCTCCATTGTGCGATTAGCTTATGGGATCACTCCACAACTGGCCAGGAAATCAGGAAGGAAGGGGGAAAAAAGATGAAAGAACAGGACTCTCCCCTCACTCCTGTTTTCCTGGAAGTCGAGAGAGGATAATAAGAGAACTGATGTCATGTTGACTGGAGCTACAGATGATAATGTTGCCATTTGCGCATCATAGCGCTATATCAATATATAATAATGTTGGCATGATGAGGTGATACCACAAGGTAAACATCGTACTGCTTTCCAAGATGTCACTCTGGCTCTTTTCAGTTACATCACTGATTTCTAGCCCAGCCAAGCTGAGTACATCTGCCGTAAAATATGTTCATCATTAAATAAATTACCCAACAATGAAACAAGAGTATATATCTATTAACAAGATTCCTCTGCAAGGAATTGAAAAAAGTAGCTCTGTACATTTCAACATATGAGCCTATAACAGAGCACTACCTGTTATAAGGGAGATGTATTTTCTTCTACATTTTGGAGCCTGTACTTACCAATGTAGATTAACTTTAGAACACTACAAAAATTTTGTTTCTTGATACTGTGTTAATTGTTCATTCCATACACATATGACCTTGGATTGCTCCTTGCTATTCTGAAAGATAGACTGGCAGCAATGAGGAAGAAAGAACACTCTTATCTGCATTTTTGTCTGTCTAGCTCATCTCTATATTAGCTTGAAAAGTTCTGTTTATGTAATGATCACTGTTGGACTACATTATCAGGAGTTTCTTCTCACAATAAATCTATGCATACAGAAATTGTCGAGGGGAAACAGCCCCCACATAGCTTAACCACAACTTCTAGGTTTCTGGTTATTATGAGAAGAAAAGAATTATGGGGCAGGGGAAATTTCATTTCCTATGCAAGCAGAAGCCTTTTTTTTTACCTATATAATCACATGCAGTTTTACCACCTAATCCAGCTCTCGTTGCTCACAGAGCAGTCCCACTGAAATCAATGAATAAGGGTTCCTTGTGTGAATAAAAGCTGTAGGATCGGGCTCTTAGCGCTAACCAAGCATCTGTGAGTGGTTCACATTTATTTCTTCATGTTTCCAGTCAGTCCCCAATAGCCAATTTCAAGCCTTCCCTTCCCTTTACTTCATTTTGTCCTTTCATTGACATTTGATGCCTCACCTTAAAAATCTTCACACTGCAAGCTTTAGTTCTATATTACAGCCGTAAATATACAACCACCTATAAAGGACCTCAGTGTGTATTTTCAGTGCTTACCCTGCAATTTCTGATTATCCAAATGGAATGTACAGATTCCTATCATTTTATTCTAAAGAGATAGAACATCTGCTCAATGTGTATTATACATTGAAAAGAAAAAAGGACATAATTTGAAACTACATATTCAAAGCTGTGTACGTAGTATTGAAAGATTTATAAAACATAGAAATGGGTTGGTACAAACCAGGGATACAGAGGCATTTATAACTGGTTCCAACACTGCGACAAATGCCATGTGCACAAGGATTCAGTGCACAGAAGTCAATCAGCTGAGAACACGTAGGTCCTGTGTATCCAGGACTACAACTGCAGGAATAGGCAAGTCTGTCTGCAAAACAGGTCCCATTGTTCTGGCAGGGAGATGAAGCGCAAGGGTCTACTTCCTCTTCACAAAAGGATCCTATAAATCCTAGTTGTAAAGAGATGATTTTCATGAGTAAATGTTCTTTACACATATGCTATTTAAAAGTAAGAACTTGATATACAGTAATGGACAATGACTTATTTCGTATTTCTCATTGATTTTGTAGAATAGTTACACAAAAATATGCATGAAGAAAAATCTTAATTCTGAGCGCTGACATGTTTCTGACATTATTGCAACTCATAGAACACGGAGTGTACCTACTTTCATGTGGCAGGATTTCAGCCATGTTTGCAGAAACTTACATCATGTGTCTTTCATTTCAAACAGTTATAAAGCCACAGTAGTTGACTTAATTTAGATAACAGAATGTAACTTATATTTACATAAAAAGTTCTGAGTTGTGAAATAAAGTGGGCAATAACGCCATCTATAAACATTCAAAAATCTAGAAATTTAAATTTGTTTGTTTGCCTTCAGGCACTCAGTCTTTAAGTAACGCTTCAAATATTGTAATAAAAATTACAAAATTCAAATATATTTCTAATACTGAATTGTCATAAAAATTGAGAGAGTGAGTGGGGCCTGGGATGGTGGAGCAGTAACAGCAGCAAACACTAAAAAAATCTGGAACATATTCTGATCTTAATTACTTTAATACAGCTTGATGGGGTACTATTTTGATTTACATTACTATGCTGCAAATCAGAAATTGACTCAAATAACTTGGGTGTGGAACACTTCTTTAACTTTCCTTTTAATTACTGTTTCTACTATATCCTACATGCTGTCCACTTATTGACTAATATTACACTCATTGGCCTCACTTACAGAATACCAGGTTGGTGCAAGTAACTCTTCATCATCACTTACACCCATTTTCTGATCAACTTACAGCTGGCATAGAACCTGTAGCACATTCATTTGTGGCATCAGTGAATTTATTGAGCTATACAGGAATGACGCTGAGAGCAGCCAAGCACAACAAGGCGGCTTGGGTTGGAGTTTATATTGTGTTATTGTTAATTTCTGTGTTAAAGAATCCACAATCTAGGAAGAGCCAGGTTTGGACTCTGCAAGTAGTGGCAAGACTATGGCATTTATTCACAGGAATGTACATATATGTTGTAGGAGAGACTCTATGCTGTGGAAGTAGTATAGAGGAAGTGATGGGGTGTGTGTGTGTGTGCAAGCGAGCAAGAGAGAGACAGAGTGAGACGGAGGAGGAGTGGGGAGGACATGATCTCACAGAACAAACAATAAAAGAACATTTGGACAAGTTTAAATACCAGAAGTTTCAAGTGGGACTGGATGGGCAAGGGTTTGTTTCATGTTGACTAATCTACCTAAAGATGAATATTTTAGGGCAGATGTGCAAAGATTCCTGGGCCAAAAGAAAAAAAAAGGTTTTATGCTGAAACATGCAGATCTGATAATGGGCCAACAGCCTACTCTGCCTGTTAGAAGGAAGATTTTTTTTTTCTTTTACAGATGCTGTATCTTATTCTTGGAACTGTGCAACTTCAAAGTGCTGTGCAAATATTTAACAACTCAATTTTAAAAGTACTCATGGGACATAGGCAAGTATTATAGCCTGATTCTGCACAAAAAGAAAATAGGAACACAGGAAGCCTACAAGATTTGTTAGTGGCACAACAGGATCAGAAATCACGAGTTATTTAGTCCACTTGTTCATGCCGCTTTCATTAGGGTCTAATGGATCATACAGTTGCGTGTCTTAATAAGAGCTGAAACCTCTTTTTCCAATGCACAATATTATATCAAAAACATTTTTTCCTATTAGGTATTAAGGTAAAAAAGATCATTACAGGTTCAACCTCTCTAGCCCAGCACCCTTGGGACCTGACTGTTGCTGAACAACAGAATTTGCCAGACCACGGGTGGTCAATATTTTCTAGCATATTACCAACACTTCTACTGCTTACTGGGTTCTTAGCAAAACAAAACAGCAGAAATGTAGCACTTTAAAGACTAACAAAATGATTTCTTTGGTAATGAACTTTCGTGAGACAGACCCACTTCATCAGATCTGATGAAGTGCATCTGTCCCATGAAAGCGCATCACCAAATAAATCATTTTGTTAGTCTTTAAAATGCTACATCTCTGCTGTTTTGTTGGAGTACAGACTAACACGGCTACCTGTCTGTTACTATTCAAGATGCTGGGCTCTTAGCAGACATTTAGGGATAAATTAGAGCTAAATAATACCACAGAACACAGAGAGCCAGGACTGGTGGTTGTAAACAAATTTGATGGGATCACAGGAAAATTGCCACACCTGATAAGTGGTTGTCTGGTTTATTAAATCATGCCAGATTATGGATTCTCGCAGGTAAGAGTTCCAGATTAGAGAGGTTCGGTCTGAAGTACAGAATGAGTTTCGGGAGGAGGAATCAACTAATCATATTGCAGTCTTCAACATGTGCCATAAGAAAAAAGACAGAACAATATTGAACTTCTGGTGCCAACTCAGCCAAAGCAATAAATATCTCCTCTGCCTTAAAGCTGTAGTGGATATAAAACTAAAATCCAATTAAAATATGATCCAGCCTTAGTTATCATCTAATCTCAGATTCAACAAATCTGACCTCCCCAACAGTGGGAAAAACAGCCCTGCTCTGTACCAAGAACAGTCAAGCAGACAGGATAGCACCTAAAGAATTGGCACAGACACTGTGAACAACAAATCAAAACCAGCAAAAAGCTAGACTGATGCAGATCCCTGCTCAGAATTGTCACACCAGCAGATTGCTTTGCTTCAGTGAAATGCACAAACAGAAGCTGAAACTAACCAAAGACAGCATCAGGCGCCCCAGACTGGAGATGGAAAGTGGTAGAGACAAAGCATGCTCTAAGTCTAGAGGAGAGACTGTGTAACTAATATTACAGAGCAGCAATTGATAAATATCCTCTGCTCTGAAGTCTGAAATATGATGAAGTGGGGGGAAAAATGATTCTTCAAGGAACCACAAAAAAAGTCTTATCAAAAAGTAATGAGGAAAAGTTGTGTAGGACACTGGCAGAAAAAGAAAAATTAAGCTGCTCGATATAGCAAGCCGACAATGGATCAGAGAGGGATAACATCACCACATGGACATGGAAACAAACCTCAAACATGTACTTTAACTCTATTCTGAGAGGGTTAAACTTGCCCTGATCAACAGCAGAGGGAGACTGTCTTCTTTACACTTTGGCAACACTCAAATAACTTGAGACACCAGTACAGTTTTTGCATTAAATTGCATGGATAGTTCAGGACTGATTTAATAAGCCAGAATGTCAGCTGGAAATTCTTTTCATTTGGAAGTATCCAAAATAAGGACAGAGAGGTAGCTGTGTTAGTCTGTGTCTTAAAACAAAAAAGCACTCATGTAGCACTTTAAAAACTAACAAAATGAGGGGATTTTGCATCTAGAGGTACATTACAAGATTGTGCAGCCTGTGAGGGATAATACTAGCTAGACAGAATATTGCATTCAGTACACTCATTGTGGCATCTCTTGCTATCTATTATTAAATCAGGTAAGCATTATAACTCAGAACAATGTCATTTTACACTTTGTGTAACTGTATTTCATTAGTAACTCATTTTCATTAATCCTGACTGGATATGCTACTTCCAGGGCATTTTTACCAGTTTTAAGTTATTCTTTTCTTCCCTCAATGATTAGTAATTATTCAAACAAGTGAATTAAATAGACATTTTATTTTATTGTAATTTTATCACTGCAATAATGAGAACACCTGCCAAATATTTTTTGTAGGTTTTAAAACAGAATTCTAAAAAACAAGCAATGGACAAAATTATATTTTCAAGTGCAACAACAGAGAAACAAACATGCAATGGTATATTCAAATCATACTATTTGTTCTTTATCAGTGGACTTTTTAAATGAAAAGAGACAGTAAAGTTTACTAGACTGGGCTAGAAGTCAGAAATTGCTTAACAGTGGTTGGTTCTCTAGAATGAATTCAATGTAACACATTGCTAAAGACTCAGTCTTTCAAAAGTAGCCTCTAGTTTTGGAGGATCTGGTTTTTGAGAGGTCATATTTGAACACTCAGGGCCTGATTTTCAGGAGTTCTGATCATCTACAATATGTCAGTATTGCTGGCACTATAGATATAATATTCTGCATCTGTGTATGTGCAGGCGTGCATTTATTTGCTAAATTCTTCATCCAGCTATTGCAGAGTCAACCCTGAATATCATCACTGATTTAAGAAGAATTGCATGACTCTCACGGTAACTGAGATCATAAGAATGCTCACAGATTGAGAGTAAACAAGTCAAAGAAGTTCATCACTCCAGGAAAACTAGTGTAAGTGAAATGGGACTCAAACCCAGAGTACTGCTATACAGGCACATTAATTATACTGTATAAGACACCTGACCTATGGCAGTGTTCTGTGGATAGGACACAAGACAGGGAATCAGTGGTCCTACCACTGATCTGACCTTAGAATTCTGGAATCATACAAGATTAGGGATGGAAGTGAGCTAGGAGATCATCTAATCCTGCCCACTGCAAGCAGGACCAACCCCAACTAAATCATTCCAGACAGGGCTTTGTCAAGCCTCGCCTTAAAAACCTCTAATGTCCATATCCATACCCTCCAACTTATCTACCTCTCCCCCCAAAAGTTTAGTGTCATCCTCAAACTTGCTGAGAGTGCAAATCAACCAATTATTCAAACAATTAATAAAGATGTTGAACAAAACTGGCCCCAGGACCAACCCGTGGGGTACTCTACTTGATACCAGCTACCAACCAGACATTCAACCATTGATCACTACTCACTGTGCCTGATGGTCTAGCCAGCTTTCTCTCCAACTTATCCATTCATTTTGACCATACTACTTTAACTTGAGGGCAAGAAAAGTATGGGAGACTGTATCAACAGCTTTGCTAAAGTCAAACTATATCACATCCATCACTTTTCCCATATCCACAGAGCTAATTATATTTTCATAGAAGGCAATCAAGTTGGTCAGGCATGACTTGCCATCGAATTCATGTTGACTGCCCCGATCAACCTCCTCTCTTCCAAGGGCTTGTCTACACTACCACATTCCTTCAAAGGAAGGATGATTATTAGGGTGTTGGGAATTTACTAATGAAGCACTGCCATGCATAGGCAGCACTTCATTAAGCAAATTCCCACCCCCCCGTGGCAACTTCGAAGTTTTAAACTTCGAAGTATCGGCATGAATTTAGCTGCGGCGCACCCGCCAGTACTTCGAAGTGCCAGGGCAACTGCAAAGTCCCTTTGCTCATCAAAACTCCCAATACCCTAATTACCATCCATCCTTCGAAGGAAGGTGGTAGTGTAGACAAGCCCCAAAAGTTTCAAAATTGAATCCTTGAGGACCTGCTTCATGGATTTTCCTGGGACTGGGATGAGGCTGACTGACCTGTAGTTCTTTGTTCCCCATTTTAAAGATGGGCACTACATTTGCTTTTTTTCAGCTGTCTGGAACCTCTCCCGATCACCAAAAGTTTTCAAAGATAAGTGCTTTGTAATCTTATCAACCAACTCTCACACCCCTAAATGCAACAGATCAGACCCCAATGACTTGTGCGTGTCCAGCTTTTCTAAATAGACCTTAACTTGTTCTTTCACTACTGAGGGCTGCTCACGTCATTCCCCTACAGGGCTGCCCAGCGCACCAGTCTGGGAACTGGCTTTGTCTGTGAGGACCAAGGCAATAAAAGCATTGAGAGCTTCAGCCTTTTCCACATCACCTGTCACTAGGCTGCCTTGCATATTCAATAAGGGCCCCACATGCTCCATGATCACCTTCTTGTTGCTAACACACCTGTAGACACCTTTCTTGTGATTCTCCACATCCCTTGCTAGCTGCAACTCCAACTGCACTTTGGCCTTCCTGATTATGTCCCTGCATGCTTGAGCAATGCTTTTATACTGCTCCCTAATCATCTGTTCAAGTTTCCAATTCTTGTAAGTTTCTTTTTTGTGTTTAAACTCAATGACGATTTCTTTGTTAAGCCAAGCTGGTCACCTGTGTATTTGATATTCTTTTTGTACTGTGATAGGCCAGAAAGCTAGCTCCGAGAGAGAGAGAAGCAACACCTAGCCAAGTAACAAAGGGCTACCCCAGGGCAGTGAGGAACAGCTAAGCTGGGGAAGCAGCCAAGGAGAGGCTGCTGCAAACCAATTAGAGGTAGCTAAGTTCACTTTAGGCTGCCCTAAACCTGGTTAAAAGGCCTCTCCTGCTGGGTATCTGCGGGAGAGGAGGGACGAGAAGGCTGGAGTGGTGAGCACAGAGGAGGTGAGTGCAAGACCGAGTTAGAGAACAGAGAAATAGCTTTGGAAGTGCCTGAAACAGCAAGGAGAGTTGAAGAGTCCCTGCTGGGAAAGTCGGGTGCTTCCCCACCCCCAGGTAATCGGGGGGAAAAGGGGCTTTTCCCCCGGCCCCTTTAACTCAGGGGCATTGGGGCACATTGCAGCCCAAGCCTTTAGGCCCTGAGTTGCCAGTGGGACATTAACAGGGTGAGGGTTCTAGAGCCTAGGAGCAGTGCTGACTCCACCACAGTACATTCGGATGGTTTGGTCCCACACCCTCAATAAGACTTCTTTAAACTACATCCAGCTCTTCTGGACATCTTTCCCCTTCCTATTGGCCTCCCAGGCGATCCTGCCCATCTGTTCCCTGAGGAAGTCAAAGTCTGCTTTTCTGAAGTCCAGGATCATATCCTGCTGCTAGCCTTTCTTCCCTTTGGCCAGACCTTAAACTCGACCATATCATGGTGACTGCTGCCCCGGTTACCACCTACTTCTATTTCCCAGCCAATTCTTCCCCCGTTTGCGAGCCACAGGTCAAGAGGAGCACAACCCTGATTGGGTTCATCAAGCACTTACATCAGGAAGCTGTCCTCAACAGTCTCCAAAAACTTCCTGGACTGTCTGAACAGCTGTATTGCTCTTACACCAAATGTCCTGATGATTTTTTTTACGTCCCCCATGAGAACCAGGGCCTGTGATCTGGAAACTTCTGTTAGTTGTCTAAAGAAAGCTTCATCTACTACATCCTCCCCAGGTGTCAACCATGACATCACTTGTTGCCTCTAATCTTAACCCAAAGACTTTCAACAAACTTTTTTCCAGTTTCATACCGGAGATCTGAGTAATCTTACTGTTCTCTGTCATACAGTGCAACTTCTCCATGTTTTCTGCCCCAACTATCCTTCCTGAATAGTTTACACCCATCCATGACCGTACTTCAGTCACGTATGTTACCCCATCAAATCTCTGGTAGTAGACCTCAGAGATGTCATTTGATTCTTAGGAAAACCACATGAGACAAGGGACATCATGTTTGGGTTTGGAAAGATTTTGCAGGAAGCTAGTTCCAGTGTTAAAAGCCCAAGGTTGTGAATGTCCTGCCACCAGCTCTCATGGGATCCACCTTCCCATTGAGCACAAGAAGCTGAAGTCAAAGAAAAGAAGAGAGGCCTAAATACATATTTGCTAGAAAGATGAATCAGAATTCACTGCATGTACCTTGCCAGAGTAGGGGGAAAGTATTTTTCAAACGTTCACAACCATAACCTTTTAAGTTAACTTAAAAAAGAATCAGAATATAAACAATGTAAAGTAACTGTTCAAACTTCAGAATATTAAACACATGAACTAATAGTAAAAAGTCTGAGAAAGCAGGTGAAATTCTATCTACTTTTTAAATTTCATCGTCTAAGCCAGTCCCATGAGTTTTGAATGGTTGGAACTGCCGATACTGCATACACTTAAGAATTCTGCTGAGCAGAGAATGGATTTAGGTATGCTAAGCATGTTAAATATGTAAGTGCTTTATGTTTTTCATGCTGTTCTTCTTTAGACATGGTGTGGAGCTGCCTATGTCAATGGGAGCTTCAGGAATAATGCGGAGATCCTGGGTACGCAGATGAAGCTTCTGAAAATCCAGGGCACATGGATGAAGTTAGAATGATCCCTTTATGCACAGACAGCTGCTCCCCAGGCACATGCATCGAAACCTCTCTGGGAGTTTGTTCTTCTCCGCATAGTCCCATAAGGATCAGAGACAAATATGTTTCCACAAAAGGCTTGGTCTGGGAAACCAAACAAAGAGTGATTCCAGAGCTGAGGGCCCTCTGCAGAGAGAGCACCTGGCTATAAGCCTGATCACATTTGCAATCTAGGGACTAAACAGTCTGAGCCCAGCAGCTGATCTCAACCACCCTGGCAAGTCATGGGTACAGACAGTTTCTCAAGCACTAAGCACCTCAGCTACAGCACACGATATTTTATCGATCAAAGTCAGTTCCTTAAATACTGCTGGGTGGATGGGAAGCCAGAGCAGCTGATATCTGCTGCCTGCAGTGGATTCTGCCTGCTGCCCTCAAAGTGTAATGAATGTTAACAAGGTACAGGCGACTGCAGTGAGGATTAAAAAGGAAATGGCACAAACATATAGCGAGGCCCAAACAAAATTCCTTGTCACTTCTACTATCAGGATTCCAGGAGCATTAAAAAATCTACCAATATCTTGAACAAACCCCTCAACACAGAGGATGAAAACAATCTCCTCCATACCATTGCACTTCTTACACAAAGGAACTATGTGGAATCACTGACAAGGACTTTTATCTTATGTGGTATAACACAGGGGATTAGCCCCTAAGGTTGCAGGTTCATTTCCTCCTGCTGATGACACAAGTGTGTAGGCCATACATAAGCTTGGCAGACCTAAAATAATCATGAAAAACTCGTAGTTGTGTATTACAAGGAGGAGCTCGGCCAAGGAGCCTAGTTTAGTGCTTACTCTGAAATGATACTAAAAAGGATCAAGGAAAATCTGAGGCCTCTAACATGACATCATTGTTGTCTCCCTAGAGTCTTTGCAATAACCTTCCACAAAAGAGAAGATCAAGAGAAGGATAATGTCATTTCAAGTGACAAAACACTTCCATAGGATATGCAGGTTTAAATACAGTAAAGCTAGTTGCCCTTGTGTTATCCTTGAATGTGTTGCAAAGTTTAATTTGTTTTGCGGTTGCGGTCTTATGTATGAGTTAAATATATGGAAATACTAAAATAAAATAATTAAACAGCTAAATTGAAGGTCTTACTTTTCAGTGCTTTTAATTGTACATTTAAATCAACACTTACTGTAAAATAATAAATAAATGAAAAATTAATACAGGTGCCTGGATCAAGAAAAATATGAAAATGGGTTTTTCACCTTTACTATTTTTTTTGGAGATAGATATCATCTGATTTTTCATCAGCTACATTACAAAAAGGATGCCCAACAAGACATGAGTACAGTGGGAAAATGGTGAATTAAGATATCAGAATACAGAAGTTACCAGAGTCAAAGAAATAAAATGAGAGGGAAAAAGGTATGGCAATACATGTTGGAACTCCTAAATCTGTCAGGACAAGGGACGTCACTGGATAAGAAAGCTGAGCAGGAGGGTGCAGCCTGTGTCCTCTGGCAGCCTGGGGCAGGGGGGGCAGTTGCAGCAGGACCCATGCCCCCTACAAATCTCCGTGCGATGGCAGGTGCGCAGGGCTGAGGGCAGCCCTCAGTGGGGCTGGAGCCAGCTCTCACACCAGCAGCCCCGCAGGGCTGGGGGCAGCTGCCCAAGGCTGGAGCTGCATCCCCTGTGGGCCAGAACCAACTCCCCCTGCAGCTCTGGGGCATGTGCAGTAGCCTGACACAACCACAGGCCATGCCCCAAGCAACTGAGAAAGGTAGGAGAGCAGCCCAGTGGAGCATGGTGGAGGTAGCGGGTGGTGGCTTGGGGGCCATGGCAGGGAACCTTCCCTGGTCTGGCAAATTGTCCTTGGACCAGATGAGTCTTGACCATGCTGGACCAAGGAGGTGGAACATGCATTAGTACAAAATTCTGTTGCTCAAAATGTATGAAAACATATTTTGGCTGTCATTGCCATACGGCTAGAAATCAAGGATAATAGAAATAATCAGCGAGGTGATGTTCCTTAGATGCTGCTGTAGACCTCTGGCACAGCAAGAGAAAGCAGACCAGGATGTGTTTTCAGAGAGATAAGGGAGCCGTGAAAGAAAGCCAGACTTCTGATCATAAGAGGATTTTAACTAATTAGCTACTGAGGAGTTAAAAAGCTATGCAAAAAATAAGAAAGGTAATGTGTTAAGAGGCAGAGCAAAGATTGCTTTTTAAGCAGTTTGCGAACAACAAACATGGCTGGAGATTATGTTAGCCCAAAGCCATGGAAATATGCCAAATGTGATGAATGAAGTTGGTGAACACTGAAGACAAGAGATTACAAAATTGTTAGATTTGAAATATGTGGATAAGCAACTGAAAGAAACAAGACAAATATTCTGGAGTTTTCTCATACAAAGCCTTCTTATAAGGAAATACAAAATGTTTTATGGAATTTTCATTAGAATTCTATAATTCTTTTCTGTTAAATAATCTGGCTAGTTGTGCCTTTAAACAAACGAAGGTAAAAAGCAGATGCTTCATTCTAGTGCTTTTAAACCCAGGACACAAACTGGCCATGGAATGCTGGGTCAACATAGAAGAGCTCCTCCTCTGCTCCAGTTTCACCCAGCACACCCTTGGTGGAAGCAAGCAAGCCTTCTTAATTGGCTTGCTGTCTCCCAATAGGCTCATGTCACATCCAGAACAACTAAATCTCACTGATAGCCTGGCCCAAGTGGGTTTTCCTTAAGTAGGAAATGTCAGCGGGCTGATGCCTCCAGCAAGGGGCTGAACAGAGTGATAGCAGCTCTCCTCCTTTCCCAGTACTGCTGCCCTCGGGACAAAACTTTTAAGATCTTTGAGATTCCACCAGTTTTGTGCTAAGGAACTGATGCAGGACTGCACCTCAGCTACAGCACATGATATTTTATCGATCAATAAAATCTGCTAATTGGTGTATTACTAGTGTAATATTAGCATGTATTTAGTTACCTTCTATGCACAAATGAACGTCACCTTCACAACTGGCAAAAAATACCTAATCAATGGGCATTTTTTTTATAATTCCTGGTTAAACTGACAAGGTTTTTCTTTTTGCTCATTATATTAGATATTTGAACAAATGTCACTGGGAAGGTATGCTACATTAGGCTAAATCCCTACATCTTCTGATTATCTCACTGAATTCTAATTCGAGTTATACAACAAACATTTTTTTAAATTTTTCTAAAATGCAAAATTTAGACAGTTGATGTAATGTTAATTTGACACAGCTGTTGTGTAGGTCACTCATTAGAGCAACTGACTCCAAAGAGAAAGAGAAAAGCCAGTCTGAAGCAATTACAATAACCCTTCATTGTTAAGCAGGTGCATATTTCTTCAAGAGAAGCAATTACTGATGATCAAAAAGACTTCTACCTAAAAATAAATTCAGCTTTATAAAAGAGTATTGGAAAAATACAAAACAAGCATAGTTGATTTAGGATAGGAAATATGATTAACGCTGGACAGCAATCTTAACTATCATTTGGTATTGATGACTAATAGAAAAATTAGTAACTGAAAGCTTTCATTACCGATAAGTTAAGGAATCAGCTATTGCACATAGCATAATCTTAGAAAAAGGATATGCTTTCAATGTTACAGTATCTTCATTACACAGAAACAGAGAGATAGCCGTATTAGTCTGTATTCTATCAAAACAAGAAAGCACGTGTGTAGCAGTTTAAAGACTAACACCCCTCCTCTACTTACGATACATCAATGATATTTTTATCATTTGGACCCATGGTAAAGAGACTCTAGAAGAATTCAACAGGATCTTTAACAATCTGCACCCCACCATTAATTTCAGCCTTGACCATTCCACATGAAAGATACATTTCCTGGACACTATGGTACAAATCACTGATGGCCAGATCAATACCACTCTCTACCGGAAACCCACTGACTGCTACACTTACCTACATGCTTCTAGCTTCCACCCTGCACACACTACACGATCTATCATTTGCAGTCAAGGCCTGAGATACAATCAAATCTGCTCTAATCCTACTGACAAAGACCAAAAACTGCAAGATCTCTACCAAACATTCATAAACCTGAATTACCCACCAGGAGAAGTAAAAAACAAATCAACAGGGCCAGACAAATACCCAGAAACCAACTACTCCAAGATAGGCCCAAAAAACCAATAACAGATCACTTATTATTACCTACAGCCCCCAACTCAAACCACTGCAATGCATAATTAAAGCCTTACAACATACCCTAAATCATGATGCCACACTCCAGAAGACCATAGGTGACAAGCCTGTTCTCTTCTGTAGATAACCTCCTAACTGTACGAGGATTATCACTAGCAACCACACGTTATATTACAATAATACTAATCCCGGAACTGTTCCTTGAAACAAGCCTCATTGTCCAATTTGTCCACATATCCATCACTGGACTTAACCAAATTAATTACAGAATCAGAGGCACATTCTCCTGTTCCTCAACTAAGGTTATCTTTGCCATCATGTGCCGGCAATGCCCACACACTACGTATATTGGGCAAACTGCAAACACTCTTCACCAAAGAATGAACGGACATAGAGCAGACATCACAACCTCCAGATACACAAACCTGTCAGCCAGCACTTTAATGGAGTGGGCCATTCTGTTAAAGACCTGAAAGTTTGTGTTCTGGAGAAAAGAGACTATAACAAAAGTCTACAGAGAGAATGTTCAGAACTAACATTCATATTCAAATTCAACATATTAACATGTGGTTTGAACAGGGACAGCAATTACCCAACCCATTATAAGGACTCTTTCACATACTTTGATGTCTGACCTAATACTGACTTCCCCATCCCACACACCCTCTCCTTCTGCTCTCTATCTGATTTGCCAACCTTGATAACAATTTTTGGACCTCTATGCTTTACATATTGAGTCTGTTCTGGTAGGGCTGTAGATCTGAAGAAGTGGCTCTGTCCCACGAAAGCTCATCACCTAACAACTCATTTTGTTAGTCTTTAAAGTGCTACATGACTGCTTTCTTTGTTTCATTATAATATCTACAGTACTGATAAAAATTATTTCAAAAGTTTTCCAATAGCGATAAATGAGTTCAAATAAAAAAGAATGGATGAAATCTTTTCAGGGGCTTGAAAATATTCAATTAATTAAAAAGACTATTCCTATCAATCTTCTACTTTTTATAGGTCCAGAAGCAGACATATTAAAATAACATGAGAGGGTGGCTTTTCTTTTGTTTTTCCTCGACAAGACAAAAATCAGGAACAATGCAACATTTCTTAAGATACTTATGTCCTTCTCTCATGGAAGCTCTAGCCTGATTTCCAGATAGATGAGATTACAAGATCATGAAGAATATCTTTCTTCAAAACATACATTGAACTTTAAATATGATTTGGACATCATTAATAATTGTGATGTAAAAATTTCTAATCTGGAATTCTATTCACTTCAGTTGATGTCTTTGTAAGGGTTAGGGTCATATATATTTTCATTTAACTAAAAAGTTAATCATCAAAATATATCCCAGAAAATGACAATTTTGTTAATGTTGATAAGACATATGATTCAAAATTAGATGTAGTTTCTCTTTACCTTCTGGACATTGACAACTGAATCCACTGATATTGGACAAGCAGGTACCTCCATTTCTGCATGGCTCTTGGCTGCAGTGATCAATCTCTGACTGACATAGTTCTCCAGTGTAACCTACATCATGAGTTGAATATATTAAAAAGTGAAGAAAATTCAGATTTTGTTACCAAAATTTGCCATTATACCATTCAAATAGCAGTAAGTTATTTTTCTTGAATATTACCCAAAGAAACACAGTATGCATGACAATCTCTCAACATTCATTTTTTCATTGAAACATTAATTTAATAAGACTCTGAACACAGTTTTAGTAATATTCATCAAAATTCAAATACAGTGATAATATCAAATAATATTTTACCAACAACAATACTCTGACTGCATTAGTGGATAGGAGGGACGTTGTGCAAATACAAGGAACTTCTAATGAATTTCAAATTTATTTTGACCCTAACACAAAAATCATCCAGGGAGACTTTAAACAGGACTAGTCATTCTGGATGATTTGTGCATATGTTGAGTGACTGTCATTGCCTTCTACTTCTGAGACTCAGAGGGGATTGTTTATGTAAAACATTTAAAAGCCTACTAGGCAGACGTACACTTAAAATTACATCAACAGGCTTGAAAAGGTGTAATTCAGCACTGAATTTGGCCCCAAAGGGTTTATAGCTGCCACAGTTCTATATCAGATAACACTTCTAAGATTTTCTTCTTCCCCATGTTTTCTTTGCATTTTCACATGGTACCATAAGCCAAACTCTGTTCCCACCTTCTCCAGCGCATTGTGTAGTAGCTGCATTAAATACCACAACTGACAGCCAGGCTCAAGAAAGGAACAAAGGACTCTCCTATAGGTGGTTCTGGGTCAGGACTAGTGTAATGTTTGTGAGTGCCCCTCTGTGGACAAGCGCCTTTGCCTAGTTGTATGACAAGGTTCTAGGGCTAGGATCTGACTAGCTCTGTCCACAGTGCTGTTGATTCTTGAATTAGGCTTGTGGCCAATCTTCAGCCACTGGACCTGGGCCTTACCCAGGTCTAAGTTCAGCTTGCACTCGGAACTGTCCATAATGCTGCTGGTCTCCCAGTCAGTATACAGACCTGCCTGGGTAGAACTCCTGTGAGGAACTGACAGACCCCTTGCCCAGCAGTGTATTTTATCCTAGCCTGCAGGGTCCTCATTGGTTGCTGCAGAGACAGACACTCTATCCTGCCCAGAGGACCTCTTTGCTGCTCCCTTCGCTGGGAGGGGGTGTGGGAAGGTCTCTGGACATCTGTAAGGCGTTGGGATTTAGTACACCCTGTCACAGCTGGATTACATAGCAGAGCAGTAAGAGGATGTTTGCACTACTGAAGTTAGTTACCGTGCTGATACTGTGGATGAACAGTAGATTTCAGTATCCACGGCTGGCAAGGGTGATGAGCACTTAATGAACATAACATTTACAAAAGGACAAGAAGCACAAGGAACCACAGAACCTGGTTAGCCAACTAATTTGCTTTTGATAGACATATTCTATTGTTAGAAGTTCTATCATATTCATAGGATTACTTTGCTCAAGCCTAGTGCGATACTCAATATGCTTACTTCATTTTCAGTTATGTCAGTCTTCAGAAATGTAAATTTGTGAAAATGACACTGGAATTCCCTGTGTGATTGTAAAAACTTTAGTCAAATGAAAGATATGAAATAGCATGGCTCTGCAGCTTGCTAAAATAATCAGCTGGGTTTCTTGCAACTGTCATAACAACAGGAACAAATCACATCATAAAGACGACATTTTATTGTCAGCTTTATAAGAACATATTCCACCTATTTAACAACTACATTGCATGTGTTCTTCTACTGAATTAAAACATTCTTTTGGTCTTTAATAGCCAATAATGAGTTCTGCAACTCAACAGTTTCCTAAATTAGTCATAATACCAAACAAAACAAAACAAAACAAAAAAAACAAGTTGGCAGACAGATACATTTTAAGGCTCTTTAGCTGTGTCTAGACTAGCCCCCAACTTCGAAGGGGGCATGGTAATTAGGCTGTTGGGAGATTACCAATGAAGTGCTGCAGTGCATACGCAGCACTTCATGAGGCTAAATCTCCCCCATGGTAACTTTGAAGTGTGAAACTTCGAAGTGCCGGCTTGTGTGTAGCCGTGGGTTAGCTGAGATTACTTCAAAGTGCCCACGCTACTTTAAAGTCCCTTTACTCCTCAAAATTTTACTCCTCAAAAGTAGCGTGGGCACTTCAAAGTATGTGCGGCTGACCCATGGCTACACGCAAGCCTGCCCTTCAAAGTTTCACATTTCGAAGTTGCCACAGGGGAGATTTAGCCTAATGAAGTGCTGCATATGAACCGCAGCCCTTAATTAGTAATCTCCCAACTCCCTAATTACCATGCCCCCTTCGAAGTTGGGGGCTGGTCTAGACACAGCCTTTGTGTCTGTTCACTTTGTGCTATTACAAATCTCTGTATCTCTGGACCATATTCTTGTTGCAAGGTTATGGCAACATGGTACTTTACAGATACTTTCAGAATTGAGGTGCTATAGTACAGTATATTCTATTTTTTTGTTTTCCATTTCTGCTACTAGTTTCAAATACACAGTGAAAGGAATCTGTTGGAATCTTTTCTAAAAGAAATAAACAAAGAACACCAATTTCCACTTTTCATTTGTAGATATAATGGTATAAGTTCTAACAGAAAATCTAGCAAACATTACGATGAAGCAAGCATTGAAAAAGTCATTCCAATTACTGCAAAAACAGTAAGTTCCTGAAAATGAAGGCAGAAATTTACCCCAAAAATCCCACCTAATAAACCAAACACAACACATTTTAATAAGTTCATGAAGAAATATTATTTATATTCTTCAATGGCACAAATAAGTGCTTACTCCACAAATAAGTTGAACCCCCTAGCTGAATTTGCCCCACAGACAATGTGTGAACCTAAGAATGAGAGAGATATAAGTCCAAGACAAGAAGCAAGGGGACATGAAAAATTGTGGAAAGCACGAAAGGAGAACAGCAAGGAAGGGTATGAAACATTAAGTAAGCCTGAATCACCATATTTACGAACTCAGCCTTGGTACTACAGGTTGCACCTCCTAAAACGATACTCTCTGGTCTGGCAACATCCCTTGTCCAGCAGGACTAGCGATGTTAATGGACCAGATTGCTGAGGCAGGAGGGCAACCAGCTGGCAGTCCAGTGGTGGACAGTGAGGCCACAGCGGCTCCACATCAGACTGGGGCATTGGTGTCAGCTTCCCCTGGCAGCCCCACAGAGGGCTGGGGACTGGGTCTGGAGTGCTGGCTTGCCCCAGCAGCACCACACGGGGCTGGGGACAAGAGCATTGACTTCCCCTGGCTGCCCCACAGGACTGAAGCTTTGGGGCTGGAGCTGGGGAGCCAGCTGTGGTGATGAGCCAGCCAGAAAGCTGGGGAGCCACAGCCAGAGGAGGGCAGCTAAGGATCAGGAGGAGACATTAACCTCCCCTCATTCAGGACAAGTGATGTCCCGAGGGTGCTGGACCAACGAGCTGCAACCTGTAATGAAATCAATGGCAGGGTTCCCACTGACCTTAAGAACAACATTTTGACTCATGATATTAGAAATACTCTGAAGAAGTGTCTTTCTATCCTCTCCCCAACCATCTGCAGCTTATTAAACAAATGCAATATAGTGCAATATTTCTTTGCATAACACATCTGTACTGTAACCTAAGAAATGTTGAGTATCTATAGAATAATCCAGCTGATTCAGAAACAATGCACTTTGGTTTATTGTTGTGGTGAATCAAAACAACAGACAGGTATTGGAATTATGGGTGCTAGCTTGAAGTGGTTTTCATTATATACAGGATTTACAGTTTACTTCAATGGCTCTTGGCATCCTACTACAAAAATTGTTCTAGCTTCTCCAGGACAAATAAATTTCAAATGCTGATGTACAGTTACAAATGTCTGACCTCATTGTGGCTAGGATGCTAGCCTGGAACATGAGAAACCTTGTTGACATTCATGCTCCTGCATGATTCAGGGCAAATAACTGAAGACTACTCTACGCTAGAAGTGCTAAATTGATACAGCTGTGCCATTGCAGCATCTCTGGTGAAGATGTTCTATGCTGATGGAAGAGAACTTCCCAACTGGCATAATTATGTCACCTCCATAAGAGGCAGAAGCTATGTGGGCAGGAGAGCGTCTCCTGTAGACACAGAGCCACGTGGAGAGCTTAAGTCACTATACCTTGCATCACTAAGTCAGGTGTGTGGCTTTTTCCTACCTCTGAGAAACTTAAGTTATATCGATACATATGTGGTGGAGCTGACCTTCCCTGAGTCTCACTGTGCCTCACTTCCCTATCTGTTAAAGAAGAATAATAGCACTTGCCCTACCTTCCAGAGTGTTATAAAGATAAATACATTAAAGAATCTGTCCAACAGCTCTTAAATTCAGTTTGGGTAAATCAATAAACCCAGCAGGTGTTTGAACACTCTAACTTGTGTAGAGTTAAGAGCAAGACTCCACACTGATAGTTGGTTATCTGACTTGCAGGGTGGCAGAAAGACTGAAAGAGAAATCCTGGGAGAACCTGGAAAGACTAGGGCTGGTCTACACTTGCACCCAAATTTGAAGGGGACATGGTAATCAGGACCACAGGAGATTACTAATGAAGTGATGTGGTGAATATGAAGCACTTCATTAGGCTAATCTTCCCCCATGGCAACTTTGAAGCGTCAAACTTTTGAGGAGTAAAGGGACACTGAAGTAGCGCAGGTACACACATGCCGGCACTTCGAAGTTAGGCTGCAGCACGTCATTAGTAATCTCCCGTGGCCCTGATTACCATGCCCCCTTCAAAGTCGGGGGCAAGTGTAAACCAGCCCTACGAGAAGTTGGAGTTTTAAAGGACATTTATCCTGAGACTAACTGAAAGAGCAAGAGGGAGTATTTTGGAAGTATTTTAAACTAACTAAAATTGCTTCTACAGTCATGTTAATAACTGTAAGAGGCTTTTAGTAATGCTTCTAGATAAGTATCTGAAAAAGCTTTTTGGTTAAAAAATGATTTTTAAAGAAATGTTTTTTCCTGTGTTTTTCTTTATGCTCAGCTATTGCTCTTATAATACCCTGTCCCTGTGTGGTTTTACCTATCAATCTTTTGACTTAAAACAAGATGAAATTCATTTTGTAATTCCCTCACTTTGTTGCAGGGCAAATGAAAAGAATTGTGATTAAGGAGGAAGGGATGTACTCTAACGTAACCACCCTCAGAAATAAGAGTTGTACCACCTACCAAGAAGAATACTGTGAGGACAAATAAATACATAAATACACTTGAGTGTTCTGAGATACTAGTGCAATGGAAAACATGTAAGTACAACGGTAGTCCAGTGGCTGGGCACCAGCCTAAAACTTGGGATGTCACAAATATCCTGTGTGACCTCTGAGATCCAGAGATGAAAAGTGCTACATAAGAGCTAGATATTATAATTTGTAATTTCTTCTTATTCTTATTATAAATGAGTTTCAGTGGTGCTTCAATTATCTGGAATGCGGAGGTAGCCATGTTCAAATCCCAGTTCCTGAGCTGAGTCAGTCTCTCCCAACCTCACCTCCCCTTTCTACCCTAGGTCCCACCAGGTAAATCTGTCAGCCTCATGGAGTGGATATGATCAGGCCCAATTTCAGGGAAGTTTAGGGTAAATGCATGAATTTTTGGATACTTTTACAAGCCCAGCCACAGCAAATCTCTAAAGCTTTCTAGAGAATGAATGTACACACAACTATTCAAACAAATAGCTCCACTTAAGGACATGGCCCAAGATTTACACATGGCTAAAATAATGGTAACCATGTAGAATTTGGATCTTTGTGTTTGCCTTATAAATAATTATTTTTAAGAAACATTACTGATTGCCATTTACAAAATAAGATCACATGAAGGTAATTTAGTCTAATATTAAATTTTAAATGGGAATTTCAGGACATTCATTGACTTATGTCTAGATGGTATATAAAATACATTTTCAAGTGCCTTCTCCAAGTTATGGACAATTTTATGGTCAATGAATTCTGAATAAATTGCATCCACAATGACTTCACTGTAGGGATTTTTCCAGTCACTCAATTTCAACTTCAGTTTCTACTAATCTCTCTCTTCTTAAATGTCCTTTGAAGATAATAGAATTTAAAGCATTATTTAACTATATTTACATATCTTACTCATAAGAGAGTTGAATCCATCTGCATATTTATGAAACATAATGGAGGAGAATATCTGTGCATGAGAAGGTCATATCTTGTTCCCAGAATGGTTTAAATATAAATCCAGGTAATTCAGTGAAACCCACATAACCATTCAAAATAGTTAACTAGGCGAAAGGGGAGAAAGATTGAAAGTCCACATGCAGAAAAAGCAGCTAATTTAGTGGAGCTCATTATTAAGCCATTGAAATAATTGGGCCAGATCCTGATCAGTAGACAAGCAAATGACAGGTGCGGGTGCAAGAAAGCTCTCTTAAGACATCTTTGTATGCCTCAGTTTCTGCGTTGGTACCCTAGCGTTAATTGGAGCAGTTAGAACAGAGGTGAGCTATATTTACTTGTGCCCTCCCATTTCCTGCTACTGGCCAATTGCAGCTCTTGTTGGCCGCATATCGCAGTTTGCAGCCAATGGGAGTGGTGGGAAATGGTGCAGACTGGGACACCACTTCCCACTGCTCCTGTTGACTCTGAATGATAATCGACAGCCAATGGGAGCTATGATTACCCAATACCTGTGGAGGAGAATAGTACAGGAGAGATCGCTATGTTAGTCTGTAATCTATGAAAACCAAGAAACAGTCAGGTAGCACTTTAAAGACAGACAAAATAATTTATTATGTGATGAGCTTTCATGCAACAGACCCACTTCTTCAGACCTACAGCCCTACCAGAATAGACTCAAAATATAAAGCACAGACGTCCAAAAATTGTTATCAAGGTTGACAAATCAGAAAAACTGTTATCATTGCTGGCAAATCAGATAGAAGAGAAAGAGAGGAGGGTGAGGGGTGGGGAAGCAAGTGTTAGATCAAACATCTTTTACAGACTTTGATGTTTGATCTAACACTTACTTCCCTATCCCTCACCCTCTCTCTTGCTCTTCTAACTGATTTGCCAGCAATGATAGCAGTTTTTCTGATTTGTCAACCTTGATAACAATATTTGGACCTCTGTGCTTTATATATTGAGTCTGTTCTGGTAGGGCTGTAAATCTGAAGAAGTGGGTCTGTCCCACGAAGCTCATCACCTAATTAATCATTTTGTTAGTCTTTAAAATGCTACATGACTTCTTTTTTGTTCTGTGGAGAAGAAGGTAAATACAGGAGGTGGAGGCCAGCCAAAGACTAACCCTTGTGGACTGGATCTGGCCTGCCAGCCACTTTTTGCCCACCCCCTCAGAGAGAAGGTTGTTTGAGCTTCAGCTGGCTGCCAACAGCCTAAGAGCCTGGGATTTAGCAGGGCATACAGACACCCATGTCATTTCCCTGATTGATTTAATGAGAACAGCCATCCTAGGTCAGACCAAAGGTTCATCTAGCACAGTATTGTCTCTGACAATGGCCAGTGCCAGGTGTTTCAGAGGGAATGAACAGACTAGACTGAAATGCGGAGAGTGATACAGATGCTGCTACACCTTCATTACACCAGGGACAGAGACCCTTACACTGAGACAATTCTACAGGCAACAGTGCTTGCTGTAAAGCCACTTTGAATCACAGATTATTCCTATTCAGTTTATTAATTATTCCATCTGACTTAAATCTTAAGGTTACAAATACCTTCAGAACAGCTAATGGCTATACTACAACCAGCTTTGGAACTTGAGTCTGAAAGCACTATATGGCTATGTCTACACTAGCCAAAAACTTCGAAATGGCCATTTACATGGCCATTTCGAAGTTTACTAATGAAGCACTGAAATACATATTCAGCACCTCATTAACATGCAGGCGGCCGTGGCACTTCGAAATTGCCGCGGATTGCTGCCGTGTGGCTCGTCCAGATGGGGCTCCTTTTCAAAAGGACCCTGCCTACTTCAAAGTCCCCTTATTCCTATGAGCAGATGGGAATAAGGGGACTTCGAAGTAGGCGGGGTCCTTTCGAAAAGGAGCCCTGTTGGGATGAGCTGCGCGGCAGCGAGCAGCATCAATTTCGAGGTGCTACTGATGCGCTGAATATGTATTTCAGCACTTCATTACTAAACTTCGAAATGGCCATTTGCATGGCCATTTCGAAGTTTCTGGCTAGTGTAGACACAGCCTATGTGTGGATCTTCCACTGACTACCAAAGGAACTTCAGGATTATTTACAGAATATGTTTCACTGTATCAAAATTTTCATTAGATCATTCTTCTGTACTAAATTCTACTTCCATGCCACAGCACAGACTTCAAAATATAGTTTATATTTTTTATAAAACTAGCCACTTTTAATCACTTGTAACACTAATCTCTCCTTCCCTTCTTTTATATCTTCCTTTTCCAGACAATTCCACTTTCATTCTTCTTCACGTCAGGAGCTCTAAAAATAATCTGATACATCAATAGCCAACAGATCATTCCTATTTCCTATGCAAGAGTTGAAAATGTGTGGTGAAATGTTCATAAGAAATAAAAACAAATTACCTAATGTTAATATTCCTCCAGTCTGCTTCATTTAAAGCTCATCAAAAGAATTTTGGAAAATGCCTGAAGTGGTTTGTCTAAGAACTATGCAGTGAATTTAGTACCTCTGGAACATGAGACATGAAAGCACTACACTTTCAACCATGCCAATTCCGTAAGAAGGATTTTCGACCATCACAGAGCAGTAATTACATGGCGTTACCCTCTGGCATTCAACTATGACCATCATATTTAGTTTAATTTTAGTTCCAATTAAGACACAGATATTCATTTGATCCAGTGTTAAAAGACAAGGAATTTCAAAGCAACTTAAAACACATATATTTGATCATTAACCAAACCACAAATTATTCAATTAAGCTTTAACATTTTATAACATTTTTGCAAAAAAATATTTTTAATTGTGTGAATAATCCATCAGCTGCATGGTTTGCAAAGAAGTATCTTTTATTTGACTGGCCTGAGAGGCAAAATGTCCATTACTTAATGTTAATTACTCAAAAGAGAACAATTTCAAGTGTGTGCCAAAAAAGCAAATAACATGACAGTTTTAAATAACAAAATCTGAGCCCCAACTCTGCAAATTCTTCCTGTTATATGTAATTCTTACAACTGTGAGTAGTCTCATTGAGTGGGACAATGCTTGCAAAAGTAAGACCTCTATCAAGTGGTTTTGGTAACACTAGCCCATATGTTCTTATTGCATCTCCCCCTTGCTTCTCTTCCTCTGTCTAGAGATATTCCAAGAACTGTGTTGCAAAAGATATGAAGAGAATATTAAAACAATATATTATTCAAAACTCACTGTAAAACATACCAGAAGGGCAAGTGCAGGTGAAATTTTTCCCATCATGTTTTTGTGCTACATCAGTGCAGGTTCCATTGTTCTGGCAGGGCCTGCTCTGACAGGCGTTAAACTCTTCACAGAACGCACCCATATATTGATCCTCACAGTCGCAGTAAAACATTGCCTACAAACAAATACATTGTGTTCAGTCAGATAAGGCTTCTGTGCTTATTTCTGAGTTGTGAATATTATTGAGCAAAGTTAAAAAAAATGGCAGGTATGAACACTAAGTTGTAAAAAATATATCTTTGCAAAGTTACCCCTTAAAACACTGATCCTATAGCTTTACAGAGGCAAAACTCGTACGACTGTTAATGGGAATTTCAATGGAGTCATGAGATCAGAAAGTGGGGATCTGGAACTGAGATCTGTGCAAGCTAGTTATATATATTAATAATATAAGTCACTATACATTTTTCTTATATAGTGTTCCAGTTAACTGCAAGCATTATCAATTAAAGTCATAAGACAGACTATTAAAGCATATAACAAGAAACTCTACTGAATGTAATCAACATCATGGCAATGGAGGATGCACCCATGTTTATCAAGGTCAGAAGTGGGACCCCAAAGTCCTGCCTTAACAATTTTCTGTAAAACCTGGGACAGATTTCCTAGGTAAAGTCTCTTCAATTTTGCCAAAGTCCCAGACATAAATCTGGAAGCATTCTTCTTCTTAAGTCGTCTATTACATCTCCCAGATCTTGATTTATTACAAAAAAGTGCAAAAAGGACAGTATTTTAAAGACTTTGAAATTCATATTTTAATAATAGACATAACATATGACATCCTAATTAAAATGAAAAAGCAGTTCAGTAGCACTTTAAAGACTAACAAAATAATTTATTAGGTGATCTGAAGAGGTGGGTCTGTCACACAAAAGCTCATCACCTAATAAATTATTTTGTTAGTCTTTGAAGTGCTACTGGACTGCTTTTTTGTTTTGATAGCATATAGACTAGCACGGCTATAAGAACATAAGAATGGCCATACTGGGTCAGACCAAAGGTCCATCCAGCCCAGCATCCCATCTGCCGACGGTGGCCAATGCCAGGTGCCCCAGAGAAGGAGAACAGAAGACAATGATCAAGTGATTTATCTCCTGCCATCCATCTCCTGCCCTTGTTCTGAAGGCTAGGGCACCATACTTTATCCCTGGCTAATAGCCATTTATGGACCTAACCTGCAAAAATTTATCAAGCTCTTTTTTAAACCCTAATAGAGTCCTGGCCTTCACAGCCTCCTCCGGCAAGGAGTTCCACAGGTTGACTGTGCGCTGTGTGAAGAAAAATTTCCTTTTATTAGTTTTGAACCTACTACCCATCAATTTCATTTGGTGTCCCCTAGTTCTTGTATTATGGGAAAAGGTAAATAATTTTTCTATATTCACTTTCTCCACACCATTCATGATTTTATATACCTCTATCATATCGCCCCTCAATCGCCTCTTTTCCAAACTGAAAAGTCCCAGTCTCTCTAGCCTCTCCCCATATGGGACCCGTTCCAAGCCCCTAATCATCTTAGTCGCCCTTTTCTGAACCTCTTCTAATGCCAATATATCTTTTTTGAGGTGAGGAGACCACCTTTCTGTTACTGTTTGATATTCCTAACTGTTTTAGTTATACAAATTATCAAAAAAGTTTTGAAAGAAGACTATGTAACACTAAGGGTGTGTCTACACTAGGAACTAACTTTGAAGTTAGGTGCCTGCAGCGAGTCTACACTAGTTTTCCCTTAGTAGGCCCAAATTCAAAGTCCTTACTCCATACCCAGGAATGGAGTAGTGCCCTACTTTGAAGTTAAACCTCAGAGTAAGGTGTATGTAGATGCTCAACTTCAAAGTCTGTTACTTCCGAACTATGCAGTGTTGTACTAGTACTTCGAAGTAAGCAACTGTGAAGTTACTTTTGTAGTGTAGACACAGCTCACAATTGCTAGCAAATGACCTGAGAACTCCCTTGGCTTTTAAGTACGTTATAATAGTCACAGAGAGGTAGCTGTGTTAAGTTTGTATCTTCGTAAAACAAAAAAGGAGTCAAGTAGCACTTTAAAGATTAATAAAATAATTTATTAGGTGATGAGCTGTCATGAGACAGAAGAAGTGGGTCTGTCCCACGAAAGCTCATCACCTAATAAATTATTGTTAGTCTTTAAAGTTCTACTTGACTGCTTTTCTTGTTTTATGTCATAATGGCTACATCTACACTAGCCCCAAACTTACTACTGAAGCGCTGAAATGCATATTCAGCGCTTCATTAGCATGCAGGCGGCCGCAGCACTTCGAAATTGACGTGCCTCGCCACCGCGCGGCTCGTCCCGATGGGGCTTCTTTTCGAAGTCCCCTTATTCCCATATTCAGCACTTCGTTAGCATGCAGGCGGCCGCGGCACTTCGAAATTGACGCGCCTCACCGCCGTGCGGCTCGTCCCGACGGGGCTCCTTTTCGAAAGGACCCCGCCTACTTCGAAGTCCAGGGGAAAAGGAGCCTTTTCGAAAAGGAGTCCCGTTGGGACGAGCCGCACGGCGGCGAGGCGCGTCAATTTCGAAGTGCCGCGGCCGCCCGCATGCTAATGAAGTGCTGAATATGCATTTCAGCGCTTCATTAGTAAACTTCGAAATGGCCATCTGCGTGGCCATTTCGAAGTTTGGGGCTAGTGTAGACATGGCCAATAAGTTCCTTTTCCTTCTTTTAGACCAACTATTAGAGGACATAACACACACACACAACCAGTACATTATAGCCGAATGCAACAATTATGCAAATATTATGCATAATGCACAGCCGATATGTAATAATCCAAATGCAAGCAAATGCAAATATTATGATGCATGCTGCAATAGAATGCAGAAGGAAATACAGATATGTTCAGGGCCAGAGGGAGGCTGTAGTTATCTTTGTTTCAGATACATAAACAGCAGTGTCCTACACAGAGAAAAACAACAACTTGTGTATTTAATACAATGGAAAACGCTACACTCAACAGAAATCAGAAACATGGTCTTGAGTCTGCGCATAGATCAACACTGCATAGGTCCAAAAACTGGAATGATTTATACTTTATTGGGACTGCAATAAGCTGAATACGCTGAAAAAATGGCGCGCACGTACTTTTACATTCTTCAAAAACTGCAGACCACCAGAACTGACCATGCTCTGTGTGAGTGATGGCAAATCTCCAAACGCAGCTGTAGTTTGAATGAAAGCATAGAGATTTGGCCAAAACCACAATTTACATTGCTACCATATGACACTATAATTTACAATGCAATTTATGTACACAGATACGTATGTAGCCAGTAGAAATCTATTTAGGTACCATTTTTGGCAAATCCATCATCAGATCCTTGTCTCTGAATTGTAAAACTAGACGGAACCTTGAGAGGTCTTCTAATCCAATCCCCTACACTGAAGCTAGGATTAAGGATTACCAAGACCATACTTACAGATGTATCTCTAACCTGCTCTTAAAAATCTCCAGTTACAGAGGTTCCACAGCCTCTCTTGGTGGTAGTACTTAATCAACCTAACAGGAAGATTTTTGTAATTTCCAATTTAAGAGGTCTTCCTGCAGTTTAATCCCACTCCTTAACTGAATCTCAGAGGTGAAAAAGAACAATTTATCTCCCTTCTCCCTGTAATAATCTTGTATGTACTTGAAAACTGTTGTGCCTCCATCCCCACCACCGGTCTACTCTTCACCAGACTGCACAAACCCAATTTTTTCAATGTTCCATAACAAGTCATGTGAGCCTTTATTCATTTTTGTTGCTCTTCTCTGGATTTTCTCCAATCCTTCCTGAAATGTGGCACCTGGAACTGAACACACTATTCCAGATGAAGCTTACCCCAAGCTGGAACAGAAACATTTCTTCTTGTGTCTTGCTTTCAGCATTCCTGATAACGCATCTCAGAAGGATGTTTAACACTGTTGCAAAAAACACTGTTGACTCCTAGTTAGCTTGTGGTCCACTATGATCTCCCAATCCCATTTTGTAGTACTCCTTACTAGGCAGTCATTTCCTCTGCTCCTACCTAACTTTCCCCAGCATTTATAAAGCTAGATGTGCAATCGTTACTAAACTTTTTGAAAAAGAACAAAATAATCTTTTAGGACCTCTGTCGTTGCTTCATTTTCTTTATGTTCACCCCTTCACGGCTCCCCTTGTGTACCAGACCCATCTTGTTCTTGGTCTTCCTCTCGCTTCTAATGTATCTGAAAAGTGTTTTCATGTTACCCTTTATGCCATCATTTCTTCCACTGCAGTCCATGGATCAATGGGTGTCTGCGAGGGTTATACAGGGCATCCTCCATCCAGTTGATCAAATCCTCCCCCTTCCTCCCAGTGCCTCTTGCATGCTGGGGAAGAGTTGTTCTGAAGAAGACTCCCAGGAGTCTCCAAGAATCAGGCTCCATCTCCCAGAGGCTACTCAAGCCAAACTGGGAGATTTTAGGCTGTTGAAAGTCCAGCAGTGCAGCAGGAACTCAGGCAGGCTACCTGCTACCCTGGCCCCATGTTACTTCCCGAAGCGTCCTTGTGAGCCCAAGGTGAGGGCAGACAGTCTCTGTCCTCTGCCTTCCCCCGAGGGTGGACTCGGCAGCTCCCACTGGCTGGGAATGACAGTTAATGAGAGCCCGGGGTGTAGTGCTCTTCTCAGGAGCAGTAGGGATGTACTGACCACTCCCAGGAGTGATGCAAGGTGAAGGGAGTCTGCGTTAGGTCTGCTATACTGCGACTGGGAAGCAACAGAGCTGACCGCTGTTTGCCCAGAGCCAACACCCTGAATCACCTGCCTGAGCCCCTCCTTCACTAAACTTCCTCCTAGAGCTGGTGGGTCCTTGAATTGCTAAAATTTGAGAACTTTCTGGCTTTAGCTAGTTTAATCTCATTTTGTGCCTTGGCCTTTCTAATTCTGTCCCTGCACATGTGCTCTATTTGTTTATATTCATCCTTTGTAATTTTACCCAGTTTTCAATTTTATAGGATTTTTAGCGGTATTCTAGATAATGGAAAATCTCCTGATTAAGCCAGGGTAGTCTCTTGCCAAACTTCATATCTTTCCTAAACAGTGGTACAATTTGTTCTTGTGCCCTTATGACTTTGAAACACTATCAGCTTTTTCCCTTAGACTTGCCTCCACAGGAATCTTTCCTACCTTGAGTTGGTAACATCTGTCATCTTGAAATCCATTGTCTTTAGTGTGCTCTTTTCCCTCCTGCAATTTCTCAGAACTACAAACTATCATTTCATGATCTTTCACCCAAGCTGCCTTCCACTTGCAAATTTTCAACCAGTTCTTACCCATTTGTCAAAATCAAATCTAGCATAGTCTTTTCCCCTAGGGGCTTTCCCCACCTTCTGAAAACACAAATGATAAATCCCCCAAAGTAAATCATTAGTGCCTCTCACAATATGTTTTTCTCAGTTCCCTGTGGCACTGCTGGAGATTACATCAGCACATGGCTCATTTCTGTTAAAAAATCTTCACAATTAACCACCCATTCCTCAAGATCTCGCTGGGTTATCAGTAGCCAGATAACATGAATCACACAGTCACATTATGCAAGCTGTAGGATGAGCACTTAGATGAAGAGAACACAAATCTGTTACAAGTTTAACTGGTCGTGGTTATTTTAACTCTTTCAGGCAGCAAGTGATTTTTATGCTTAAATAAGAGTCAGTCTTCATATCCTAAAATGTGTGAGTTCATGTTCATTTCTGAGTTTAGGATTACTCATCAAATCAAGACAGCTGCTACCCAGATATTAAGGGCAAAAATCAGTTTTCAACAACTCATACCTTCTTTACTGACTGACCAAAGCATGACAATTCACTTAAAAAGGAAAAAGAATAGCCTTTTTAAACATTCTCAGGAAAAACCTTTAAATATTAAGGAGCACTCATCAGGTGAGCTTCACTGGCCCTCATGCACATTATGGGAAGAACGAAGTTTCCAAAATGAGTTAAGAGGCATAATGTGGTGCATGGGCTGATTTCTACCTGTTCACAGAATTTTCCTACTCCCAATTCTGTTTATTCTCTACTTCAATTCTGTTAGGCTTGTTTATGTTAAAACGTAAGATCAATGAATCTAGAACACTTAAAAAAAGCATTTATGCTGTATTAGCAATACCTTAAGCTAAAGAAATGCATGCATCCTAGAGACAGTAGTTACAAAAACTGGATTGTGCCTTTAGAAAGTCTGCATCAGTAAACTTCATTGATATAATATCAAGGCTGCCACATGCACTTGGTTATGTTAACCATTACAAACAATGTTCACTTCCAGTTCTCCTTATAAAGTCCCTAAGGCTGTACTACATCTGAGGAGGACTTGGCACAGCTAAGGGGAGGAAATTGTTTGCTTTTCTGTCACCCAGTCTTGGGGCCATGTACAAAGTATTGCTGGTTAAAGCAACTTGAAGAAAATCAGAACATTTCCATGTGCAATATGTCCAGGGAATGTAAACCCAGGAATCTCCATTAGGTCCATAAAAATGAAAACTAAATATATTTCAGAAAACACATACAGTATAAATGTAATTCCATATTTTTATTTACACACACACACACACACACACACACACACAAATGAAGCTCATTACGTTACCTATATATACACAGAGAGAGAGAGAGAGAGAGAGAGAGAGAGAGAGAGAGAACGTTTAAGGCCAGAAAAGACCAGTGGATTATCTAGTATGATTTCCCATATACTGGTCATTAAATTTACAGTTTTGCCTGTACTGATCCAATAACTTGTGTTTGACTAAAGCATAGCTTGTGTTGGAACATGCGTATCTCTGTAACAGTTAAAAACTGACCACTGTTTAGCAGGACTGCAGATTGGAGACTCTCCAAAACCCAAATCTGAATGCACAGATGGAAATAAAATATTTTAAAAATAAGTGAATTATATTTTCTGAACGAAGTATAGTGTTTTCATACCAGTGTCAACATTTGTTTTTTGTATAACGTTAGAGACCAAACCGTCACAGTGCACAAAACAAATTATATACATTTCACTTCTGGTTTATGTAAACATCTTATCAGTTTAGAAGGCAATTAAAAGCCAGTACTGTACTGAGATTTGAACAACGGCATAAAAAGAATCAAGGGCAACAAATAGCTATTGTACAAATCTTTCTCCATAATAGAGACTGATTGCTTAAATAAATGGTCACCTGGCTACAAGGAAAAAAAACAAAAAAGATAGATAATGCACAGTTTTCTGAACAAAGAATGGGTAGATGATATAGTAGATTGGTGCGAAGCTAGTCTAGTCTACAGAAGCTAAGCCACTGTGCACTGGACAGGGAGAGATGGAAGGAAATAGTGAGAGAGGTGCTGAGCCCATGGTTGATGAAGAAGAAGAATACTGCTACAACAATACTGCTCTGAAATAAACTGTTTTCTAAAGTTTTAAATGCCTTTTATGGGTCTCTATACTTTATGAGAAACAAAGGTGAATGTAATGGCAACAGAAACACAGGCACTGTGGATACAAGCTGTGGTTACTACCACACTTTATTTTTCATTCCATGCTTATATGCAAATTATCTGTAAACTAAAATGCATCTAAACATGTGATGAAATGGTACCATGTCATTAGCTTCTCTGATTAGTGAAGAAAAATAAATAGTAGAAAATTAGTGTTTACAGTAATGCTTTCATTAATTCATACTGTTTCTTTAATGTTAACCTCTACAGATACTGAGAAAACATGAGTCTTTTGAAGATTTTTGTTTAATTTAAAAATAAAATGCACATGCCTTGCTTTTTTTTAACCTTCTTCAGTGAATTCAGTGCTTTTAAAAAATGCCCACTTTGACAAGCCTGGAGAGTGAAATCTTTTTATCCACATAACAAGAACAGAGGTGCAGTGGACTAAATGGATACTTAACAATGTCTCTCATTACAGACCTGAAGAAGCTCCATCTCAGGGCAAAGGAAGTAGTCCTCCTTGCTGTTAGACAACAAAGATGTCAATTTGCACTGGACCCTGATTTAGAAAGGAATTTAAAAAGTATCTTAAGCAACTTTGGAGCCTAAACCTCAGTTTAAAATTATTTAAGCACTCAAGAATCTAAATCCCTTTGAGCTGTAATAACAGTTAAATCCTAGTGCTGAAGTCATTTTGTAAGTGTTTTTGTGATGTGGTCTTTTGTCATATAGGATTTACACTCTTGAATATCAACTTATTTTTATACAAGGCATCAAATAACTATCTTACATCACAATGTTTTCATTTCCAAACTGAGCTTTACTTGAGAAGTCAGGCAAGGCTTTGCATTCCAATATCAATTCCCCGGTGAACTGCTCTGCCAGAGGTTAGACCTGATCAAGACTCAAAGACTTCCTACTCTGCTGTATCACCTCTACGGGTAAATGTGTTCATCCTCTCTAAACTACAAGGCATTTCACACTTGGATGACTAAACTAACACTGTTTTGTAGACTACAGAAATCTGGGATGGCTGCTTTCCCAGATGCTATCTGCTACTCCTCTTGCACATGAAACCAACATTTTGCTGCCTTTTATAAAAGCCAATTTGCTGGTACTAAGAGACACCATTAAAAGTGACTGTCCTGAAGTCAGTTTCAATTTTCTTACCTTCTGTGTTTTTTGAGGTACATTTCATTAATACTTAGGCATGTGAACCTGTTATGGTGGGAGGATCTGGAAGCAACACCTATGACTAAAGTTGCCTGACACTTCATCATCATAAAAATATCATTTGTCAAACGTTACCAATTTTGGGTGGAAATACATCTTGGACATCATCTGGAAAAAAATTCAGCCAGGATAGTTTAGCCAATTCATTATCCAGTTTTTCTCAACTTATACATGGTTCTCACACATTTTACCCATTAAAATACATAGAATCCTGGTGGCTTTTTTTACCAAACTACAGGAATTTTATAGTGTTCGTTTCAACTTTGTTTGAAATCTTGCTAATCTAACAATGCCAATGATCTAGAAAATGATTGTTCTAGAGCACGGTCTACACAAAGAGAAATGGAACCCAATGACCCAGATGGACTACTCTCCTTCTTTTGGAATACAATTATTTCTCAGAAACAGAGGATAACACATTTCAAAAAAACCTACTATTACAGATAAACTCCAGGTTAATCTTAAGCACTTTCCTGAAATTGAGCCAATATTTGTACAGTGGTAGGGTTTACATTATGCCGGGGGGGAGGGGCAGTGTGGCCTAATGGATAGAATACTGGCCAGGAAATGGGTTCTACTTCTGTCTACGCAATTGGATTATTTGGCTGATTTTGGGCAAGTGATTGCTTTTCTGTGCCTGAGTTTCCCCATTTGTATAATCTACTGATGAAAAACATTGTCTGTGCTAGGTATTATTAATTTGTATCATTAGCACCCAACATCTCATAACTCCATTGTTTGAGGCACAATATCAAAACCAAGGCAGAGACTCTGGTTTCCTAATTTAATATGAAACTTCTATGATAAGCAATAGGCAAGAAAGGGGAAAGAAGGATGAGGGTAAGGATAAGAAGTTTACGTTGTTATGTGAGGTGACTACATGAAAAACTGGGTGACATTGGCTTAGCATTTGGAGTAAACTACTCTGGACTATGGTATTGTAAACAGCACATTACTTTTGTCTGGATATGACTGCAGCATGGAGTGCAAGTACATGGCTTTGTTTTCTACTTCGACGATAGCAGTTACAAAAGCACCAGCTCCATAAAACCAAGTTTAAAACTGCAGACCAGAACAGGGCCAGATTAACTTTTCTAGGGGCCTGGGGTTAGTAAATCTTGTGAGGCAAAAAATGAGGGGTTCAGTGTGTGGAAGGCAGATATTAGGGAATGGTTGGGGTGTGGGCTGGCTGTGGGGTGTAGGGGCTGGTTAGGAGGTAGGGTGTGGAGTGTGGGCTGGGGGTGCAGGTCTGGGGGGAAGGCAGGATGAGGGAGAGGGCAGGGGATTGGGATACATATGTGGCACAGCTCCCAGGGGGAACAGGTGGCTCTGCACAGCCCTGTGCTTGCAAACACCACCCTCTGATGCTCCCTTTGGCCATGATTCACAGCCAATGGAAATGGTGAAGGTAGTACCTGCAGGCAAGTGCAGCTAACAATGATGCATGAGGCTTAAGCCAAGGGACAGGGAGCGGGAACATCAGTGTGCAGAGCTGCTTCCAACTCTGCCCTCTATGTACCTTTAAAGTGGCTTTTATAATCCAGCCCTGGACCAGAACAATCTGTCCCTATGTCCCTCCTAATCAAAAGGAAATATTTCAAAAGAGACATGTATTAGCATTTACTGATGCTAATATGTCCCAGGGCTATGGAAAAACAGAATCTGGTGGAGAGTTTCTGGCACCTAAATCATGCCTACTGCCGACCTCTACCACGTCACGGAGCTCAAAGTTTGCAACTTGACTATGTTGGCCATTCATTGGTCAGCAGGGTAGAAAAAGTATTTCCCATAGACGACACGTCTCCCTTGGCCAGAATTCTAGTTCCCTTTTCCCCTTAGAAGCAGGATGCTCAGAGTTGAAGTTTCCAGAATAAACTTTGGCCATTTATGTAGTCATGATATCCCTACAGAACCATAAAAACCTCATGATTTCTCATTTTTGTATAAAATTTATTATAGCATTGTTCCTTTCCCTATTGTCAAAATTATACATAAAACAGAAGAGATGAATTACAAAGTAGGACAAACTTAGTACTAATTTTCAACTCTTGAGTTTAGAAGTTTGCCTATTTCTCTGGAAGTCAAAAGTAAGCTACTCTGCTTTTCTATTTTTAAAAGGTTAACCATGGCTGTTTCATCACTCCTAATCTTTGCCAAGGATTTATGGCATTATAAAAAGAAAACAGAAATAAAGTAATCACATTTCACAGACTGAAATAAGGTCTAGCCTCCCGTAGAGAACTGCTATCCTAAGCAATATAATATATAGGAGATTATAATTCTCATGTCTATCTCTAATAACAAAAAACTGTATGAGAAACTAAGAAAGTAAAATAAATCTGTTCGAGAGATACTAAATATAATTAAAATTGGAGATTCCATTTTAGAATCTGAACAAGAAGAATCTGAAATTTATTGCAAATGTAAGGTTATAATGAATGTTCTTTAGATACTATCTGCAAAGATTTACTACCTATACGAGTATTTAAAAATTAAACTCTTGGGAACCCTACAAATGTCAATTCTCTGAAATGAAGATTACCTTTGCAGTTGTAAATATAGTAGCCAAAAGATGTTTTCAATCTTAAAAGTTTAAATTCTGAGTTTTTGAGGCCCAATTCCCTTCACATTGGTTTAACAGATTCAGCATCAATAGATTTACCTTAATCTAAGCACACGTTTTATAATTCAAAAATATATAAATAACTAGATAAACAAATGAACTTCAAAGGGCCAGATTAAACACTATAGACCTGACATAGGACGCTGGCTCCTGCAGTTACATGATAAGATCGCAATGCTTCCTTTAATAAACATGTTTCTAGTCATCCTTTATGCAGGAAAAATGTGAATTGATGTAACCAACATTTGTCTCAGTCTACACATGCCCTTAAGCAATACTGCCATTCAATATAGCTCTGAATCCAGCTGTCACAGCAAGCAAGGTTGGGCACACAGCATGGGGCAGAGATATCAAATCATCATGTGGAGTATGCCTAGGGCCCCATATTGCCTTAATTCAGCCCCACAAGACTAATTATATAATGGGAAGGAAGGTACATAGCAGAACAGCACAGGACAGTTCTTTGCAGAACAGGAGAAACAAACTGTAATTTAGAGCCCTATCATGTAATCACTTTTAAGCAGATTGCCACACTGAGGTAAATGAATAGTTCTGCTTATAGTCAATGACACTGCAACAGTGTTGAGAATGGTATTGCTTAGTCGGAAATAGGGCCCAAGGAACAGTAATTAAACTAGGACCCAGATGTCAGCTTCCACATAGTCTAAGGATGCCTGCATCTGGAGTTTTGATTCAATTTATTGGGGTTAGTGATGAAACTTGCAACAAAATCCATCTGAAATTCACCAAGTTCAAGGTGTTCAAATACCCTTCTAAACTGACCAGAGTGCAGCACAGATTTCGGTTATACAAGATGTGAGCAATAATCTGTTTAGAAAATTCATAATGGAAAAAATGAAAATGCTAATGAAAATAATGTTTTTCTACCCTCCTGTCCCCCCATTTAAACACGGAGCTCTACTACTCATATTCACAGAGTACTAATTACTGTGTTATACAAGTACGGCAATAAGAAACACATAAAACCCAGAAGCAAAGTACGCTATCATCTTCATGTTTAGTGGCTGGTGCTTGGAATGGATAGCAAATAAATACAAGTATCATATATTAAAATACCACTAAGAATTCATTAATATCAGCATGTCACTCACCAATGTTAACAAAACAAATGGCTAAAAATCTAAGGATAAAGATGATGATATCAGAAGATTATCTACAATAACAATTTACATCAAAATACAGTAACCCAAATGGTTTGAAATCTTGACAACAAAATGTGTTGCAACACTTAAAACTCAAATTTTTAATGATAAACCACAGTTTTGGGATTCACAGAAGTTATTCTGCAGAGATGATAATGTGTCGTTATTTGCTATCTGAGATGCCATCTTCATTTTTCCCAAATCATGGAGTTATTTTTGTTTTCCTGCGTAGGTGAGATGTGCTCATTAATTTGAGCACAAAAGCAACACAAAGGGAAGAAGAAATTACACTATCATAATCCTAAACAATTCCAACTAAATAATGTAATATGTATACACAATTCTTCTGTACATTTTAATTAAATTTAATATGGAATATAATTGTATAATGCAAAAGCATATATATAAGGATCTGAATACCAACTAAATTGAAATCAAACCAATTTGTTAACAGCAAATCCAATATAAATTCTCTGCTATTTTTTAGTATAGGAATATTTTCCAATAATAATTCAATCTGCATTCTTAATTATAGTTAATTTGTCCTTAACAAAGACACCAAGATTTAAACTGATGCCTGTCTCTACCTTCCTCAGACAGACTTACTGTTTTGTTCAAATTTTCAGCTACTTACTATAATGAATAGACCAAATACTACTCTGGTTTAGACTACTGTAAATCTGGAGCAACTCCACTGAAATCACTGATTTAAATCAATGTAAATTAAAGCCTCTATCTAAAAGACATAACCTTTCATTATGAAACAAAGCTTTGTTTTGTGAAAACTGACATCAGAATGTATATCAGTACTCACTGGCTATGTCTACATGGCGTGCTGCTGCGGGCAGGGTCATGCAAATGAGGGCACTTGACAATGCAAATGAAGTGCTCATTTACAAATCATATGTCTCATTTTCATACTCTTGTGTAATCACTGTCCTAGCAGAGGTTTCAGTTGCCACAAAATAAACCATGCAGACAGGGGTTGGTCGATCAAAACCTCCCTTGTCGACAACCCCTTATCCCTCATTTTTGTCAGGGAGCACCTCACTTGCATTGTCGAGTTCCCTCATTTGTAGGACCCTGATGGCAGCAGCACGCCATGGAGCCATAGACACTATGTTTTATCACACCTGAATGCATCCAGAGACACTAAAACAGCAGCATCAAGAAAGGTGAGACCTTCCTGTCATCCACCTTAATGAAATCGTGTTTGTGATAATGTAAATGCTAATAGTGGTAATTGCTTCAGTCCTAAATGACATTGAAATATGTCCAGAAAATATGCTGTTCTAGTGTTACCTCTGAATGGATGTCTGATGCCATTCAGATAAAACATACCAGAACATCCGTGTGTGTTTCATCATGAATTAAATTACGTTGGCAGTTAGGTCAGCTGTATCTGATTTTGATGGCTGTTGCAGTCCAGCAAGGCAGTATCATCTACTGAATTGTGAAGTGCTATTTAGTACATTTATATTTACGTATTGTCACATTCATACATGCATGCACTGCATGCTATTTTTCAATTGTCTCCTTTGATTTTCTACATGGAGAATTTCACCCATTGTTGCCCAGTCACTGATATCTCTGCACCAGTGCAAACCTCTAGTACAGACAGGCAAAATATGATAGAATCCAATTAGCAGGGGTGCACCTAACCCCAGTCTGAAACCAGGATAAACTCTACAGCTGCATATGGTGGTTTACTGGTGGTTTCACTGTTGAAAGTACATTAGTGGTTGACCACCAGTGTCTGAAACTGGGGCAAATAGTCAGCACAGACAATATTTTAGATTGATATCTGCATGTTCTTGATTAAACCTAACATTTTACAATATTGATATATGTTTACATTTTCTTATGGGTTTTTAAACTTTCAAAAATTCAGTCAGAAATGTGTTATAATTTGCTAGAGATTATACCACAGAGGAATCTGAAGTTACGTTGTGTTCTACGTGTGACAAATATGGATACATTGAAAAAAAATACTTTTTGTAAATTCTGTTGTGTTAGAATATAATCATATTTTAACCTAAATGCATAACGTAGCATTCTTTAAAAGCATATTATGAAAAATTGTTATTGTTAAAGAAAAATGACATAAGATATTCACATTTTTATTGGTGAACTAATTAAGTTTATGCTATGTAAACTGTCATTTTCATGATAAAATATATCTTTAAAAGTATGAACATCTTTAGAAGATTAAAGGTTATTATTCCATTATTCCAATGTCATTGTTAGCCCATACTGGCAAAAATATAAAAATTATGTATATATGCTACTAGGCATACAAAGATGACACCTACTAAAGGACATTTTTCATGTATGAATCAAAGCCAACATCTAAACTTGAAATTTATATTGCCGTAATTATATTATGAGAGAGAGAGAATACCACACACCTGACTGACAAAGCCATGCCAATACAGCCTCCATTATAGACACAGCTATACTGATGGACAAGTGCTTTGATGGCCTGCTTAATATCAATCAGGAGATGGTGTTCCGAACACACAGAAGTTCTGTCAGAAGAGGATACAATCTTGACTCAGAATCCGCTCCCTAAAAAGAACTTGGACCAGACGACTGTGTGTTGCATTCCACACATCACCAGTACAGCAAAAACGTGAAGGGAATATATGCCCTAGCACGTAAGTGCTGACTTCCCTTCCAGCTTGATCTGCCCCCTTCCCACTCCACCCTTTCTCCCAAGCCACTGCCCCGACCCTGCCTCCTCCCACCCCTACTCAAACAAGTATGCAGCACCTCCATTCTGCCCCTCCCTCACAGAGCATCCTAAAGGCCTCCAAACAGCTGTTTCTTGGCAGGCAGTAGGCACTGGGAGGCAGACAGAGAAGCTGGGTCAATGGGGCCACCAGTGGGTGAGAGGTGCTGGGAGGAAAAAGGGAGCTTGGCTACTGGTAGGTGCTGAGCACCCACTAATTTTTCCAGCTGGGTGCTTCAGAGCAGCCACAGAGTGGCACCTCTGCCCTAGAAGACCTTTTGATTTCATTATATTGTATTCAACAGCTGGAGAAAATAACATTTAACTAAATCCAAACACGGAGGTATCATATTCCTTACTCAGCAGTTTGCCTGAGAGAGAAATGAGTAAAAGCTGGATAACGAGCTCTAGATCTGGCCCAAGCTCATTTGTTTGCTGTTTTACATGTTGTACAGATTACAGCATGCCTGGCTATGAATAATACAAGAAGCCATTAATCATACTTTATTTTCTAGTTAAGCAGATGTGGAAACATGTTTTCTTTTGAATTGAAATACATGTGAATCAAAATGGTACGGTACATAAGCACACAAAGATGTTCATTAATTGTCCTCTTAGCTCTAGAAGCAATGGGAACTTTTAGCTTATTCATGGCATTAGGCCTTCTACACATTTGTCTAAGAACATGCTTTGCAAAGTGGAAGACAAAGAGAATGAATTACACATAAAAACAAAAACACAAAGAGCATGTTGCAAAGATAATGGAATTAAAGCTTCAGCTTTGTAAAAATAAGGACAGAAGATCAGCCCTGTGGGAAACTGACACTATGACTGAGTCACGCTGAGCATATAATTTTGACAATTGCTTGTCAGGAAAATCACCAAGCCATTCCAGGTCCTCTCTCACCTTGGATAAGGAAGATAATGGCTAAAAACATCTCACTCAACTAAACATGACTTCCCATGATCAAGTTCATTAAAACTAAACTATTCATACTGGCTCTGAATCCATGTTTCTAGTCTTAAATTCTAGGGCTAAAAAGCAAGAAAATTAATGTTTGAAAAGTAATTAAGAACAAATAAATAAAATTATATTTTTATTCTCAGTGCGATGAAAAAAATATCAGAAATTCACTGTATTTGGACATCAGAAACCTAGCCAATGCCTTGGCAGATTATTCCCAGTTTAGAATGAGATTTAAAAGTAGTTTATCTGCATTTCTAGAGATCATAAATGTTAGTTTAAGGGATTTCCTGAAGTATGCACCAATGAACAGAAGGATTGTTTTCTGTAAAAATTAAAGACATGTTATAATTTTGAACCCAAGTTAAAATTGTAGAGAATGAAGACTTATGACGAATATTGCTAATTCTGTTTCTAGTTCTTGCTGCCTATAATGTGTTGGTATCTACCTCTTTGGTATCTACCTCTCTACGGCTTCTCTTGGTCCAATGGCTCCATCTGCTGCTGGTAGTCAGCCATAAGCTATAGTGTGCTAGATGTTGTTCCAATTGCAACTTATTCCCTTAATAAATATGTTCCTGTCATTATTGTTCAACAGATGTATACAAGAACTGAATTCCCCATATCCTTGCATTAGGCTGGTTTGAAAGGGGATTGATGTCATACCACATTTCCAGGATGATCTCTAAATAACCTGGTATTAAAAAAAAAATATATTACTCTGTGGGCCAGAAAATGCGTGTTGGATAGCTGCTTATTTTGGAGGACTAATAAAATAATGGTTCAGTTTGAAAACCTAATAAGATGACATTTCAGCCTCTTGCAACTGCTATGATAAAGAACAATGTGTAAATAAATGGCCTGTGATGGAATGAATATATACATCTCTTTTTGATTCAGCGTATATAATTGCCTCCACGACCTCCAAAAATGATATCTGCACACCCTTTCACTGCATGAATAAATAGATAAATATGTGAGGACCTATCTGAGCCCTTCTGTCTACTACTGTGCATGTATGGATCACATAAATGCCATTTGGGAAAGCAGTGGAGGGCCACGGGGAAAAGGCACCAGTAAGATAACTTCTTTTTCCAAACAAAAAATCAGTCAAATAGCACTTTAAAGACTAACAAGATAATTTATTAGGTGAGCTTTCATGGGACAGACCCACTTCTTCAGACCATAGCCAGACCAGAACAGACTCAATATTTAAGGCACAAAGAACCAAAAACAGTAATCAAGGAGGACAAATCAGAAAAAAGTGATCAAGGTGAGCAAATCAGAGAGTAGACAGGTAGAAGGGGGCGGGGAGGGAGGTCAAGAATTAGATTAAGCCAACTAGTTCTAATTCTTGACCTTCCCCCTGCCCCCTTCTACCTGTCTACTCTCTGATTTGCTCACCTTGATCATTTTTTTTCTGATTTGTCCTTGATTATTGTTTTTGGTTCTCTGTGCCTTAAATATTGAGTCTGTTCTGGTATGGCTATGGTCTGAAGAAGTGGGGCTGTCCCATGAAAGCTCACCTAATAAATTATTTTGTTAAAGTGCTACTTGACTGATCAAGGTGAGTAAATCAGAGAGTAAAGAGGTAGAAGGGGAGGAGGGGAAGGTCAAGAATTAGAATTACTTGGCTTAATCTAATTCTTGACCTTCCCCCCGCTTCTACCCATCTACTCTCTGATTTGCTCACCTTGATCATTTTTTTCTTTTTTGTTTTTGATAGTATATAGACTAGCACAGCTCCCTTTCTTTTTCCACGAAATAATTGTTAGACCCTTGATCAAGACAACCTCTCTACAGCTATCTCCAAGACTCAAACTTTCATTTCCGGAGGAAGATTCTTGAGACAACTGTGGCCCCAGTTAGTCTTAGGGCAAAGCACAAATTGAACCAGTTGTGATCACTGATGATCACCATTCCTGATTCTTTTAGATATGTTACCTGGCTCAGTTAACACTGACCATTGTAGCCTCCAGAATGGAAACACTGTATCCAGTGGTAATAGGAGGAACCTACACAGGCCCAAACCCTGTGAGACTCTGAGCAGTTAGCATGAGACTTGAGGCCTACAAACCTTAACCTAAACAAGGTAACCAGTAAAAGCATTGAGTTACAGGGGAACTTAAGATTTTTGCTTAGTTAACAGTTGCAATTTGCTAACAGTGCATGAAATGACTACCAGATTATGGCAAGGAAATATTTTATGTATTTTGGATAAGAACTTCTGTATCTATGTAATTGCAGGACTGGTATGGCAACTAACTGACAAGTGACAATGGCCTTAGGATAATTAATATGCTAACTTATAGGCTAAGGACATCCCAATACTACCAGGGTAACAAATTTAGTTCTGGTTGGAGGAAGGAGAACATTTGTGTACATAGTTAGGGCATCCACTGGACCCTATAATAGGCCAAACCACCACAGAAACTAGAGAGCTCTCAGGACCTTACCTATTGGACTAGCTTGGCTTGCCAGAAATCAAATAGGACTTTGATAGATCACAATCTCCCTTCCCTCTTTTAAGTCTCCATAAGACTTGTGAAAGCACACATATGGGTTGATTTGGGATGTCAGTCTCATTTTACACTATAGTTTCATTCTCTATTGTTTTGGAACATTTGTATTAACTGTATTAATAAAAATTATTAAAGTCTCAGCTGTCACCAGTATGAGTATCACTGCTGGGCATATCAGGGTCCCCAGTACAAAACTGAATTAGAAAGTAATCTTTCTACTGTGCTTAGCTCTGGGGCAGGAACCTAGTAAGCCTCAGAAGTTTAACTGATTAATTTGTCAGTTGGGAGTTTAATTGGAAACTCTAAAGGAAAATTGATACATAATCTATACACACTCAATAAATTAGGCAACTTCATGAGGTGGTGTTCCTCCCTGTAATGGGTTCCACTTCTGATGGGTCTTTCTGGGCACCCCCATCAGTGGTGGGGGGATGTGGGTGCCTGTACTCCTCGAAAGTTCAATAAAGTCCTTTGGCTGCTTAGCCTCCAGCTACCTCTCTCTAGATACAATAGTAAGTCTTTCAGTTACTCGGCCATCACAGCTGATTCACAGTCCATATCAACTCAATTGTTTTTATACCCTCAGCCCTCCAACCAACCCCCACTCTGTGGAGATATAAACCCCTTCCAGGGCCTCCTGTTAGCAAGGCCTGTCTCAGCACACTTTCTATAATAGCTCTCAAAAGAGTCCTTGCTCTTCTCAGGGCCCTACCTGCAGTGTGTCAGCACCTGCTGGCAGTCCGCAGTGCTGGGCAACCCTCCACATGGAGCTCTCCAAGGTACATCTTCCCTCCGCAAAGTCTCCAGCCACACTGCACTGTTTCTGGTGCTGCATCTCCTTTTTACAGGCCTTTCTGACTCCTGATTCTCCAAACTTCTTTTGGCTGCTCTAGCCTCCTTGGAGGACTTCTCTATGATTTGGATGATGGGACAAGGCCACAAGTCTTCCATCCCATCACACTCCCCTAACAAAGCCTACCAAGAATATAAGAAGCTCCTCACATGACTCCACAAGTGAAAACAGTCAGTCATTCTCCTTCCTCTTTGTAACCTATCTCCAGGAATTTGAAGGCTGCTATCAAATTCCCCCTCACTCTTCTCTTCTGTAGTCTAAATGAGCCTAAATCCCTCAGCCTCTCCTCAGACATCACGTGCTCCAGTCCCCTAATCATTTTTGTTGCCCCCCCCGAACTTTCTCCAATACGTCCACATCCTTTTTATAATGGGGGGCCTCAGAACTGGCACAATATTCCAGATGTAGCCTCACCAGTGTTGATTAAAGGGGAACAATCACTTTCTTAGATCTGGGGCAATGCTCGTACTAATGCAGCCCAAAATGCCATTAGCCTTCTTGGCCACGAGGATACATTGTTGACTCATGTACAGGTTCTCATCCACTGCAATGCCCGGGTCCTTTTCTGCAGAACTATGATCTCCAACCTGTAACAGTGTTTGGGACTCTTATGTCCTAAGTGCAGGACTCTGTATTTCTTCTTGTTTAAACTTCATCAAGTTGGCCCAATCCTCCACTTTGTCTAGGTCATTCTGGACACTATCCCTACCCTCCAGCATATCTACAGCTATTCTGTGTGGTTGGCAGTGATAGCAAATGATTTCTGAATGAGGTTCAATGCTTTCATTTTAAATAGAGCTGCTGTAAAGAAGGTTTGAAATTTGAAATTTTCTAACAACTTACCTATTTCACATTTTTGTGAAAAAATGTACGTTGTTTATCTACCAGCTACAGAGCTCATCAAAACAACTGTGCTTTGAAATTTGTCAATGTAAAAGGCCACTACTTGCAAAAATAATCCTCTTTTTCTGAGTTTTTACTTTTAAACTTTTAAATGGCATGATGCCTTGTTCTCCCTATAGACTGATTCTTTACATGGTTCTAAGGCTTTACAACAATAAAGGCTAACAACTGGGATCAACTGACTGGGCATTCTCAGTGAGGGATCTGAATTTAATGCCTGCCTTGCATAAAGGCCTATGCTGCGTATTCCAAAGGTTTGAAGGTAATGTGTTGGATACTGAATGGGATTTTGAAGATGAAAGTTGACACACCCTGCTTGATAGGGAAGAACCTTTATTTTTTTAAATGGTATAGGTGAAAGATCTACAAAAGTAGGTTAATTAAAAATATACATATCTTCACAAATGAAACACGGAATACACTAATACATCATCATTTCCAAAACAATCAGATACTTTAGATGTATATAGTATAATATAATGTATTAACAGATGGGGGGAAAAGAGAAAGAACGTGGAAAAATACACAGGGGCTGCATCTACACTAGAGAGTTTTATTGACAAAACCAGGGTTTTGTCAACAAAAGTCGCAGAGCGTCTACATGCAAAATGTGTTTTGTTGACAGACTGTTGCCAAAGCTCAGCACTTCCACTGCCAGCGTTCTGCCTCTCTGTGGTAAGGAAGGGTGCCTTTGTCGAAAGTTTCCGTCAGCCAAAAAGCTGTGTAGATTCCCCGGGGAGCCCTCTGTCGACAGACAGGGCTTCTGGTTCACTGGGCAGCCCTGTTTGCTGAGCTTCTGGTTGGCCATTCTGTTGAGAGAGTAGCCAGGTAGTCTGGCCACTCTCTGTTGACAGATCAGATTGCTCTTTTGATTTGTTTTTCTATGTGGACGTGACTTATCAACAGAAGTTTTGCCAGAAGATCTTTTCTGACAGTGATTTCTGTCAACAGGTCACTGCAGTGTAGACATAGCCAGGGAAAAAGAAACATTCCAGCTCATATGCTTCATCTTCCAAATGAATATCGGCAGAACTACTCTTATAAAGTTTCATATTTTGTACCTGTGCTTTTAGAGTATTAATTAATGCATGTAAGAATTAACACAAATAAAATTATCCTTACTAAATTAAGTAATTATTTTACTGAATAACAAGCCTGCAATCATATTATGATGCCCCATGCTAAGGATGCAACATAATATTATACAAGTTGCTTATGGGATTTAGAAAGACGTGGCTCTGAAATAAAATTTTTAAATTTAAAAGGAAATGCATTTAAAAATTAAACTAGTTTATGAAATAGGAAATATGTACTAGAATGAACAACACTGATAGACAACTACTACAGTAAGGCACTAAAATTGGAAAGTAAAATTTATTTCTAAAATAATCTTGTACATGTTGAACCTCTCTTGTCCGGCACCCTGGGGACCTGACCAGTGCCAGAGGAGAGAATTTTCCAGATCATGGGAGAGCAATATTGTCTAGCAGCAGTACCAACACTTCCACTGCTTACGGGGCTCTTAGAAGACATTTGGGGTAACCTACAGCTAAATAACAGACAGAACACTGAGAGCCAGGTGGCTGTAAACAAACTGCATGGGAACACGGGAAACTTGGTCACAACAATGTAAGTAGTCGTCCAGTTTACTACAATCAAGACAGATTATGGATGATGCCAGATGAGAGAATTCCATATTAGAGAGGTTCAGCCTGTAGTAATGCTGTATATATATATTATCACAAGTATTTTAAAAATTGCATACTTCGGGTCTGAAGAAGCTGTTCCAGTCTTCCAGATTTTAAAACTATCATGGGTATGTGATCTCTAACAATTCAGTTATTATCAGCGCAGTTCAAACTATAATTTTCTGTCAGTATAATGTGCTTTTATTTAGAGTTTAAATTAGTAAATGGTAGCAGCTGAGCTATTACTTAATTTCACAAACATGCCAACTTTTCTGTGCACAGAAGGCTCACATATGTTAATAATGGTTCAACAGCCAGCACTTTTTTCTCCCAAGCGAAAATTAAAAATGCACATTAATCTGGATTTTTACTGTGCTCTAAATTTTTTGTTGTTCATGTAGTAAAAACAGTATATAAACACAAGACATTTTCCATACAGACTATCAGAGAACATGTGCCTTAATTCAGAGATACACAGGTTAAGCTTGGTAAAAATCACATTCACACAGCAGAGTTTGGCAGAAGGTTTTGTAATAGGAATACTCTTATCTTTGCATGTTATTTTGTCCAAACTATGAATCCACAAAGTGAACTATGAAATTCCTATTATCTTTACTAGGTAGTAGTAGGCATCCTTCGATCCTGAGGGATCATGGGTTTGCGCCCCAGTTGGACTGATTCGAGCAGTGTCTTCTGTGGCTGTGCAATCCAATCCAGGAGTGGCAGTCCTTTCCGCACTGTGAGCAGCGGTAGGCAGATGTCGCTCTGGTATCTTTACTATAGTCCTTCAAAATAGTCTCATTAAAAGGAAAGAAAAGTTGACAGGCACAGTAACCAGGTGCCCTAAGGAAGAACATAATGGCTGGGTCTACACTAGCACCCCCGTTTCACAAGGAGGATGCCAGTGAGACACTTTGGGATAGAGGCACTGCAATGGATTAGCATTATGGCAGCCACAGCACTTCGAAAGTGCCACTTTTGATCGAGCGCAGCGTGTCTACATGGGGTCCTTTTCAAAAGGACCCTGCACACTCTGAAATCCCCTTATTCCTATCTGGTTATATGGGATTTCGAAGTGTGCAGGGTCCTTTCGAAAAGGACCCCATGTTGATGAGCCGCGCACGATTGAAAGCGGAACTTTCTAAGCACCACAGCCACCATTATGCTAATGAGGTGCTGCATATTCTTTGCAGCACCTTATTAGCATACTCCAACGTGTCTCATTAGCATCCTCCTTTCGAAAGGGGGGTACTAGTGTAGACCCAGCCAATGTAACACAAAAAAATCAGAATTGTCATTGTGCAGGGGTCAGCAATCTGCAGCTGCCAGCGTGCCCTGCTTCCCACACTTCCATTGGCTGGAATGGCAAACCATGGCTCCGGGGAGCTGTGGAGGGCAGGGCTTGCAGATGGTCAATGCAAACAAAATGCCTCCCAGTGTACAAGTGGGTTACCCTGATGGTCTGTGTGCTGAAAATTGCTAACACCTGTCATAGTAGGTCAGACCAATTGCCCATTTAGCTCAGCATTTGCTGTGTCTTATGACAGTGGCCAATGCCAGATGCTTCAGAGAGAATGAACAGAACAGGGCAATTAACTAGTGATCCCTCCTCATCATCCAGTCCCAGTATATGGAAGTCACAGGCTTAGGAACACCAAAAGCATGAACTCACTAAATTTTTTTCTGAGTCCAGTTATAGTCTTTACAACATCCTCTGGCAAAGCCTTTTAGAGGTTGACTGTACATTGTGTGATGAAATATAAGCATGTATGTTTTTAAAGGTACTGCCAGTTCATTTCACTGGGTGATCCCCTGGTTCTTGTGGTATATGAAGGGGTAAAAACATGCTTCCGTATTCACTTTTTCCACACCAGTCTTGATTTTATAGACCTCTCTCAGATGTCCCTTTAAACTTTCCTTTTCCAAAGTCCAGTCTTTTTAATTTCTGCTCATATGGAAGCTGTTCCATAGATGTAACTCACTTTTTGTTACCCCTCTCTGTACCTTTTCCAGTTCTTAGATAGATAGATAGATAGATATTAAACCTTTAAATAGCTCTGCCTCGTTTCATCCAAGCTGATATATGGTTACACACAGAGGAATCAGTGGTGCCATTTTATAATTTCCGAGCAAGTTCTCACATAGACTAGTATACATAGCACAAACGGTACAAGATTTCACAAAACCTTAAAACAACAGAGCTATGTAGACTGCACTAACTGTACGGTGCAGATCTGCAGGTTCATGTGAAGATTTGGCTTCACCCCTTATCGCAACCCAACATTCTTCAGTGCAGGCGCTGCTTTCCAGGCTAGTCATCAGGGGAAGCTGTTTACCCATTCTACTAATCTTTTACCGAAATATTTAAGAAATTTCCAATACAACACTATGGGCATCATTATTGTGAACATTTATCAATTAATGCATTTGTTTTAAAAGGGGGCACATTTATATTTTGAGACAACTGGTGAAGAAAAGTATTCCTTGAAGGTGAAAGCTTGTTCTGATGAAACATGCATTACTTTATACTTGATATGAATAATGTTTTTGTTATCGGTGCAGTGCTTGATTCTTCCCATCTCTAATTATTTCATTGCTTTCCATATTTTTAGTTTTGCAAATGATGTGGCAAATAAGTACACCATTATTATTCAGCTTTTACCAACTTTTTAAACATACAGACATGCATGCATACACAGTGGAATTAGCATAGACACACAAGTATAAACATATCAGCTATGCAGTAGGTCTACCTCATTTAATCTCTACTCATTAAATAATGCTTTTGATAATGTTTCACCTTACCTCAGAGGGTTTTGTGACACATTTTCCCTTTCCCAAACACTCAAAATCTTCTGAGTGGCTTCCAACAGGCATGCAGGTGCTGACTTTTACCACCACAGTTAAGCGTAAAGCCACAATGCATTTAGCAGCTGAATCATTCACAAAACCTGAAAATAAAGAGAACAAAATTTTCAATTTAAAATAAAAAATTCTAATGAATGGTTTAATTATTAGTAAAGTAAAAAAATACTGAATACTAAGAAACTATGGGTCAAATTCCACCTCATTCACTTCTTATGAAATCCCACTGAAATGTCACATGGGATTTAAGTCAGAGTAGAGCTAGCCCACGTTACTAATTAAGTTGACTGACCAAAGGAAGACATTCTAGAGCCAAGAGCCATCATTAGATTCTCATTCAGCACTCCTTTCTCTGTCAAAACTCCACTTCACCTCAAAGAATGGGTAAGTTACTTAACATGGCCTTTAAGTAAAAGGTACTAACCCAGCCCTTAAAGTTGGTCTTCAATTTGCCTTTTTTCTGATAAAAGAATATTTTAATTTAAGTATCATGAAATATATAACACACAACTACAACAGCTTAGAAGATCTGCCTGAAGTGATGAAATAAAAGACTAATTTTCCTTGAATTTATCTGTTTAAGGTAGAATATTAAACATTTCTGTAATTTTTCTTATTTTATTTTACCCAAGTTTTTAGTGGTAACATGAAAGGAAATCCAACAAAGTGAAAAAAAAGTAGGTTAAAATTTAACTTCAGTAGTATGGAAGAATTACTTTGAGCACATCACTGAAACAGCATAATATAAATTTTAATGAATCAGTAATGACTGAAATGTTTCCTACCACCATTTTTTGTCAGAGTTGTGCAGCTTTACTCTCTACTTCAAGGCATAACTGGCTGTATGTACACTAGCAAGTACTTTCAAAAGATTTTTCGAAAGAATGGGGCTCTTTCAAAAGATTCTGTGGAGCACATACACACAAAAAATGTTCTTTGGAAAGTAAATTGAAAGAATGTGATGTCCCTTTCAAAATCACTGTTCCTTTCCCATTTCAGGAAGAGTCCTTTGAAAGCTCCTTTCGAAAGACAATGTGTGTAGACACTCTGCAGGTCCTTTTTTTTGAAAGAGAAGTCTTCATGGGGCCTGATTTTTTGATCCATGGACCGTTCTTTCGAAAGAGCAGATCGCTCTTTTGATCCATTTTTTTATGTGTTGACACACACTTTTGAAAGAAGTTCTTTCAGGAGACATCTTCTGGAATAGCTTCTTTTGGAAGATCTCCATAGTGTAGACATAGACACTCTGAATGTAACATGAGAGGTTTTCAACACCAAATCACATCAGTTCCAGAACTTCAAGGACTGTTTTAGGCAGCACCGGATTTTACTAAAATAAAAAAAACAGGAGGAGAGAAATGGGAGACCCAAATTATCCCTACCAGCTGGGCAACAGAATGAGCACATTCAACTACTCTGTAATTATCTACAGATCAAAGAAAGAAGTAATGAAAGCCTTTAACATCTTTCATGATAATACCACCTCCATATCAGCTCTATCCACCCTCCCAATACAGTACAAAATGCTGACACCCTGAAAGAATAAGAAACAATGGAAAAAGGTGACTGGAAAAGGTAAAGTAAGAGGGAAAGGGAGGACTGAAGGCACACAGAATCCCTGGCAGAAAGAAGAACTATAGAGCCCCTGGTATGGTGGGAGGAAAGGAATGGGGATTCTATAGTTAGGCCAGGTCTATACTAGGAGAATAAGTCAATTTCAGATATGTAATGCTAGCTATGGAAATTGAGTATCTAGAGCATCTGTCCTGCTAACTTCCCTTTCCTCCTCACAATAGCAAGGAGAAAAGGGGTCAACTGCCAACCTCAGACAGATCCATTTCATGCATCTCTACCAGACATGAGAAATTGAACTCTGGAAGATCAATTCTGACCAGGTTGTAGTAGTAGACAAGCCTAGTATAGTACAGACAAGCCTTAGAGAGCAAGCTGAGCTTTTGATCCCTTTTCATACTTCATGACTACATCCCTCGGATGATAGACCTCCTACACCTCACTCTGTGTAGAACCATAAGGTCCAACCATTCAGACTGGATCTCTGGCCTGTAGCCCTACTGTTTACTAATCATGTTAACCTGAAAAGTCAAACTAGTGTTGGCATTTGTACCCTCATTTTCTCCAGAAGACTATGGCAGAATGAGTTTGTGGTGATAAAGAGCTTCACCAGAACAGAGTAGTATTTATTTGTCAAAGGGTGCATCACATGCATCGCAAAGAGGTTAGCAAACAGAATCCTGCATCTTACATCCTAGATCTTAACATCCCTGTCCGTACTCCTGACCATGTCAGGAGTAAAGTCAAGGAGCTGTGGCAGGGTTATGTCCAGGGCCGGGACATGGTCAGGTGGTCTGGGGCCAACCCTGCCACTTGTCCCTTTTACAGGGAGCTCAGGGAGATCCTGGGCCCCAGTGCACCTCCTCCCACCACCCCCGGCCACCCTTGACACCTTGGCCGACGAGCTCCAGCAGGCCCCGGAGCTGGAGGCCAGACCGGAGTCCAGCCCTGCACCCCAGGGGCCCTCAGAGGAGCCCACCCCAGGACAGGGGAGGAGGAGGAGGAGGGCTCCAGCGAGAGGGGGCTCCTCATCGACCTCCCCTCCCACAGCTCCAGCAGGGTGTCCACCTGATGGGTGCTCCCCAACCATGGGAGCGGACCGTCAGGTATGTACCCCAGGCGCAGACGCCTGGGTTAAGGGACGGGGGCAAGGGACACGACCAGGACCCCCCCACACCCAGCTGACCACAGCCCACCATGGCCCAGCCAGACCACAGCCCTGGGACAGCAGTGGCACGGCCCCCAGAGCCCGTCAGCACCTGCCCCCGCCCCCAGGATAGCGCCAGGCCCCATCCCTGGGGGTAGGGGCGAGCAGAATCCCCAAAGGGGGTCAACCAACAGGGGGGGGTCACCACACCCATCATCATCCTGGGGGACAGGAGATGGGGACCCAGCAGCGGAGGGATGCGGGGGTGTGGGCCATGGGTCAGGGTCCAGACTAACGACTGTCTTTGCCCTTCCCTGCTCTTTTCCACACCTGCACCATTTGAGGACCATGACAGTGTGGGCGCTGCATCCGTCATGCCAGACAACCCGCCTGGGACATCGCACTGTGGCAGCCAGGGAACAGAGCAGGGACCAGCCCCAGGATGAGCCTGCCACCACTGGAACCAGCCACAGGTGACCGCTGACACCCCCAGCTCCTTGCCACCGTCTGGCACCAGGGGGAGGTATCAGAGCACCGCCTGCAAGTGGAGGAGCACCGGCTTCACTTGCAGAAGGGAGTGCTGGCCTGGCGCCAGGAGGCCTGGGCGTCCTTCATGAGGACCTTTGAGCAGATCGCTGAGTGGTTGCCGCCTCCCGCTGCTCCGACCACCATCCCTCCCAGCCACCCTCCACCTTCCCTGGAGCCCGCTGAGGAGGAGGAGGACCACAGGGCTCAGGAGCTGGCCCAGCCATACCTGCCGGTCCTCCCGGCCCCCACCCAGCCTTGAGGGGGCCTCCGGCCCAGGTGTGTGTTGCGCCCCCCGCCCCAAGCCAGGTGCTGGACAGTAGGGGGAAGGGGACCAAGGACTGGGCCACCCAGGCCCCCGCTTTGTAGATAGTCCCCCCCCCGCGTAAAATAGTTGTCATGCCCCGCCAATGGACATAATTCCCCATTCCTGTTTGAAAATATTCATTGTTTTGTTGGGTTTCAATAATGTTCAGTTTATTTAAAACAAAAAAAAGTGTGTTGTGTGCTCTCAAGGCGCAGTAGTGTGGGCACTGGGGCAGTGTAGTGTGTAGTGGGTGGTGGTGGGGGCAGTGGATGGCCTACCAGGCTGGCTCCGCTAGCGCTCACCCCACAGCCTGGTCAAAATGGGCCTGCAGGGCCTCCTGGACCCAGACCCCTTGTGGTCGGCTTGGCAATTTGGGTCAGCGGCTGACTAGGGGGTAGGCCATGCCAGCCTCCACAGCCCAGCCCTGCACGAAGGCCTCCCCCTTGCTCTCCACCAGGTTGTGGAGTGCGCAGCACACTCCCACAACCTGGGGGACATTGGGGAGCCCTGCATCCAGGCTGGTGAGGAGGCACCTCCAGCAGCCTCTGAGGCAGCCGAAAGTCCACTCAACCACCTGGCGTGCATGGTTCCGGCGGGTGTTGAATCACTCCTGGCTGGCGCCGAGGTGGTCCGTGTAGGGGCGCATGAGCCAGGGCCTGGAGGACCACCGAGTGGTAGTACTTCCTGTTCACGAAGCATCCTCTGCTGCACTCTGGGGCGCGGATAGGGACATGGGTCCCATCCAGTGACCTGAAGCAGTTGGGGAACCCCATGCCAGCAAACTCCGTGATGGCCGCATCCACACCAAACTGCTGTCCTATCGATTGGTAGCTGTCTGGAGTGGCCAGCTTCCAGTCAGCGATGCCGACCAGTTTCTCAACGGTGAGGGCACGCCGCATAGGGGTGTCCTGGTGCTGCAGGGCAGGGGTGAGCCACTGGCAGAGCTCGAAGAATGTCTGCTGGTTCATCCGGAAATTCCAGAGCCAGTGGTTGTTATCCCACTGCTCGAGGACCAGGCGCTCCCACCACTCCATGATTGTGGGGTACCTCCATAGCCGGTGGCACATCTGGCAGGGGGGGTGGGGGCAGGAGGGCCCCATGATGGTCTGGGGCAGCTCCTTCATCCCCCGAGGAGGAGACCTTATCTTCCAGGAGGGGCTGGGTGGCCTCCTCCACAGCGCCAAGCAGGGCAGCCCCTGCCTCAGATACGGCCCTCAGGGCTTCTGGCTGCCGCTGCAGCTGGGGGTCCATGCTGCATGCACAGGGTCTGCAACCAGTTGTCAGCTCTGGGGACCTCACGCTGTGCAGGCCGCGTGTGTCTGGGAGGGGCCCTTTAAGGGAGCGGCTTGCTGTTGCCCCGGAAGGGCTAGTCCACCCTGTGACCCTGTCCACAGGCTTTCCTAGCCCCCTCTTTCCGATTGGGGCCACTTTTATGTGTAGATGGTCCCCTGCGGGGCCCATTTCAATGTAGCATTTTCCTACATCGACGCCGAACGTCATCGGCACCAGCCCTGGAGAATGCGTGGATGTTACGCGTTGAAATAGCTATTTAGATTTCACTACGTAGCATCCCAGTGTAGACGTAGCTAGAGAGCGCCTAGCATGAGGGGAGAGTAGGGGAACTGCAGAAAGGTCCCTGAAATTGAGGCATTAGGGAGAATGGCACACAGGGAGCTTGGGAAATGAAAGTTTAAAAGAAGTCCTAGATCTGTGAAATAAGGTCAGCCAAAAGAAGTAACAAAGTGTAATCTTCTGGTTCTAATTTTTCAGCTAAAATATACTATTTCATAGGCCTCTCTCTCCTTTTCATACAATGCTTTTACTGTATATTTTAAAAAAAAACAAACAAGCAGTTGTGTAACTGTAAGACATTGTTACAAAATAAACAGCTCTGACAATACCACAGCTGTTTTGTGCACTCAGATGCCATTAACTGGAAGCGAGAACACCGCATCATTACAAATAACTTGAGCTTTGTATAAGCATAGGAAATATTTGCAGCTGCAGTTTTGCTGGTAAGGATGGAAAATCATGATACTGGGTGAAAGTGTGGCTGGCTGATCTTGGATGTGGGTGTCCCGTATCATGAGTTTTTGCTGATGTTGTAAGTAGGAGTTGCTTGCTAGAAAAACAGTTTGCAAGGGATTACTATGGCTGTGTCTACACTTGCCCAAATCTTTGAGAAGGCCACGCAAATGGCCATTTCGAAGATTACTAATGAGGCACTGAAATGCCTATTAGCATTAGCTGAAATGCATATTAGCATGCTGCAGCAGATAGGAATAAGGGGATTTCGAAGTTCCCGGGGTCCTTTCGAAAAGGAACCCTGTCTGAACGAGCCACGTGGCAGCAAAAAGTGGCAATTTCAAAGAGCCGTGGTTGGCGACATGCGAATGAGGTGCTGAATATGTATTTCAGCACCTCATTAGTAATCTTCAAAATGGCCATTTGCATGGCCATTTCGAAGATTGGGGCTAGTGTAGACATACCCTATGATTTATTAGTTTTATTTTGAGCAACTTGTAAGAGCAATGTGTGTAACTTGGAGAAATTAAAAGAGGTTTTCTATGAGCTAGGAGGCTGATGCTCAATTCCCTAGTAACCAGGAGGAAGGCTGGCCACCAGAAACCCGCCACTGACCACTCAACATGACCTCAGACTTTGGGAAAAAGTATTTGGGTAGCTCTGAACTGCTGCCATGTTAGATGTGTGCTTTCGATTGCAAAAATATTTTTGGGTGACAGCTCTCCTGTTTGTACCAATCATTTATCAGCTGGAGGATCTGTGTCCCCCACCAATTTATTTCTTGAAATCACCTGGAGACAGGAACTTATCAGTTATCACAGATTTTGGCTGAGAAAACTTTTTAATGGCTTACACTGGTACTATTTCAAAACACAAAATAGGAAAAGGAAGCATGACTTTGTTTTTAGGTGGAAAAGTGTTGGCGATTGAAGGGTATTTGATAACCTCTTTTAGCATTTAAGCCATCATCAACATACAAACCTGATAAAAACCTTCTGAAATGTTTCCAAGGTGTTTGGCAGAAGACTTGAAGGGCATTTTGACAAAAAAAAAAAAAAGTACATTCATAAGGTCAAGTCAGCCCTCCCAGCTTGCAGGAGACACACCATGGCCACGTCTACATGTGCACGCTACTTCGAAGTAGCGGCGCCAACTTCGAAATAGCGCCCATCACGGCTACACGTGTTGAGTGCTATTTCGAAGTTGAAATCGACGTTAGGCGGCAAGATGTCGAAGTCGCTAACCCCATGAGGGGATGGGAATAGTGCCCTACTTCAAAGTTGAACATCGAAGAAGGGCACGTGTAGCCGATCTGCGTCCTGCAACATCGAAATAGTGGGGTCCGCCATGGCGGCCATCAGCTGAGGGGTTGAGAGACGCTCTCTCTCCAGCCCCTGCGGGGCTCTATGGTCACCATGTGCAGCAGCCCTTAGCCCAGGGCTTCTGGCTGCTGCTGCGGCAGCTGGGGATCCATGCTGCATGCACAGGGTCTGCAACTAGTTGTCGGCTCTGTGTATCTTGTGTTGTTTAGTGCAACTGTGTCTGGGAGGGGCCCTTTAAGGGAGCAGCTTGCTGTTGAGTCCGCCCTGTGACCCTGTCTGCAGCTGTTCCTGGCACCCTTATTTCGATGTGTGCTACTTTGGTGTGTAGACGTTCCCTCACAGCACCTATTTCGATGTGGTGCTGCCCAACGTCGAAGTTGAACGTCGACATTGCCAGCCCTGGAGGACATGTAGACGTTATTCATCGAAATAGACTATTTCGATGTCACTACATCGAAATAAGCTATTTCGATGTAGTGTGCATGTGTAGACATAGCCCATGGGGAAAAACGTCAGGCAATGCCCCCTTAATATGTCACAAGGGCAATGGGTATGCTGCTGCTTCCCCTGGGTAAGGAGAAAGGGACAAGGCATTTTGCAGGCTACTGCCTCTCTCTTTGAAGAAGCCAACTGCAAATAAAGAGGACAGCACCTGAAAGGATGGAGGAGAAATTTGCTAGTAGAGGAAGGAAGCCTCTTGGTTGTAGAAATTCAGCTGAATTGAGATATTATGAAGCTTGGAGAGTCGATATAGTTATATTTAAATCTCCAAAACTTTCTCTAAATTTTCATAAGAAATACCCTCCTCTTGCCCCCAAAAAACATCCTTTCATCTCATCATCTTTTCAGAACTCCCCTAGCATTTTTTTAAATGCTGAAATCTGCTCTAACGTTATACGAATTACATTGTTCGTAGGTATCTCTGTATTGCACATGCACTGGCTATGTACACTGAAACTCTTTATATTGCAGCATTGAATGGACTTGGGTGGATGCTCCCTCATGGATCCAAATGCATCAGGGCATCTAAGAATGCACAGCTTGCACTGCTATTCAGTTCTTTTCCATTACTGAGCAGAGGATTAGGAGGCTTCTGTTCAGTGGCTCAGTTTTCATTAGTTAGTGGTTCTGCCTTTTTTAAAAACGCAAAGAGCACAACATCTCACATTTCACAACATAAGCCAGGCTCTAACTATTGGAAAGACATATCCCTAGAAGCTATCTAATTCTGTAACTGTCTACAAGATTATGTTCATCTGTTTTGTTTTAAACCTTCCTCTGAAGCACTGGGTACTGGACACTATCAGAGACTAGATATGGATGAAATCAAACCAGTGGAAGATGGCAGCAAACTGCTCAAACCAGTCTACACTACAGCGTTCTTCCAAAAGAAGATCTTCTGGAAGAGATCCCTCTGGAAAATTTTCTTTGTAAGATCGCATCCATATACCAAAAGCAGATTGATCTTTTGATCAGCTCTTTTGAAGGGCACGGCCACACAGCCCCAGCTGCTCTTCCGAAAGAAAGGGCCAGGAAACACCATGGACAGGCAGCAAGGAGCCTACATATGGTCCTCAGGGGCTATGTCTACACTAGCCAAAAACTTCGAAATTGCCATGGCCATTTCAAAGTTTTTGGCTAGTGTAGACATGGCCAGGATGTCAATGACATCACCCCAGGCCCCTTGCCACCATACTAAGTCTGCACAGTCCACCTCCAGCCACTCCTGGTGGGTGGCCATGTAGGCAGCAGCCTCATCATCCCAGCCGTGATAAGGGTCCCTCAGGGTGCTGGTCTGCCCTGCCCTCTCAGCTGCCAAGGGTGGACTTTGTCTCCTGGGGATTGGCAGGGCTCTCCTGGGCCTTGGAAGGCGCAGTTATAAGGATGGAAGGGTAGACAGAGGCCCTGCATGCTGTGCCCCTAACCCCACCCCATGGGCAGGTGCCCCCACACCTGGGCTGAGGGACAGGGATGTCCTCAGCACAGTGGCTTGTGTGCCCTGCATGGCGGGCCCTGCCACACGTAGCCTCTGCTGTGCCTTGGGGATGGGACTGACTGTTGGTGGCCCCCTGCTACCTCCCCAGGGAACAGGATAGCAGGTGAGAGGGGTATGTGGCCACAGGTGAGCTCCACATGGGTCATGGGTGAGATAGCCATAACCTGGCCTATCCCAGCCCCTGCCACATGTGTGGCCCACAACACTGTCCACCTGAGTGTCAACTGTGGGTGTGTCCATGTGCCAGGATGCATTCTTTGCTGGGCTATATAGGGTCGGGCTTTCACCCATGTGGCTGGTTCACCGCAGGTTGTGGCAGGACCAGCCGCACCCCCGCCACCCTGGGTGGTGCAGGGCACCAGGCACTTAATTGAGAGTTCAGGGGGATGTACATGGGCCCTCATGTATACCTGCCTGAACTCCTTCACCTGAGAGTGAACTTGCTACAAGGTGTGTGCAGGGTAGCCTCAGGCTGTGAGGCCAGTGGCCAGCCAGCGATAAGCAGGGGTGTTCCTCCATTTGCCAGTGAGCCCCAGGAGGTCCTTGATCTCTGGCTCTGTACAGGAGGGCACCCTCTGCCTGGGGCTGGGGCAGTCTCCTGGGACTCCTCTGTGGGGGACCCGTTGGTGGGGGGGGTCGCATGGGAGCTGGCCAGTGGCCAATGTGAAAGTCCAGCTGCAGGGGGTGGTCGTGAGGGTGAGCTGCTGCTGGAGTCATGCCTTCGCAGCCAGCACGTTCTCAGCTTCCTGTCACAGGGTTTCTGGGTGCCTGAGGCTTTAACCGCGGCCAGAGGCAGTGAGCATAGATCTCTAGGAGCACTGGCCAGGGCGTCTCCATGCCCCAGCTGGTCGGCACCATGGAGGACCCCACTTTCAAAAGAGAGACCCATAGAGCACGTACACATGCCTTCTATCAGAAGAGCCTTTTGAAAGAAGGCGCTCTTCCTGATCTGGGAGTGAAAGACAGCTTCCGAAGAAGAGCTGCGTTCTTTCGATCCCAGATTGAAAAAGCGCATCTTGTGTGTGGACACTCTGCATGTTCTTTCAGAAAAAGGCCTGCTTTTCCAAATGAACTTGCTCGAGTAGACTTGGAAGATCTGTCCCATACTTTTGGCAAAACACACAGCGGCAAACTTGTCTGACAAAATGCCATTGAATCTTCAAAGCCGAATTTCTGACTGGATGTCCATCTGGTCTCTATGGAGTCTGCACATGAGCGCTACTATGAGCTACTACTCTCCTGACAACCGAGCAGTCCACCCTGGCTAGCATAAGGTATGGTACAGTGGGGATTACTAATTCACACCTAAGTGACATAATTTATATCAGCATAAGCTGTAATGTAGCCATAGCCTAAAAAGCAGAATGTTATCACAGTAAATTAATTAATTAAATTTAATAAATTAATCTAAACACACACACAAATTCTAACAAAACTAAATTTTGATCCGAATTCTTCTGAATTTCTGAATTTTTAAAAGTAGCCTATTTATGGTTTGTTTCTATTTCCTTGCCCCAAATTACACTAATATCTGTGTGAAAAGTGAGGGTTTTCTTTTTTTTCTTTTTTACAACTCACCTTCCCTTGATGTTATTCCTTATCTAAAGTCATAAATTTATCTGTGACATCAAAAACACCTGGTTAAAAAGCAACAGATTTGCCTGAAATGAAGGATTAAGATTTCTGTAGTGAACAAACAGCAAGACCCTAAAGAAAAAATACTTAGAAAACTTAGACATCTCAAAATCACTAGGGCCAAATGACATGCATCCTAGAATGCTAAAGGAACTGATTGAGGTGACATAGAATCATAAAATCCAACGGCTGGAAGAGAACTCAGGAGATCATTGAGTCCAGCCCCCTGCCCAAAGCAGGACCAACCCTAACTAAACCATCCCAGCCAGGACTTTGTCAAGCCAGGATTAAAAAAACTCAGGGGTTGGAGATTCTACCACCTCTCTAGGTAACACTTCACCACTCTCCTAGTGAAATAGTTTTTCCTAATATCAGATATCTGAGCCATTAGCTATCATCTTTGAAAACTCATGGAAATCAGGAGAAATCACATTAACACTGGAAAAGGGGAAATATGGTACCCACTTATAAAAAGGAAAATAAGGACAATCCAGGAAACAACAGACCAGTCAGCTTATCTTCTGTGCCAGGAAAGCTAATGGAGCAAATAATTAAATCCATTTGCAAGCATCTGGAAGATAATAACGTGATAAACAACAGTCAGCGTGGATTTGTAAAGAACAAGTCATGCCAAAACAACCTGATAGTTTTCTTTGACAAGATAATAAGCCTTGTGGATAAGGTGGATGTGGCATACCTAGCAATGGGGCTGAGACTATTGACAGGCCCCTGGGCAAGGTGGTGGTGGGCTCTGCTCCACAGCCCAAGAAGAAGTAGGGCTTCTAGTAGGAGGAGTGGGGCTGGGCTAAGGGCAGCTAGCCCTCAGCACTGCTCAGACTGTGGCAAATCCCCCACACCTTCAGCACTGCCTCCAGCATGCTGCACAGCACTAAAGCAGTGTTTTAAAGGGCCTGGGGCTCCGGCCGTGGCTGCAGTAGCAGTGGGGGTGGCTGGGAGCGCGTGGTCCTTTTGTATCATTGGGCCCTAGGGCACTTGCCCCCTTTGGCTCCCCAACCTCGTCAGCAAGCCTGATATTGAGACATCAGTAAAGCATTTGATACAGTTTTGCACGATCTTCTTAAAAACAAACTCGGAAAATACAACCCAGACAGGGCTACTACATGGTGGATGGGCATCTGAAAGGATAACCATTCCCAGAGAGTAGTTATCAATGGATTACAGTCATTCTGGAAGATCATAACAAATGGGGGTCCACAGGAATCGGTTTTTGGACAGGTTCTATTCAATATTGTCATCAAAGATTTAGATAATGGCACAGAGAATATGCTTATAAAGGTTGAAGATGATACCAAGTTTGGAGGGGTTGCAAATGCTTTGGATGATAGGATTATAATTCAACATGATCTGGACATACTCAAGAAATGCTCAAAATTGAAATTCAGTAAGGACAAATGCAAAATACTTCATTTAGGAAGGAACAATCATTTTCTGATGGACAAAATGGGAATTGACTGTCTACGAAGGAGTACTGCAGAAAAGGCTCTAGGGGTCATAGTAAACCACAAGCTAAATATGTGTCAACAGTGTGATGTGTTGCAAAAAAAAAAAAAAAGCAAATCTTTAAGAAGTGTATTTATAGGAGTACTGAAAACAAGATACAAGGAGTAATTATTCTGCTCTACAGTGATTAGGCCTCAACTGGAGTACCGTGCCCAGTTCTGGACACTGCATTTCAGGAGAGATGTGGCCTAATTGGAGAAGGTCGAGACAAGAGCAACAAAAATGACTAAATGTCTAGGAAATATGACTTATGAGGGAAAATTGAAATAATTGGGTTTGTTTACTCTAGAAAAGAGAAGACTGAGAAGGGACATGATAACACCTTTCAAGTACCTAAAATGTTAGGAGAAGGGAGAAAAATTATTCTCCTTAACCTCTGGTGACAGGACAAGAAGCAATGGGCTTAAACTACAATATGGGAGATTTAGGTTGACTACAAGGAAAAACTTCATAAATCTCAGGGTGAACAAGCACAAGGACAAATTGCCTAGGGAGGTTGTAGAATCGCTGTCGCTGGAGATTTTTTAAGAGCAGGTTAAACAGGGATGGTCTAGATGGTACTCAGTCCTGCCATAAGTGCAGGTGACTTCTCAAGATCATTTTTCAGTTCTATTATTCTATGAAACAAAGATTATTTTGCAAATATCGTCATTAACAAGAATGACAGAGAGAAACAAAAGTACATAAAGTAGAAAGATTTTCACTAATCCATTCCCCTCCTCCCTCACCTTACGGTTTCATTCTTATGTAGTTTCCCCCTAATGCACTTATTCCAAAAAAGATCATGTTGAAATGGTATACAGGGATGTAATTCAGACTACTCTTCCTACCCTTCAAAAAAGAAATTAGGGAATACAATTGCATTTTTCTTAGCATTTCATAATGTTTTCTCCAAATTTTTTTTCTACACTGCGTGGTAAATTCTGCCTCCCTTCAAAGGTCCCTGCCTGATGTGGAGCCTGTACAAATCAATTACATAGGATAAGTGAGATCTTGGGAACTTACCCAGGGGGCATGTAAATCACAAAGACCCATTCCCTAGGAACCTCTTACATGAAGATGATCAGCATATTTATGAGTGCACCAACAGATCCACTGGGCAGCATAGGTATCATGGAAGGTACTCTAGCTTTATGATTATTTCAAAGGCTGTAGAATAGCTCTGTTGCTAAGCTACAGCCAGAAGCAGTGGAGTGTACCTTTCTTTTAACCACATTGGCACTCCTCAGTTCACAGCCTAGCTGTGATAGAGACTGAGTATTATACACACTCAAAAAAAAGGATAATATAAAAGTTATAAGGACTACAGCAATCCTATCACTTGGATGAGGAATCAAATCTCTTTCCAGATGATTTATTAAGAATGCCTTAGCTTCTAGGTATATTAATATTTCTATGATTTCCTTAGAAAATATTACTGGAGAGTCTTCCATTTCATTTTAGAGTTTTACTGTATAAGCTGCATGCTTAGCTATTATTTCTGATTGTAATGATCAATATCTTAATTTCCACGTTGAAAACTGGGCAGTGGGGGTCCAACATAAATTTAAACACAATCAATTAATGAATATTCCAATAGCCTAGATGAAAAATGTATTAGATATCTGTCTGGTGTCTGATATGGTACAGAGGCACACCACTGACCTCTTCTGAAAAATGCTGAGCTGTTCTGGACCTAACTGACAAATTACCAATCAATATAAAGATTCAGCCAAAAAACAATTTTCTATTAAAATAGATTTAGATTGTCCTAGATACAGACATAATTATGTGTGCGCGTTTGGAAGCACCTGATATTTAGGAAGTATCCAGAGCTTATTTACTTGTCGGACACAGATTTTTACACACACTTCATAACAATTCCCTGTTGGAATTTAAATCTGCCTCCTTTGTACTTTGAGTCTTGTTACTATTTTGGAAATAAAAAGCATTGACAAACTGCTGAAGAAGTAATTTCTCTCACAAGAGCACTGTGTGTTTTCTTATCATTCATAATTTTTCACCTAATTTCCAAAGATTAGGAAGATAGAACAAGGCTATTTATTTTTACTTTACAATATTTATTTTGAAGTAGAAGATTCATTGATTTTTTAAGGCCAGAGGAGACCATTTTGATAATGTAGTCTGACTTCCTCTTTAACGTAACTGATAGGACATCCATGACTTACTTTCTGCTTCAAATCCAATAGCTCTGATTGAACAAGAGCATATCTAGGCTGTACTTTAATTTCCAGGTAGGAGGATAATTTTAAATATGTTTACAGCTCCCTTGATCTCGAGTTCTGAAAAAATAACATAGTTGCTTTTAATGAAAGGTAATTTTGCTCAATTTAATCTTACAGTCTTTCCCAGGCCCATTTAAAACATAATGATGTCAAAGCAATTTCAGGGTAAGAAGTCAGGCCTGACCTAGTCACACCACTGTGTTGTGTGAACAATTTGAAAACCTTATAAATCAGAATTGGAAATGGAAATCCTCTGCATCTATTTTGAAGGAAAGAATCTTTCAAGCTTTATACATAATGAGTTGATAGCTAGTGAAAAAACATCTTGAAGATTTCACTGGTACCAAACATCCATTCATTGCTGTTTTGCATTCTTCGGCCTAGGAACATAAGGCACATATCTTTGCCTTTCTATTTTTCTCAATTCAAGGAAGCTGTGGAATAAAAGAGAAGGACAAAGTACAATATTCCTCCTCCAGATGAGAATGGCACATAGCTTGAGTCCTGTAAATAATTAGGCATACGACCATTTTGTTAGGTAGATCAGAAACCGAATCACACCACAGTCACCAGTACAGATAGTCCTTCCTTTTTCCATAAACCAGTGCAGTCAGATATCCCCACAATGCATTCTCTTCTGCAATGAGGGAGCCATGATATATAACTGCATCTGGAGTTTCTGTCCCTGTACATAAATCATCACAGAGGACTACTCTGGCTATATCACCTGGAAGTCAAAACCCACAAAATGACCATCATCCATTGGGGGTGGACATAATCTTCAAAACTTTGATTAACAGATCATAATCTCTACAATGCCAAAGACAAGGAAGTACTTTGGATGTGAGGAACAGAGCTTTACTAGCTATCATCTAGCACAAGTTAGGTATCCACATTGATTTGAATGCAGCAAACCAATCAGAATGTGTCTCGGTGAATCTCTTATTACTTTATGGATAGCAGGATCCAGTGAAGTGAGAACAAAAATTGTGACACAATACCATCATGTGAAGAACTGAAACACAGTTTCTGGCAACAGACAGGCAACTACTTTTCCTTTCAAGATGCTGCAGCATCGCATCCCACAGCCACAACAAAGAGACTCTTGAAATAGCTACAAAATCTGAACTGTGTCCCATAATTTTTCATCTTTTTCAAAATCCCATTAAACCCATGCAGCCTGCTTCAATGTTTGCCGTCTCTGAGAAAAGCCTGGAGCCTATTGTCATGAATGTTGCAAGCACAAGGTGCATAACCCTGGAGCATTTGCTGTATTACTTAAAAAAAAAAAAAAAAAAAAGCACAAATAAATGGAAAACATGACTATGGGACACAGCAAGAACCAACTCAAGTTTGTTGGTGATGTTTGTGGAGCAGCTACCAACTTGGAGCACTGGTTCTGGGACCCAGAAACAAGCACTGGCTGGTGTAGAAGCACATAGTGATTGCATTGTGGAAATCTGCAATCCTAAACTGTTACCGGTGAGTTGGGAATCAATTTGGAGTCAGGAAATCCACTGTAGGGGCTGTTATCATGCAAGACTATTAACTACCTCCTGCTTTGCAGGACTGTGCCTCTTGGCAATATGCAGGACATTGGACCAATGGGTTTCCTGAACTGCAGCAGAGATGGTGGCATGCCCATAGGCCCTGTGCTCATGGGCTATGGTTACACTAGCAAGTTTTGCCAGCAAAACCCTGGTTTTGTCAACTAAACTCATGGAGTATGCACACACAAAATGGGATTTGCTGACAATATCTGGACAAAACACAGCACTTTTGCTGGCAGCGTTCTGCCTCAAAGCTCTGAGGTATAATGTTGCTGTTGACAGATTCTGTCAGAAAAAAGCTGTGTGGATGCTTGGGGGCAGGGGCATCTCTCGACAGACAGGGCATCCACCATAATAGGCAGCCCGTTCTGCTGTGCTTCCAGTGCCTGTTTTGTCTAGAGAGAAGCCGGGCACTCCGGGCTGCTCTGTCAACAGAGCTGAGCGCTCTACCAATTGGCTTTTGTGTGTGGCTGCACTCTGTCGACAGAAGTTTTGTCAGGAAAACTCTTTTGAGTGACTGCTGTCCGAGTACTGTAGTGTAACCATAGCAAAGGTCCAAAACGCAGCACTGGCTTGCAGGATCTCACTGAATGCGTCATCTTAAGCCCTCTTTTCTCCTTATCTGGCTCAGAATTCGGAAAGTGTGTTGTGAGACCCTGAAAATCGCAACAGCTGCAGCTGAAGGTAGCACGTCTGTCCCTATTTTAGCATCAGATCACCTTGCTGCATAGTAGATCAACAGAAGGGACTGCTGTTCTATGATTATGCAAACAGTGGTGGATCAAAAGGGATGCTTCACCACCAGCAATATGGGCTGGTCAGGGAGGGTGCATGATATTCACATCTTTAAGGGCACAGGACTGTTCAGAAAGCTACAAGCAAGGACTTCCTTTCCTAACCTGCAGATTACTATGATTCAACTACTGGTTGAACAGGTGCAAAATGACATGATATTGTTTACACTGGTGTGAAGAGCAGAGCTGGAGAAGCAGTCTGCTGAATCTGAACAGCTACTAGAAAAACAGTGAGAAGTCCTGTGGCACCTTCATGGACAAAGACCAGCTTTTCCAGACCTTTGAAAGACCCCCTCAAGGGTTGATCTCACAACCCTGGATTTATAAGGCCAATGTTCTAAAAACTGAGCTATGTCTCTCCCCTCCCTAGGCAACACAGTAATGGTGGACAGAAACTCTTCTTGTGATATAAAATTGTCCTATTTCAATTTTATTCAACCCTGTAAAAAGTCAAGTTAAGCTAAAATGAATTTTTCAGATGGCAATGCAATAATCTTTCCACCTCACGAGATGTAACCACTCTCTATCCTCTAAGGGCACACGTATTCTGGACATAAAACACACAGAGGGCAGTTCTTTTCTAATTTGAAACCCTCACAACCAAATACATTAAAGGTTAGGATCCTTTCATTGTCATAATTACTTTCAAACTAGTTACCGTTTATTTATTGTTATGAGTTTATTTTTCACGTAATTTCTTTTTCTACCAAAGACATTCACTTTGTCCACATAATACATCTGTCATCCGTGTTAGAGATTACCAATAGTAAATGCATGAATGAGAGAACTGGGTGCATTAAATGGGTCTGAAACCATTAATTGAACAGATAATCTCAAATCTCACGAGTTTTAATTAATAGTGGTCAGGGCAATATGCCTCAATGGAAACCTTCTGGCATTGCAAAGGCAAGCGAGCCCTTTTAAAGCTCAGTGTTGCTTCTGCAGAAATACACACACAAATAGATCCAATTCACAAAGTTGCATACAGACCTCAAGCCCTCAAAGTTCACAAAAAAGCTGAGATTTTAGTTTAGACGCATTACGAATTTTCATACAGCTAAAGTAATCATGCTGTAAAATTCATATGAGTGCTGTTTAAATACAAAGGTCACCATGATGGTGTAATTCTTAACTGTAGCAAGGGTGTCCACAAGGAATTTAAAGATCGCCACAGCCCCCACTGGCCACCAGCTAATCACCATCCCTGCAAACTGCCAGTGACTCACCAGCAGCCCTGCTGCCACACAAGCTGCCCCTCCCCACCCCACCACTGCTGGAGGCTCTCCTGCCACACTAGCTGGTCTGCTGCCACTGCTGGAGGCCCCCCACCACCACACAAACTTCCCTTCTGTAGGGGACCCCTCCTGCCACACAAGCTGCCACCGTGCCTGGGTTCATGCTCCAGGAGCTGCCTCCACCACTGCCACCATGCACTTGTCCCACCAAGTGATAATTATACAATAACAGAAGCTAAGATTGAATTCAAAATGCACTGGGCTTCTTGGCCCATTGACTATTAACTCTTATTGACTATGAAAGTTAATTCAGAATTTCTTGATTTGAGCTATATTTTTTAAAGTACATTCCTGTATTTTTTTTCTTTTAAAGGAAGAGTTATTCTCAACCTCAGCTATACTGAATGGCAAAGTCAGGCTACAGACTGTTTTCTGAAATGTTTAAACATACCGTTGAAGAACAGCAAATATACCCATGTCAATCTAGAAGCCACACAGCCCTTCTAGGCCTTATTATGGAATTTATTAAACTCAGTAAGCAGCTTTCAGCCCAGAAGATATAACACTGCAGTTTAGAAATACTAAATAAACCTTCCAAACTCTTGTTATATAGTTCAATAAATCTTCCCCCATATTAATGATAAGGAAGGACAGTGACTTTCTCAAGGTGTTTGTGCATGAAGCCTTCTTTCTGATATACTTCATAACATCATTAACAGAGCTACAGATCCACCAGCCAACACAAGTGTAGGGGCGGGAGAGCAGCCAAGGCACTGACTGCTGTCAGTGTTTGACTATTACATCATATCAAACTGATTACAAGCAGGTTTTGACAAAGTGGTTAAATTTTCTGGCTGTCATGGGAGGCCTTGTTACCATGGATGAAGCTGCACTTGCATTAGCCGCAATGGGAAATTTTTTCTTTAAAAAAACAAAACAAAACACAACTATCCTGAATGCAGCCAATACATCAAAGGCAAAGGCAGAATTTAAAACAAAATCTGGAGCCCCCACTGCCAAGACCATGCCCCAATCACGAACCCTTTTGGGAAGCTGGCTAAAACCTGAAGAAATAACTACAAAGTATGTTACAGACTTTTGTTATCCATTTTCCAAATTATCAGAACAGTTGCTTTTTCTTAATATCACCGGCTTTAGACTATTAAATGTTATTTACTAAAGTAAACAAGCTAAAACTATTTAAATCTGAATGATTTTAAACTCTATTATATTTAGCATAACTGAGTAGGTTTGAAACGCATGCCTGTGATTTATGGTTTCATTCATAGTAAGCAGCTAGTTTACAAATCCTTCCAAGAGAAGATGCTAAAAATTAATGGAAGGTTCTTATGGAGCTCATATCAATCTTGAGACTTTAATTATATGAAACAGCTGTCACAATTAGCTTGGCTTCACACAATGGTTGGTGCAGGTAATTTACCCAGATGGGTACATGTCAGATGGGAGAGGCCTCCATAGTGCTAACTCAGTAAAACTTCACTCACAAGACAGAGGTTACAGCAGCTTTTTATTAAAGGCAAATTTTACTGAATATTCTTACGAAAGATACTTTACTACCCCCAAAACAAAAACCAAAGTAACCTGCAACCATCTCAAATAGATATGAGATGGAATCAGGACTACTGTATTATCCCTTTCATGAGAGATACACTGGATATCTGGTGTTCTAAGATTGCCAGAAAAAAATGTAATAGGAATAGGTTTTTAGTTCTCACCAAGGCCTTAGTTATGCAGTTCTTATAAACATCCATGGAAATTTCACAGTTTAAAAAAAACATGCAAATGGTATTCTATATTGTACATGCTTTTCTAAGGTTTTTTTCAGCACCTTGTCAAATGTATTACGTCCGATTTCAATTAAAAGAACTAAATTAAAGAATTAAAATATGGAGTAGAAGTATGACCCAGAAATGGGCTGTTTTTTGCTGCTTTTCATTTATGACATAGTTCTGATGATACTAATTATCACAAACTGCAGAGGATCCTGAGTTAAACTATTAAAGCTCAGGAATCTTGTAAATATAGGAGGACACTAGGGCTCTATTCTGCCAATTTAGAGTAATATGTCCCACTGATTTCAAGAGTATTTGGACCATACAAGGTGAAATTCTAGACTCACTAAAGCAAACAGCAACATTCTTATTATTTCAGGGGGGCCAGGATTTCACCTACAGTAATTTTTTCATTGTCTATTTCAATGGATTATTTTTTTCAGATTATGTTTTCAGTGACACAACCTATCTTGTCATATGGTACTTTCTCTGAGAATCAGCCTGACCTGGGATCAACTAAATTTGGATTCACATTATTCCATCATTAAAGGTGTGAAAAACTATCCTGGAAGCCCACCCTTTTACCTCCTAACATTGTAAAATAATAATTTTAAAAACCCCACAACCCTCCTTTCCTCACAAATGTATCACGCATAATTTTACCTAGAGAAGAAAAACCTGCAGCTAAATGAATGTATTTTTGTGTTTAGTCACAGTTATTTGAAGTGATGTTTCCAATTTGTAATTGTATTCTTTACTTTTTTGTCCATTGATAACTCATTGTCCATGGGATCCTGAAAAGACACCACAACAGCTAGGGCACACAACCCATACATTTATTCAAACACACCAACCTAAGAGGAAACAAACAAAACAAAAAAGGGAAATGAATATTGTATGTGGAGCAAAGGGTGGCTATAGTCATCATTATGCTGTCACACCCACTATTCAAACCCAGCAGGTTGTATTTCTGGCATAAAGAGGGATAAACCTGCCACTGTGCTTGAGTCCACTATAAACAGTCTTCCAGCCCCAAGCAAAGTAGGAGAATACATTGGTACCCTACACAAATTATGTATGCCCCAAAGCCTTGCCATAATCACACACTGAAACATATGATATTTTAATGGGATACTGACTTGACCTAAATAGAAATAAAAATTCAGTGGTGAATCTGCATCACATAAAATTAGCAATTACGTGTTAAAATGTTACATGGAAAACAGAGGTCACAGAGAAAAACTTATTGCAGCAAAAGAGCTTTAATCATCCTTTCCCTCAAACCTCTCCTGCCCCCGCCTGAAAGGGATGAGGAGCGTTCTCAGCTCCAAACCAAGTCATTCTCAGAACCAGAGCTGCAAAACATGGCAAACATATAAAAATGGGTCAGTCCCTTTATACCAAACAAGCTGGAAGTAAAATGTGTCCTGTTCCACTCCTAAATCACTGACCCATCCAGTACGCCTTTTTCCTTTTTAAAGCCTAGTTGTACATAATAGATGACTCATTCCTTCTGACTAACAAATGTATCTTATGCTTCTTAATTAATTGCTTCAAGAAAAAATTAGAAGTTAGTCACTTGTTCTTGGTATGGAATCTTACTGAAAATTCATTAAATCACTGTTTAAGATAGTACTAATAAGATTGCTATGGAATGCATATGCTGTGACAATAACTGATTTCGGTAATTATTGAAGTTGGTATCCCTTCTCTTTTCAAGATAGCCTGGCTCTAATAAAGTAAATATACCAGTTTAAAAAACACGGTCTATGCAGCCACAGAACTATTATGACTTCATTTCTTCACTGCCCTTTTTAAAGAATCTGTTTGTGTGACAAAATTAAAGCATCTTGCTACAGAGAGGGCACACTGCTCTCCTTGGAAGACTTTTGTACCTTCTTATTTTGCTGTTCTACCCAACCCTGGCATAAAGTCATTCAGACTGAGGGTGCTGGGTTGCTTTTTCGGGCACGGAAAAAACATGATCTTAAGGTTTTATTCATCTGTAATTCTGAAAGACACTTCCACTCTATAAATACTGTTTACCCGGCGCATCCCTTGATTACTGTCTCCTCTCTGATTTCTTACAGTGATGTCTAAACAACTTTAAACAAATGTTAATTTTGTTAATTAGACACCAAGAGACAGTACATAAAACAAATAATATATTTCCCTTAATGTTTTGTCTTTGGCACATCAGGCTTATTCAGGAAGACTTGTATAAAATTAAAGATGCAAGATTCATAATAAACTTTGAGGCTATACCGGGGGGAACTGACTTGAAAAACTCATGTAATCTTTTCCTTTGATCTTCAGCTTATTCACATCTTCTCCCTCTTCTATATCATCTCCAATTAGAAATTAGGAAAAAGAAAATATAGGCCCATAAGATCTATTTTAGGCTATGTCTAGATTGCAGAGAACTCTCAGCAAAAGATATGCAAATCGCACAACACATTTGCTTATCTTTTGCTGACAGTTCTGTCAGGAGAGACTTTTCTGACATTTGGCCCATCACGCAGGGCCAATGTCAGGAAAAAAACCCTCTGTCAAGATATCCCTTCTTCCTCATGGAATGAGGCGTACAGGGATGTTGACAGAACCCTCCTAACCAACAGATCTCTGCTGACAGATCTGCAGTCAGGACACACACTCGGTCGACAAAACTTCTGTCATAGGCATAGTAGGATTAATTAAGAAAAGAAGAAGATTAAAAACTCAGTTGAATATGCAGAACAAAACCAGTGTTCAGTCAAACCATAATTTTTTTCAAGAGACATAATACATATAAAGCAAATATCTGGCTCATATATTCCTAGAAGGAAAGTAGCTTATATACAATACCTGTTGGCTCAAGAGTTTAAAAGCTCAAATATCAAACAAAGTCACTATTACAGTAATTTTTGTTTTCTATATACAGCCAAGTCATCCATGTTACTATTTTAATGCTTACATGCAGTAGAACTTTCTGTGAATAATGAAAATAAAAACCTTGCTGTTTCACCTAGCTCCAGAAATATAGAAATGAAGTACAGGGAGAAAGTGTGGTTTATTTATTTTCTTTGAGGTAGATCTCCAAGTGCTGCCAATGCATAGCAGATTATACAACTAAAAGGAAGAATTTAGGCAGATTTGGGCATATTTTAATAAAATATTTAGAACAAAATGTACTGGGCATCCTTCCATCATTACTAAACACTAATTAGCCCTTGATGCATGGTATCACTTCGTCATTTGGATCTGTGTGTTCCTCAATTCCATATTAATTTGTGATTATAGTATCCTCTAACATAATTCAGATGATTGTGTTCTCTTGAACAATGAGTCCTGAGGCACCTTCAAGACAAAGACTATTTCTACACTACGAGATATTGATTTTAAGTCATTTAGCCTGATTTTACCTAGTGCCTGTTTTGCCCGTGTATTTCTTTAGCTCGATTTATGGTGCATTTCTACATGCCATTTTGGAGTCTGGAAGAACATCTTCTGGACTCCAAATCATGTGACCTTATGCTAATGAGGCACCGTGAATTTACATATCCCTCATTAGCATATCTGGGCCATTTATTAGCATGCCACTTTTGGAGAAGATCCTGCTGAGAGCTTTAATGCAGCTACTTAATCATCAGCAGGTTTCACTTAATGGCATTTATTTCCTCCAAGTAGTTTTCCAATTCTTTTGTGTTTTTCCTCTTTAGCTGAGATGGACACGTTCTCTGAAATCTATTATTATTATTATTTAATTTTGCGAAGTCAAATGTTTCTCTCTGAGACTGTTGCTTATATGGCATAGCACTAACAAAGTAAATTTCTCGTGAAGATAGGGCAGTTTCTGTTTTTGTTGTGAACGTCAGACGGTAAAGACTGGAAGACATCGTTCCTATCTTGATTTCCATACATTTGCCTTGTCTTCAGGTGATCTGACCCCAGCTAAAACCCCTCCAATGCATCGTTGACAATCCGCAACCTATCCAGGAAAATGATCCCTCACTCTCACAGATCTTGGGAAACAGGCCAGTCCTCGCCTACAGACAGCTCCCCAACCTGAAGCAAATACTCACTAGCAGCCCCATACTACACCACAGAAACACTAAGCCAGGAATGTATCTCTGCACCAAACCCCATTGTCATCTCTGTCCACATATCTGTGCAAGCGATAATACCAGCGTACCTAACCACATCAGCCACACCATGGCTGTTTCTACACATGCCACTTTCTCCGAATGGTGTGGCTGATGTGGTTAGGTACGCTGGTATTATCACTTGCACAGATATGTGGACAGAGATGACAATGGGGTTTGGTGCAGAGATACATTCCTGGCTTAGTGTTTCTGTGGCGTAGTATGTGGCTGCTAGTGAGTATTTGCTTCAGGCTGGGGAGCTGTCTGTAGGCGAGGACTGGCCTGTCTCCCAAGATCTGTGAGAGTGAGGGATCATTTTCCTGGATAGGTTGAAGATTGTCAACGATGTATTGGAGGGGTTTTAGCTGGGTTCCGATCACCTGAAGACAAGGCAAATGTATGGAGATCAAGATAAGAACTAGGTCTCCCAGTCTTTACCTTGACCTGATAACATGTACAAAAAAACCCACAAACTGCCTTATCTTCACTAGGAATGTACTTTGTTAGTGCTATGCCATATAAGCAACAGTCTCAGAGAGAAACTTTTGACTTCACAAAATTAAATAATAATAATAATAATAATAATAATAATAATAATAACAGATTTCAGAAAAAGTGTTCATCTCAGCTAAAGAGAAAAAACAAAAAAATTGGAAAACTATTTGGAGGAAATAAATGCCATTAAGTGAAACCTGCTGATGATAAAGTAGCTGCACTAAAGCCCTCAACAGGCTCTTTGATACACTGTCCCGTCACTGTAGAAATGTATTTAGTCTTCTCTCTGGCAGAAATATCAGTTCAGAACACAGTCAAATATTTCTGCAAAAGTGTTTTTGATGTTTTATATTTATTTGCTAAAAGTCTGACAAATTACTGAACAATAATTTATGGCAGCTTTTTATGTGTTATGAAATGAAAAGCATTTCAAGACTCTACTAAATAAATACTGTTACTACCACAATTTCAATTCCATGTCCTCATTTCAACACACCATCTGTCCAGGGACCTCAAAATAATCACATCTATTATCTCCATTCTTAAAAGATGTTTTTAAGCCAAAGTTATTTTCCATATATTTTAAATGTATAAAAATATTCATTTCATACTTCCAGCCATGATATTTAATGTGTCACTTTTCAATAAACTGTACTCAGTAAAGGAAGAGAAATGCTAAACAATTCTATGCCTCTGTCACATTTACTCCGACCTAAATCTTTGACAAGTAAATCTTGCTGGTGGGTAGTAAGTATAGTACTGAGAGGAGCAGAATTACCCATTACCTTTGAACATATTTTGAAGTTTCCTTTGCATTCTATATATTTTATTCTTTTAACTAATGTCAGGCAGATTCTTTCCCCAACGTGTACCATAACCAACGATCAAAGAACTATCTTGAGTATTAGCACTTGGAGGTACTGACTATAGTATTTAACAGAAAGCAACATACTTAACATAGTTAAACTAAAATGTGCTAAAAAAACTTCTGTCTGAAGTAGATGGGTCAAATAACATTAACTAGATTTCAAGTACGAGTTCCACCTGTGCTTCTTTGAAGCTTCAGGTAGCACTCATTTCCTCTGAACAAAATTCTAAAATATATTCTAACTGTCACATCTAGTTCTGAAAGCCCCATGTAATTTAACAGAGCTACCTCTACATTTCTTTAAATCTTGTGTGACTTACTGATTCTTGTGTAAGGCCAGATATCAGGAGACCAGAACATTAGCACAACTCACCAATAAAGTAGTTATGTCCTAATGCAAGAATTTCCTCCGAAAGAACAAGTCCACCCAGTGCCTGGAGGAGAGTAACGCTTCTACCGTCTATAAGCGAGCACTGTTTAAATCCAGCTGTTGTAACCTTCCACAATAGGATAAGGGACGCTGTGGCATCTTGCCTTATTCTACAGCCATGAAGGATAAAGATAATTACATGTCAGATTGAAGAAAATCTGTCTTATAAAACAAGACATGATGTTGGACCAAAATTAATCAACAAACGAGAATGACTAAACTGCAGCAACTGTACGCTCAATTATTTTTATTACCAAGCAATTTTCACTGCAGTAAGGCTCAATGCATGCGCCTTCACAGTACAAAATCCTTCAATAGTAGGGTTTGAACAATAATATATTTGAAAGCAAATATTATGCACATTCTTGATTTCTAATCGTTCAAAAGAACCATTTTCATGTCCAATAAACACTTGTATAATAAGACATAGCAGAAAAGCAGCATCCACTCAGAATACATTAAAAAAATAACTATCATAACATAATCTCTCCCCCATGTGTTAATGCGCTTTCAGTAATACTTCACCCCATAGGTTCCCCATGCCAATGCTCCTGCGTCCATCCCTTTTAGTCATGGTATTAGTATGTATTCAAGGTAAGTAGGTTTAATATTGCCAGAAATTCTGGTTTTGTTTACTACACTGAATAAAATGTTCAGAGCTTTTCATTCCCATTAATCTAATGAATTATGCAAGGTTGTCAAGGTCACTAAGGGCTTTGGTGATCAATCTTTTTCCTTCCGAACCCCCATCTCATCATGCTATAAAAACTCCATTGCTGCCTGTGCTACAATAAAACACTACTCAGACTTCAGCTTCAGCCCGAGGTGGCAGGGCTCAGACGCCAGGTTTCAGCTCTGGCTGTCAGGGCTTCAGCTTTCTAACATAGCCCTAGGGAATCTGGCCCTACAAGCCAGACCCCTAATATTTGCTAACAGCCCCCTAAGGGGCTGCAGACATCTGGTTGAGAACCACTCACCTAATGAATGAGCCAGGGTTGAGTAAGGTAAAGTCACTTGAAAGCAACTAGAACATATGCATGAAGTTCCATAGGATTTAATTTTTTAAAGGGAATACCATGCCTATAACCTGTTTCTACCAATCTGTCCTTCATTTTAGTGTACTTTTCCCACTCCCTTGTGTATATGTATAATATGAATCTTTTCCAGACATTTGCACTGATTCATAGCTGGAAGAATCCCAACTATGTCTGAACGAACCTCCAAAAGGCTCAACCACTCAATACAGGTTATTATCCAAATGTTCAGAAGTTAGTCTGCATCTCTCTTGCCTAAATTGGGCTGCTAATTTCATGAGATCAACCTCTCTTGAAGGATGTTTGATACCTTAGCAGCCTCTCTAATGTTTATGCTTTGGTTTTCAGTTGAAACAAAGAACTGCAGAGGTGTGTGAATGTAATCCACACAAAGAGATCCCCTCTTCCACCTGGGCAATTTAAGAATCAAATTTTGCATTTTTTTTTTCTTTTTTAAATCCCAACTGGCAGGCCCCTTACTAACAACAACTTCAGGTAATCTGAATATGAGAGCAAGGAGTGTCAAAATTTAGGTAAAATTCCATTAATAAAATCAGTGAAAGTCTTCTTACCTAAAATGATTATTCTTACATAAATGTATATACCTAGATTACGTGTTCTATATATGTCTTTTCATGGAGGAAGTACAATGCAATGAACAAAATTAATTCAAGTGGTTGGTAAACTGGAGTATTTCAGCTTGTAAATAGTGTTTGTATGCACCAGTTGGGGGTGGGTGGTGTGGCGGCTGCCCCGGGAAAAAGTTTGCAGTGGTTCTCTAAGCTTTTCCCAGTTCAGCTGCAAAACTGAGATACTTGATCATAGCAGATATCACAAATTAGCAATATATAACAGTGTGTGCTCCCTGGGATTCTTTGGGATGGGCACCCCATCAGTGAGGTTTTAATATGCCCATAGAGTCCACTAGACTACTCTTGGTTAGCTTCTCAGATTCCCTCAGGTTTCTACTTAGGACCTTCTTCATTGGAGGAGGGGGGTGTTTAAGAAAAAAAAAAAAAAGAAATGACAGTTCTCTTCCAAATCACTCCTATGTACAATAAGTCATTAATCAATGACTGTGCAGATCTGTGATCTTACCTCTCCTTTGCTATAAACTTTCATGGGGAATGAAAAAACACTATTAGCATTTATATAATTATCAGTGGATATCTGAATAAAAATATTCTTACTTTATTGATGTGTTCTGTGGAACTTCAAAGGATATAAGCCGTCCTCCAGCAGAATTATTAGAACTGGCATTTCCACAAGCCACATCTGGCGTTATCTGAAAACAGTAAAGATTTTCCTTTAAAGATTTAGTCCTTTAAAAGAGAATATAAAAAATGAGGGAAAATAATAAAACAAAAAGAATATAAAACCAGCACCACCAACTAATCCTCATCTTTTGAGGAAGTGTCAGGAGAGAGATTGAAAGATTCATTGTCCATACACATTTGAAGTAATATAAGGTTCTGCATCATCTTCAATTATTCTGGAAACTCACCAGCAAAAAGACCCCTCTCTACAGCTCTACATTTTAAGGAGCACTAACTATGAGAAGTGTATGCCTAAGCATCATACTGGTCTTTAGAAATAACTGGATTCCTCATACTTTCAAATACAGAATAAATCTCTATAGAGTTGCCACATGTCAGTAAACATATGAGACCCTGGGTGTTTAGAACCAATAGCAAGAACTACTTCTCTCTTTCAATTATACTTACCACATAGTTTGTCTTTCTTTTTCAATTTCCCACCAATACTCTGCCCCCTGAGACCTGTAATAATGAAGCCAACTGTCACGCTTTCCAGAAGGCAACAGCCACAGCCTACCTACAGAAAAAATTCATCTGTGATCTGGTGCTAACATTACCAACTTTGCCAATCAGACAGACCGGACGCTATTCACAGCAACTGTGTCTGGTCCATCTGGTCGAGAAGTTTGGCAACCTTATCTGGTGCTTGTGCCCACTAACTGATTTCTCTGCCACCTATGCAGCATTCATCTATTCATCAAGTGATACCAGATGCATTTCCAAATGGGATGATTAAGAGTGTCTTAGTTTGTCAAGACCTCTGGTTCTCAACCTTTTCAGACTACTGTACCCTTTTGAGGAACCAGATTTGTCTTGCATACCCCAAGTTTTACCTCACTATAGAAACTAGTGGTTAACAAAAATCAGATATAAAAACACGTGTCACAGCACACTATTACTGGCAAATTGCTTACTTTGTCATTTTACCATTAAATTATAAAATAAATAATTTGGAAATTTAATATACTTACATTTCCATATACTAAACAGTATAAACTAGACATTCTGTATGAAATTTTAGTTTGTATTGCCTTCACTCGTGCTTTTTATGTAGGCTATTGTAAAACTAGGCCTACAGATGAGTCAATGTACCGCTTGGAAGACCTTTATATATATCAGTTTGAGAACAACTACTCCAAACCAACTTATTTTTGCTGTAGATTAACATAGTATGGGGAGGGGAGTAATCTAAAATGTCTCTTTATATTATCATTTGGATTATTTTGTGTGTCCCTAACAGCCTGACTATGAAATAACACCACAAGTCACATAAAAATGAGCCAACTTCTTTTCTACATTTACCAGAAAATCAGGATAGTTCTGTAGCGTATGTTATCTGATGAAGAGCCTGATAAAACAGCCTATTATTCTAGGTTTACATGATGCTTATTGATAAACTGTGAATGTTTGCTGAAATCCCTTCCAAAAAGTGAATCACCACTCCAACGAAGAGACAGAATCCAAATTCTGAACCCATATTTCATACAAATCCACCTTTTGAATGTCATAATGAAGTATCTATGAGAAACAGACATAGAAAAAAAATACCCTGGAATGTTACGTAAGCACTAATTTTCAAATAACACCAGCTCAATTTTGACTCATACGGCCAATTAGTCACAATAAGCTAAATTGTATGTTTGGCTCAATTTATTTCTTCACTTGGAAGTAAGTTACTGAATTAAATTGCTTGTGCTACAATTTAAGTGCGTTGCTTCTAGCTCTATCTTCCAAAGTTTAGGAGAATTTTTTTTCTCCCTCCTCCTTCTAACTACCTTGTATGTAGTTGAAAACTATTGTTATGTCCCCCTCTCAGTCTCTTCCTTTTTTCTAGACTGATTTTTGTAAAATCTTCCCTCACACGTCATGTTTTCTGAACATTTAATATGTTTTGCTCTTCTCTGAACTTTTTCAAATTTGTCCACATTTTTCCTGGAATGTGGTGCCCAAAACTAGACTGTATTCCAGTTGAGGCCTAATCAGCACAGAGTAGAGTGGAAAAATTATGTCTCATGTCTTAATACACCCCAGAATGATGTAGTAAAAAAGTGAACAGTACTACACTGTTTCCTGGGGAGGGAGGGCTCAGGGTCGGGTAGAGTGCGATACAACAGTGTCTCTAAGAAATTTAAGCGTGGGGCGGCCAGGATTTGGAAGTGTTGGGTGGGGCTCAGGAAGGAGAGCCTTGGGGTATGGCAGGTGCAGGGGTCAGGGCAGAATCCTGGGGGTGGGCTTCTCAGAGTAAAAGGTAAGGATGCAAGAGTCAGGGTTGTGGGGTGTAGGAGTCAGGGCTGGGAACGTGGGAGGGGCTCAGCGTGGAGCAGATGGGTATGGGGGAGCAGGAGTCAAGGCTGGGGTATAAAGAGGGGCTCAGCATAAATGGTTGCAGCATGGGGGGCTCAGGACTGGGGGTGAAGTGGGTGAGGGGTGCAGGAATCAAGGTTGGAGGTGGGGGGATCTGAATAAGAGAATGAAAGTGTGGGGAGCTTGGGGCAGCAGTCTGGGGTGCGTGTAGGGGTGAGTGCAGGAGGCAAGGGCACCATTTTGGAAGGGTGGGGGGCTCCAGCTGCATAGTCCATAATGCAGCTGCTCTTCTTTCCCATCCACTAATGATCAGGGAGTGAGGGGAAAGTGCAGAGCTCGTGTGAATTACTCCTCTCCCCTCCACGTTCAGGGGTGAAAGGAATGCAGACTAGCTCTGCACGGTCCCCTCACTCCCTCCATTGACAGACAGCCCTATCCTGTCCTTAATCTTCCTCTTGTCTCTATTGCATCTGTGGAATGTTTTCTTGCTACCTTTTATATCTCTAGCTGGTTTGATATCAGATTGTACCTTGGCCTTTCTAGTTTTGTGCTCATGTTCTTGTGCTATTTCTCTATAGTCACCCTTTGTAATTTGACCATGTTTGCACTTGTTGTAAGACTCCTTTTTGATTTTTAGATCCTTCTAGATCTCCTGGTAAAGCCAAGTGGTCTCTTGCCAGACTTCCTATCATTTCTACACAGTGGGATGGTTTCTCTGGTGCTCTTAATAATGTCCCTTGGAAAAAACTGTCTAATCTCAAACTATTTTTCCTCTGGGATTTAAGTTCCCTCTAAACTGCACAGCCATACAGAATCCTGTTAATTCCCACACAGGGACCTAGAGCTCTGGCAGGGATTGGCACCTCTCTCTGTAGGCCCCAGCATAGACCTGCTGTGGCAAGGGTGAGAGACCCTCCCCCAGCCACACGCAGCAGGTCACCACTGGGGGAGAGGCACCCCTCTCTCCTCCGCACAAGTGTTGGCTGTGGGGAATTATATGGAGATATACCTAGCTCATTGAACTGGAAGGGACCCTTCAGAGGTCATCAGGTCGAGTCCCCAGCCATCACAGCAGGGCCTATTTGCCCCAGATCCATAAATGACCCCCTCAGGGACTGAACTCATAACCCTGGGTTTATAAGGCCAATGCTCAAGCCACGGTATATCATATCCATTAACTTCCCCATGTCCACAGAGCCACTTACCTCATCCTAGAAGCTAAGCAGATTGGTTAGGCACAGCTTGCCCTTGGTGAATCCACCTCTGGAAAATTCTATTTGCCCCAGACTTTGAATGGCCTCCTCAAGGACTGAACTCACAACCCGGGGTTTACACGGCTATTGCTCAAACTACTGAGCTATCCCTCCCTGTCCTCCCTTCTCACCATAACCTCTGGGGAGCCTGCACTTGTAGCCCCCAACCCTTGGCTGTACAACAGCACCTACGCCCCAAGCTGCAGCCCTCACTCATACACCCCTACTTTGTGCCCCAGCCTTGAGCCCCCTCCAACATACTGAACCCTTCATCAGGCCCCACCCCAGAGCCCTGACCCCACCCCATGCTTGAACCCTCTGTCCCAGCCCTGAGCCCCCTTTCCACACTCTGAACTCTCAACCCCACTCCCACCACATGAATTTTATTATGTGCACCAATATGAAGTAGATGTGCAAATCAGAGGGGGCACTGTGACTTGATTCCCATGGGGTCTTACCTACCAGCTCTCTAAGTTTGCTAAAGTCTGCCTCTTGCTCCATTTCCTTTCTGGGTACTGAAAGTAAGCTCACTGGCCTCCAGTTCCCAAAGCTGTCCCCATTCCCTTTTTATAGATTTGGGAGGCAGAAAGAAAGACGGAAGGAAACCGAACAGTTCCACTATACAAAGGACACCACAAAACTATACTAAGAGTGGAAAACCAACGTGCAATCAAACAGGAACGCTCACTTAAACTAAACGCTCCTGAGGAAAGGCAGCACAAACAACAAAATATTTTAATGTAAGCTAGAGCAGTAATTGAATGCAGGGCTTTTACCATTATATCTGGAGAAAAAGAAGATGCATGATGCTGACCTAACTAGCAGCTCCATTTGCACTTCATTCTAGCTCCACTGCCCAGTGATCTGATAAAATCACCATCTAAAACAAAAGGTCACTGAACCAAAACAGTTTTACAATGGCAGAAAGCTGACGTTTCAGTTTAAAAAAAAAAAAGTGGGATTTAGCTTGGCACAAAAGCAAAAAGGGAAGCAGCAGCCTCCCAGGGCAGGCAAGAAACAGAATAGCAAGGAGAGAAGGTACAGGCTCTGGGCTGGGGTTGAGGGGTGTGAAGTGTGAAAGAGGCTCTTAGATGAGCCTAGGATAGGGGATTGGGGTGCAGGAGGGGATATAGACTCTGCAAGGGAGAGTTTCAGCACAGGAGGGAGATCAAGGCTGGAGTGGGGTTGCGGGGGGTGGCGTGTGGAAGGGATGTGGGGTGCTGGCTCCAGGGAGGGGCTTGGGCTGCAGGAGGGAATGCATGCTTTTGGAGAGCCTCAGGCTCAGACAGGAGGTTGGGGTGCAGGAGAAGGTACAGGCTCTGGCCAGGTGGTGATTATCTTGGGGGAGGGGGTGGCACAATGATGCAAAGAAAGGGTCCCTGTCTGCTCTGGCTCCAGGCTGCTCCTAGAGGTGGCCAGCATGTCCTCGTTGCACCTAGGGATGATGTGGACAGGTGGCTTTGTGCACTGCTCCTGCCCACAGGCACTGTCCCCCTATGGTTCCCTGCCAATGGGAGCTGTGGAATCAGTTCTTAAGGCAGGGGCAGCACATGGAGTCACACACCCACCTTGCTCCTTGCCTAAGGGCCACAGGGATATGCTGGCTGCTTCCAGGAGCTGCACTGGGCCAGCCAGAAGGAAGCCAGATTTAGCAGTTTAAAATCTCCAGATTAGCTTCAGCAGCCTCCAGAAGATAGAGCCTGATTCTGGAAGACTCTCAAAAAAAAGCATGGGAGGGTTGACAACCCTATGTTCAGCTGCTTATCCACCATGATCCACAAACTTTTTTAGTCAATGCTTCCCAAGACAGACTCCCCCATCCTATAAACACGGCTTACCTCCTTTGTTCTTAGAGGTATATGGTTAGCCATTTTAAAATTCATATTAATTTGCTTGTGCTCAATTTGTCAGGCAATCTAGATTGATCTGTATCAGTGACCCCTCCCCTGCATTATTTACTATTCCTCCAATTTGTGTGATCTGAAAATTTACTTTATCAGTGATGATTGTATATATATTTTCTTCCAGATGGTTAACAGGAACGTTAGAGAGAGCAGGCCCATGAACCAATCAGCTATCTTTCAATCCATTAACTGTGTGCCGTGTTCATATTATATAATTCTAGTTTTTTCATTAAAATGTCATGCAGTACCAAGTGAAGTATCTGACAGAAGTCTAAAATATTACATCAACACTATTTCCTTTGTCAACACAATATGTCGTCTCATCAGAGGATTCTTTGAAGGTAAAACTGAAAGGACACATGATACATTTCTCCTAAAAATGCAGACATTGAGATATCTTGATCTATATGCCCCAATTCCATACCTATGACGGCAGACAAGCAGTGCTTCCCAATGAAACTGAAAAATGATCCACTGAAACAACTGCAGTGTCATGTTTTTCCAAGATTTCCCTGTAGCACTAAAAACAACATATAGTCCTTAACTCAGCAAGGAACACGGCAACTCCTTACGGCACATACCACCACTTTAAAAGCAGTCACGAGGAAAACCAGCATAAAATGCTTCACCAGCCAGCCAAAGCCCTGAAGCATGCTCAAGAACTGCTGAGAGATATGCTCTTCAATCAGCACAAAAATAAACTCTTCAATGTGTCATTTGGCATGTAGAACAATTACATGTTCATGTAACACAAGGGCAGGTGTATTATTCTGCGTACCTGTAAACTGGCATAAATGCAAATGGATCCAGTTTGGGTCTAAATCAGTGGATACGGAGCTCCTTTTTTTAAAGAGATACATAGCAAATAAAAAAAAATCACATCTGCTTCAAAGCTGTTAGCCATTGTGCTTTCCTAAGGCCCTACATGGGGAAAGGAGGACATTCACTGTGTGCTTCCCAGAAAACAAACAAACAAACAGAGGAGTCACTCAGAGGATGCATCTATTCCTAGAACCCATCCATGGGTCCAAAAAGGAGGCCAGGCAATTGTTACATCCTCTCAGCTCCCCAAAATGAACTTGTGGGGGAGGGAAAATCTGCTGGGGTCCAGAAAGGGAAGCAAAAGGGTGAGTAGGAGATTTGTTCCTTCCTCTGGGGACCCTGAAGGAAACAAAACCTACAGATTTCAAAGCTACTGTCCTGTCTGTACACCACAAACAAAAAACGGGCTCAGTCGCACCTCAGTAGGTGAGGAAACATATCCCAGACAGAAAGGTAATAATTTTAAGCAATAACCCTTCTTATTTCAGAAAACTATAAACACCAGTATTTAATACAGTGACACTAACATAAGTGCTAAATTTCCATTTATGCTAATGCACACCTGCCTCCTTCCACACCAGTGAAATGAGGTTTGTTGTACATGAAGTTTCTCAGAACCTTGCTCTTAGAGCTCACCACTCAAACATTTGAAATCTTGCTGTATGATCAATAGGGGTAGACTAATCTTGATAAAGCTATGGTCATTCTATGAGAGTTGGACAGCTTGGATTTATTCGGTATCGCTGAAAATTGGAGTTATAAGGAATATGACAGAGGGCTTTTGCTATTCTCACTTTCTGAGCATCCAGTCCTTGCTCTTTCAGTCTTTGAGAGGTCCTGTAAACAGAACGAAGAACATTTCATTGCTTTTAAAAACATAAGATGAGTTCCCCTACTAGCCAACTTAAGAACATATTAGCAAATGGAAATTTACTTTTCCTTCGTACTTTAAGTCCCAAAATACCCATCCTTACTTGAGGGTTATTTGTTATGAAGCCCAAGCATGCACCATGCTGGTAACATGACAGATTTCACAAAACCCCATTTTGGCTTGCAGTGAGTTTGCATCCTTTTTAAAATACAATACATTTGATTACTGTTCAGAACTCAGCATCTCTTCTTTATTCTCCAGGGGCAACATAAACTTATGTCTGAGTTTCCCCCTGAGCTGGCTGTTCCAAGGACTCTCTATTTTTGTCTTTCCCCCTAGATTTTCTTTCCTTTTTTTACCCTTGAGGTAGAGATAATGACATCCACCTGCTCTTGCTGCTAAACCACAGTGGGGCAAATTACTGTCTAGAATGCAGTTGTAAGTGTGAACTCACATAACACATGTGAACTCACTCAGGGAGGCAAAAAGCCTCATTCACATACACCATCTAGCTGGAAGGGAAAGGTGATAAAGGCCAGAACTTTAAAAAAAAATTGGCTTCAGAAACATCTTTTAAGGACGCTGAGTGAATGAAAATACTGTAAAAATTATTAGGTTGAGAAAAATGTTATATCCCAAAGCAATACGATTTTGAAACTAATAGGAGAATAGTTTCCACAAAAAAATCTATATCCCTCCAGCAGGATGGCAACAGCCAGAACTAATGACTGTAACCCAGGTGGACTCCACAGCTATACTTTCAAAATCGTTCCAATTAAAATTGGATGTATTTCACCTACAGGTAAATAATTTTGACACACTGCACTCCTTTTTAGGTTCCATGGATAAAACCTTGGATCTCCTCCATGATATTATCAATGCTGTTCAAAGGATTGGATGGTATACCTTCTCTCAGAGGTAGATCTGGACACTCTCTGTGACAGGCTGGCTCATGTGGATCTACTTATGGTTGTCACTTAGTGTGCTGGTCACACTACTGAACTCACTTTCTTACCCTCTGGGATGCTCCACCATTCTCTCCTGCTGGGCCAGAAGCTCTGGTTTCTCCCCAGCAAAGGGCAGGGTAAAAGCCCCATAGCAGAACATACAGACTCACAGAACCAGGTCAGCTCCAGGAAGATTCAGCTATAAGGCCATTGACAGCACTCAAAACACAACTCCCAAAAGAGATTCAAACCCCATATAAATCCATCTTACTCTGTATAAAAATTGTATTTTGAGAAATCTTATAAATTTGTTCCCTTTATCAATGAGATAGATAAACAGTGGTTGCTCTCCACCCAAGGGAGCAATTATTTACACTGAGCTTGATAATAAACAAAAGTGCTTTTATTATGTATAGAAAGTAGGATTTAAGTGATTGCAAGTGAAAACAGACATGAAAGTAAGTTACTGCCACAAAATAAACAAAACACCAACTAATCCTAGTACGCTAGAACAAAAGTTATATGCACATTCTTACCCTAACAGTTATTCTAATCATCCCTCTCTCAAGTTAGGCAGAATCCAATCATTGGCCCAATCCTTCTCCCATGCAGTCTTAGATGTTTCCAGAAGGCATCTTGAGTAGTAAGAGGCAGTGTTCCAGCACCAGCCATTCCCCCCACTGTTTGGTTCCCCCATTTATGTCCATTTTCCTCAAGGTGGGAATTCTTTGTGCTTGATTCTAAGTGTAGCCCTAGCTTGCGCATGATTTCATTTTTCCTGAACACCTGGATTGGGGTTGGTTGGTCAAGTGCCTGCTGACTGGCAATGCAGACGTTATGTCCAAAGAGGTCACATTTCTTAGGCTCCTCGGCATTAAGAGAGGGACCCCCTTCCCCCCTGTTGTTCTTTGTGACTGGTAACATCCACTACCAAGTTCACACCTGGAGCTGTGTAAACAAGTGTTCTTGCTCCTTTGGTGGAACCAAGTGGTGAAATTAATTTCCTTTGGCCATTGGTGGAATGGAAACTGGAATTTGTCAGACCACACTGGTAGCACTGGCACTTGCTTTTACAAGAGTAGTGGCACTCTGGAAGGGCTCTGTGGAGTAAGGATATTGACTATGGGGTCAGACTGTACTGTATCCTCGTCTGCCTGAATGCTCAGTTTCTGGGCAAAACTGCAAAGGATATCCTGAAGGGCCCTGGTATCCATTGCAGGGAAGCAGGTACCTGTGCTGGCCACCATCTCATCTGGTGAGGCATATGAGGTTCTCTGGCCACTCCAACTCTCTAGCTTTCAGCTGCTGACACTGGTGCTGGGTCCTGGGTGGACATTGTTGTGCCTGCCAGAGATGGACAGGAAATAGCATGGGCTCTAGATACCGACATGGCTGATTAGGTCCTCTAGGTCACTAACATGACCAAAGCTGCCTTGGAAGCTGAGCCCTGAATCTGGTGATAAGCCCATGGGGATCAGAAGGGCCATTGCATGGGCCCCTGCCAATGGGCTGACCATAAGGCCTGAGAAACAGGTAAAGTTGCAGTGCTCCAGGACTGATGCCAGGAACTCAAGCAAAGCCCACTCCTTCTGGAAGCATGTGACTCTGCCTCCAAGTCACTGCCCAGGCTGGGAGGCTTGTTCTATCTCCAGTACAGCGCACAACCTTTATTACAGTAGAACCCCTATTATCTGACATATATCGAACCGACAGATGTCCAGATAACCATAGAAATTGGATAATGTGGAGGTGGGCAGCTTCCCAAGGCCAGCTTCTGCAGGGAAGGCTGCTGTCTGCTATGGGTGAGTTGCCAGCTGCCACAGGGTGGGCTGCTAGCTGCCATAGGGCCAGCTCCCCAGGGCTAGCTGCCAACTGCCATGGGACTGGCTGCCTGGAGCCGGCTGCCAGCCGCTGGGGCCAGCTGGCATGGGGAGAGCTGCCCCAGCCCAGCAGCATACCGGTGTCAGATAAAATGGAAGGTTGGATAAGCGAGGGTCAGATAATCAGGGCTGTACTGTATAAACAGATGTCTAATATAAACCCACAGAATGCCATTTCCCCTCCAAACCCTTTCTGAACAGATACCCTTATGCAAAGATTAATATGCAACATTCATCATGTCTCAGCTCAGATTAATAAATAGTTAAAGACCTCAGTCCAGACCTCAGATGTTTTCGGCTTCACAGGCATTAGGGTAGGGTTGGCGACAGACTTCACCAGGCCCTGCGTAACGTGGTGAGGGCCTGGCTCCAGACTCTCCTGGGAGGGGCAGGGTCACAGATGGAAGGGGTAGTACTAGTGCCAGACAGCCCTCAGCACTGTGTCTCCCCCAGCTAGCCCTCAGCACTTCACGGATCGCACCACACAGGGCTCTAGCGGCAATATAAATGACACTGTGTTCCAGGCCCTTTTAAATCACTGGGTCCCAGGACAACTGCACCCTTTGCCCCAACCCCCTACCCTTTTGGCAGCCCTGAATTAAGGACTTTGCAACAGAGGAGTAGAGATTCCACAGTGACACATATGGAGAGATTCAAAACAATGTTAGAGTGGAGATTCTCAATGAAAGTTAGTATGTTGTTTATATTTTGACTTTTTGGCATATTCCATAGTTTGTGGTGTCATAGGAATGATAACTGCTCACAATTTGCTATCGCTTTACTTTGGCAATCCTCAGTATAATTCAGTGTTGGCTCTTTTCATTATATTTTGAACACAGGACTCAGAGGGATCTCAGGGGGCATCAGGGCTACTCTACAGCTAGTTCTGGCAATCCTGTCATACAACCCCATTCATAAACATATCAAGCTCCATTTAAAAGCAATAAGATTTCTTGCTCATGCCACCCCTTTTGGAATGCTATTCCACAATACCACTTTTCTGGTGGTTAGAAAACTTCTTCTAATTTTGAGCCTAAATTTATTCATGGCCAGGTGATACCCATTTGTTCTTGCGCCACACTTTAAAATAGCTCTTCCTCCTCCCTTGCATTTGTCCCATTACTGCATTTATAGCAAACATTGATATTTCTTTTCAGCCTTTGTTGCGTGAAGCTAAGCAAGCTAAGCTCTTTCAGGGCAGGCCTACATTTAGGGAGACAGGCAACTTTAGATACACAGCTCAGCTACATGAATAGCACAGCTGGAGTCAACATAATTTAAGCCAAATTTCTATGGCACCCTTGCAATGGGAGGTCAATGGGAGAAACTCTTCCATCAACTTCTCTTACTCCTCATGACCCCATGGAGTACCAGGGTCAATGAGAGAGGGATGAGTGATCAATTTAGTACATCCCTACTAGACTTGCTAAATCGACCTCTGGGGGTTGGAGCTCTGTAGTTAACTGGTTAAATGTAGACAAGCCCTCAATATTCTCTGTTATGGCTTCTTATTCCTCAGATCACCCCAGTAGCCAGTTTCTACACCTATTCTAGTTTGAATTACTCTTTTTTTAAAATGGATTCCAAACCAAAGGATTCCAGATGAGGTATTGCCAATGCCTTGTACCATGGCATTAATTCTTCTCCTTCTCTCTACTAGAAATACCCTGCCTGATATATCATAACACTTAATTTCTTCTGCTATGGCCACAGCACACAGGTACTTCAGCCATCTTGTGAGGAGTTAATACACCCACGTCTTTCTTCTCCTCAATTATTTCTAAATAAATTCAGAAATTCTTTTTATTAGCACCTGAGATCATGACTTCACGCTTTATACTATTAAATTTCTTTCCATTTCCATAATTTCATTTCTCAAGATCATTCAATTCTTCCCAGATAGTATTTCAATCCTCTTCTTTATTAACATCTCCAGACTTTGTGTCATCAGCAAATTTTGCGAGTACACTCCTTTTTTGTGCTGCAGATATTAATGAAAATATTAAATAAGATTGATCCCAAGACTGATGCTTGAGCAGCTCTACTAGTAACCTTTCTCCAGACAGACAGTTCTCCTTTCAGGGCAATCCTTTGTCATCTCTGCTTCAGACAGTCCTTTACCCACTTTATAATGTTTGCACTAAGCCCCTTACTATATCAAATGCACTCACTCGGCCATGACATATGCAGTTGCTAGCTACAAAACTGCTGCATGTCTACACAGAAAAAAACATTAAATTAAATTTCTTGCCCTGCAACTAGCAAAAGGGTAGGAACATTTGGCAAGCAAGCTACGAAACAACGGGGAGGCAACCCTACTTTCCATGTGGCTGCTTAAAGTTGGTTGGCTCATGGCCCAGCTGGCCCTCTGGGTCTGCAACCTATCCCAAGCATCGATACTACAGGAGTCTCTCCCAAACTTCTGCCCCCTCATTTCCTAGTTTAAAGCTCTTCTTGTCAACCCTGCCAGCCTTGATCTAAGCAGGTTAGCATGCCTGGTACTCAGGATTTGTCTATTAATAGAAAAGAATCCTCTCATCCTCTGAATGCCCAAGAACCTTCAACTAGAACTGATGTTGTGAGTTCGCCTTTGTTATATTATCACACTTTCCTCTTCCCTAAGGACTTAAAGAATCCACCAAAGAAAATCTTCTGAGCCTTTGCTACTTCGGGCATCTTTCCCCAGACTTGATCACCCTTGATATTTTCCTGCAGCAATGTGACAGTGTCATCTGTCCTAACTAAGAGCATAGCCATAGATTTCTCCTCACACACATCCAGATTCCTTTCACCTTCAAGTCCACATCTCATGTCCTTGCTTCTGGCAGACAGCACTCCTTTCTGTGCTCTGGATCTGCCCTGGTGACGGACCCATAAATCCATGCTGGTAAAGAAATTGCAGGCACACAGACATGCCTCTTACTAGTTTTGTTGTGAATATCAGGTTTCCTCCCAGATGTTCTTCTTTCTGTCTGAAGATCATTCTGACTTCTGTGTTCGCTTGCTCTCTGCTTTGCATCACCCTTATCTTTACTAAGGCACCGTCCCTAGCTATCACCATCATCTCTTCTGCTCGGACTGGTTTTCTTGCTTTCCTTCCTTCCATCTTCAGTTTGCTTCTCCTCATCATTCTCCAGTGCAGCCCTCCACTCTTTTTCTCCTCAATTAGCCTGTCTCTTCTGCCTTGTCCTCAAGGACCATGCTCTTCATTCAGTGGTCTGCTCTGTAGTCCACTTTTTTGGAAATGTCAACAAATCCTGGCCTTTATGTGCAGTCTCCTCTCTCCTTTTCCTCCATCAGGTCTTTAAATCCCCATCTGAACACCAGTATTATACCAACGTGCATCTCTAGTTCTCAGTAGAGGCTGTCAGAATAACATACAGCCTGCAGATCCTGCATCCAGTCATCATCTTTTTTCCTCTCTTCCTCAGGTCACGTCCAGTGGTACCTCAGTAACCATCACTTTCTTCATTTCCTAGTTCCTATTCCCAAAAATTGAAATTGAAAGGACAAAAATCCTCCCAACTCTCTTATGCAAAAATCCCAACCAAATCCCAACCAAATTCCTCATCTTGCTGTCTTACACTAAGCTTTTCCTTCCCCGGGTTAGTCCTGCCCCACTCGTGAAGGGTTGTCCATTAGCTGTCCATCAGCAGCGATCAAAGACAAAAAATCTCCAATGCACGCTTAGATGTGAGGCTTCCAGCTCAAGCACAACAGACAGCCCCCAAACAGACCACGCAAATAGAAACAGCAAACAGCAAACAATACACTAAAAAGCAGGCAAAAACAAATTTACATTACCCTAAGGAAAAGAGAATTACTCCTTCCTTGACAAGAAAAATTCCCCCCAAATCCAGCCCTCTCTTCTCTTGCTCTTCCAAATATATTTCTTGTACATTTGTTGACATGCCATTACTGGTGTCAGCAAGAGTATATAAATGTTACATTTTGAGCTGTTTTTCCCTATCTAATAATGGAGACTAGTGGAAACAGCAGCAGTAATGCATCAAGAGAAATAGTGTTTTTCACAAAACAAAGAGATTGGGCTACAAAATGGCAAATTAAATTTAATGTTGATAATGTAAAGTAATCCACATTTGAAAAAAATAACCCCAACTATACATACAAAATGATGGAGAGTAATTTAGCTATAACTTCTTGGGAGAGAGATCTTGGAGTCATTGTGGATAGTTCCCTGAAAACATGCACTCAATGTGCAGCAGCAGTCAAAAAAGTAAACGTCGTTAGGAATAATTAAAAAAGGGGTAGAGAATAAGACTAAGAATATCTTGTTGCCTCTGTAGAAATCCATGGTACTCCCACATCTGGAATAGTGCACAAATATTTGGTCACCTATCTCAAAAAAGATATATTGGTATTGGAAAAGATTCAGAAAAGAACAACAAAAATTATTAGGAGTTTGGAACAGGTGCCATATGAAGAATTATTAAAAAGACTGACTTTTCATCTTAGAAAAGAGGAGACTAAGGGGGGATATGAGCGAGGTCTACAAAATCAAGACAAGTATGGAAAAAGTGAATAAGGAAAAGTTATTTATTAGTTCCCATAACATAAGATCCAGGGGTCATCAAATGAAATTATGGGTAGCAGGTTTAAAACTAACAAAAGGCAGTTTCTCTTCACACAGTGCATAGTAGGCCTGTGGCAACCCATCCAGAGGATGCTGTGAAGACCAGAACTTTAACAGGGTTCAAAAAAAAGATAAATTCAGGGAGGTTAGGTTCATCAGTGGCTTTGGCCAGGATGGGTAGGAATCGTGTTTCTCAGAGGCTGGAAATGTATGACAGGAGAGGGATCACTCAATCACTACCTGATCTGTTCACACGCTCTGGAGCACCTGGCATCAGTCGCTGTTTGAAGACAGGATACTGGGCTAGATGGACCTTTAGTCTGACCCAGTATGGCTGTTACATTCTTAAATAGACTCAAAGGTTAGTGTCAGAGGAGTTTAAGGCCAGAAAAGCCATTAAGATAATCTAGTCCGATCTCTTGAATATTACAGGCCGTCAACGGCATCCAGCAGAACTCTTACACTAACTTCAACAATGGAAATTAGACCAAAGTAAAGACTGGACTATTATAAGCTGTCAGGGAAATGATTAAATGAGATGTTCCCAGATAATCCTGTGAAGAGACTCTCATTTGCATGCTGAAGAGGAAGGAGAAAAACATACAAGGTCATTGTTAATCTGGCCTGGGGAAAGATTCCTTACGAAACCCACACAGGGTGGACTGATTTAAATCAAGTCAATTTAAATCACCAAAAAAAGTCATTGATTTAAATCAAGCTAGCTTTTTTTGGTAAGACTGACTGTGCTTACAGAGCACTTAATTTTGGAGTAAGCCCCATTGAACTTGCTGGCTGGCATTTCTGTTTTTTGAGAAAACAGGTACTGATTAGGGTTCCCTTGGAAAAGCTGAGTTATGCTAAAGTAAAATAGGGAATAGACATATGACATCACCATTATGGTCTGTGGCTGTGATGTTCCATGGTGTGTTATAAAATGTAAAATAAGAATGACACGCAGTGGCAAATGGCAACTCTAGATTTCGCTTGCTGCAGTTTTCTGTATTGTGTATGTGAGTGATAGGTTATATACTAGTTAATAAAAACAAGCAGTAAGGATTTGCTCAGCTAATTTTTATTTATTTTTTTTGCCAGCAATATTCAGAGCAAGACAGCTTGTAAATTAACTTCTCAAATCATATTTATGCTAAAAGACATAGAAGCTGCGTCTACACATGCACACTACTTCGAAGTAGCGGCGCCTACTTCGAAGTAGCGGCGCCAACTTCGAAATAGCGCCCGTCACGGCTACACGTGTTGGGCGCTATTTCGAAGTTAACTTCGACGTTAGGTGGTGAGACGTCGAAGTCGCTAACCCCATGAGGGGATGGGAATAGCGCCCTACTTCGACGTTCAACGTCAAAGTAGGGAACGTGTAGACGATCCGCGTCCCGCAACATCGAAATAGCGGGGTCCTCCATGGCGGCCATCAGCTGAGGGGTTGAGAGACACTCTCTCTCCAGCCCCTGCGGGGCTCTATGGTCACTGTGTGCAGCAGCCCTTAGCCCAGGGCTTCTGGCTGCTGCTGGGGATCCATGCTGCATGCACAGGGTCTGCAACTAGTTGTCGGCTCTGTGTATCTTGTGCTGTTTAGTGCAAGTGTGTCTGGGGGGGGCCCTTTAAGGGAGCGGCGTGCTGTTGAGTCCGCCCTGTGACGCTGTCTGCAGCTGGTCCTGGCACCCTTATTTCGATGTGTGCTACTTTGGCATGTAGACATTCCCTCGCAGCGCCTATTTCGATGTGGTGCTGCCCAACGTCAACGTTGAACGTCGACGTTGCCAGCCCTGGAGGACGTGTAGACGCTATTCATCGAAATAGCTTATTTCGATGTAGCATGCACGTGTAGACGTAGCCAGAGAGAGTTTTGAAGAATGATGCATTCAGAGTGGATTATTTAAGTTACTAGCCAGTAGATCCATTCATCCATATCATTTTCTCTCAATAAGAAATTTTCCTTATGATATTCCATTCTTGCAGCATACATCATCATCTTTCACTGCTTACACTTGACAAGTTTCCCCTTTTTACCCAGGAAACACATTGCTTACAATATTCTCTGATAGGGTCCCTTATGCCTAGAACAAGGGAGTGCCCAGGGCTTATTCTTCTGGAATAATTATCTGTGTTTCTTGCAATATACTATATCTTTCAAATGAGAACTTAATAAAAACAGAGATGTTGAGGAACCATTAAAAAAACCTCTGAACTTCTAAAAAGATTATCTAAAAAGCCCTCAACTTCTCAATATGCTTGCTGAAATTTTCTTTCCCACGTCCCAAATCCCTACCATTGTGCAGCATGCTGTGTACAGCAAGTCTGCAATCTTCCACCTTGCAGGTGGAGTCACTGAAGCAGTGCTCTGGGACTATACGTCAAAGCAATATGGGACCCTTTGCTATATAAACGAAAAGAAAATTACTACTACTGTGTAAATAGGAGGAAGTCACGCTAAAACATAGGTGCTTGATTCTTTTGCTTTTCTCAATCTAATTTCAAGTTTGGAATTTCTACTACATTAATAAAATGACAGAACTGAAAAATATTGTGCCGTATTTGTGACCTATTTCCTACACACTATACATATAAGTATATATAAGAAAACATGCAGCTATTTTCAAAAGAGTCAAGGTTAAACCTAAAACCATTTTTAAGTATTTTAACTTGCTAATTTTATGGATTATTAATTCAAGATCGGGATCACATTTTCAATCTTCCTACACATATGTCTGTGACCCATAAACGAATAATAACTACATAATAAAATAATAATTCGTGACATTCACAAACTCTTTTTGTATGATTTTGTTAAACAAAATGGCCTCACCTCTATTTCATCCCATTTTAGATCAACAACTTTTTGTCCTGCTTTTGGCTGCCAAGTAGGTAATGTCACAGTTGCTCTTGACCGGGGTAACACAACGTCAGGTTCCAAGGTTGTTGAGACTGGCCTGATCTGTCTTGGTGGCAGTGACTCTGCCCATCCAGAGACTGGAGGGCTGTGAAATGAGTTTTCACAGTTTGTACCTTCATAGCCTTCATTACAAACACAGAGGTAGCCATCACCATTACTGCTGCAGTTGCCATGGTGACAAGGGTTGCTGGCACAAGGATCTGAAACAAACTGAAGAAAAAAAAACATATGGGTCAATTACTTCATATAAAAGATGTATTTCTGCCATTTAGAAATGCCATAGACAGGATTAATTTTTTAAATATTTAGCTTCCAAAAATCTTTTATGGGTCACAATTCATGCTTCATGTGAATTCAATTATTTCTAAGGATTAAAAAACCAGGGATCAATATGGTCCATTACTCCCAGATCAATTATCACAGGCTCATTCATGATAGGCTTATAAAAGAGCAGCAAAGGAAACGGTAGCATCAGCATTGCTCAAATTAGGCAGTTTACAACTGTAACAGGGCTGCTCTGGGGCTCGCAACAAGCCACACCGGGCCTCCAGTTGGGTAGAAGGACAAAAGGACTTTATATAGCTCCCTCCTTGCTTCCTGTGGGGCACTATCTTCAGCAATCTTTCCCAGCAACAATAAACACAGCATGGTAGCAAATCCTATCATGGTAGCCGCCCCACATCAGGTCCCTCTCTACCTCAGGGAGGCTCAGGCAGGCAACATTCTAGTCAGTTCTTTTCAGAGCTGGTCTCCTCTCATGGGTTATGTCTACACAGCAGCCTTACTTCAAAATAAACTATGCAGGAAGAGCTACTCAGAATTAGCTTATTTCAAAATAGCACTTTGACATAGAGCCACTGGACGCACAATGGCTTATTTTGCCACAGGCTCTATTCCCTGTGTTAACAGGACCTGTTTTGAAATAGGCACTACTCCTTGCACAATGTGGTTTATTGATTTTGAAATAACCCAACCACTATCTGAAATTATTTTGAAATAGCAGTTGCATTGTGTAGACCCAGGACAGTTATTTTGAAATAACAGCTCTTATTTTGACATAACTTTGCTGTGTAGCCATACAGGGAGAGCAGGAGACGCATTTTAACCTTTTCCTATAAACTCAACTTCTACTTGTGGCGTAACACAAAAGGAGCCAACTAAATCCACAGCAGTTAATAGGCTCTTTTCCTGGCAAGTGTATGGTTAAAAGATCTCAAAATAATCCTGGCAGGAAGGTCTGATGGCATCTTCTCCTGGGGGTGTTCTCTAAAAGTATTTGCCATTGGATAGATTCTGCTTCATTCCAAAGGCCAAACTAAAGAAACCAACAGAGTCTTTATGAACAAGGATAACCAGCAATTTCTAGCATTAATAGTTCAGCAGCAAGCAAACCAAGAGCTCTGCTCTATTAGAAAGACAGGAAAAGCAACAATATTTATTAAAGAAAGGACTTAATTTTTAAATTATGGCTATTTTTCAGAAAACAATAAAGGTGTCTCTATTATCAAAGTTTACCATGCATATTATAAAATCTAGATTAATTAAATCAGGAGCTATGAAAGTATTTCATGGAAGGATGGGGAAGGGTATTAGAAGAGCTTAAATAAAGAAATCTAGGTCTTCTGCTTTCTTGTTAAATAGAAGAAATTCAATAAAACAGTAAAATACTACTATAAATATTGCCTAACTTATTACAACTAGTCTCAGAGGCATAGGCATGTTAGTCTGTAGCTTTACAAAAACAAGCAGTCCTGTAGCACCTTAAAGACTTACATATTTATTAATAAGGTAATGAGCTTCCTTTGTCTGAAGTGGGTCTTGCCCACGAAAGCTCATTAGCTAATCAATACATTTGCTAGTCTTTAAGGTTCTACAGGACTGCTTGTTTATTATAACTATTATTTTTATTTGCAATACAATTTCCCAACCATAAATGCATCATGTTCTCATTTGGAAAAAAAAAATTACTAAAATCAGAACACCTAGTATTTGACCATCTAGCTAAAAAGCCAAATCCCAAAGCATGACAGTGTCTTCTCAAAATTAGTGTTATATTTAAGCTTCTGCCAAAATCTCTGGACAAGTGTATCGTAATATGAGTGATTCTTGAAGTCTTGTGGAAATACATAAAGAAATTTCTAGGGTGATTCTAGTTCCATTTAAAGATTTTTATTAGTACTTTATATATGGATAAAATAAAGACTTCAATTTATTCCTTTTATCAGTATTTTTTCTCTTGAATCCACCACAGTCTGTACATCTGTTTCTCTAAAACCAATTTTAGTCATCATTTGTTCATCATAACCATATGCAGCAAAATGTCAAGCCAAATCTCTTGGGAAATCAACAAAGCTTATGGCACAGCATGACAGTTTCAATGACAGAACAGAATCAACCATCATCCGAGCAACAATTTCTGATTAAGACACAAAACTTATTAGGAACTTTAAGTAGAAGCGGGCCAGAACTCACAATCTCTATAATGAGTCAAACCTGAAACACAGCTTTTGGAACTCCCAAACGTGGAGATCTGGATCTGAATCTCTCCCTTTCCAAACTTCAGAATATTCAAAATCCACTAGTTATTGCAACAGCAACGAAGGGTCCTGTGGCACCTTATAGACTAACAGAAAAGTTCTGAGCATGAGCTTTCGTGAGCACACACTCACTTCATCAGATGCTCTGATGAAGTGAGTCTGTGCTCACGAAAGCTCATGCTCAAAACTTTTCTGTTAGTCTATAAGGTGCCACAGGACCCTTCGTTGCTGTTACAGATCCAGACTAACATGGCTACCCCTCCGATAGTTATTGAAAAAGACTCATGCTGAGAACCTAGATCCAGACTTAGGGGTTCCTTTTCACCCCACATCTGATTTTAAGGGAATATCATAATTGTAAAAGAGGTCAGGTGGACAGCCACAAAAAAAAATACTGAGTTTCTTTCCCATCTGTAGATTTCAAAGCCTTTAAAACAAATGGCAGCTAACAGTCTTCAACTTAGAAACAAGGAAACTGAAGCAAAGGAAGCCAAGCAAGTTGCCCGAGGTCACACAATAGGTCACTGATAGAGGTAAGAACTGAAGCACCTTTCAGATTCCTGTTCTAGCACCATAATCCCTGCACTCCATTGCCTCTTCTGTTAGGTTCTGCATCATCAGTAGCAGTGAAAGCTTCCTCAGAGCACTCTACCAAAGGGCTTCAGCCCATAGCTGGAGGCAAGTTGTGAGTTTGTGAGGTTCATGCCAAGGCCCCAGGCCTCAATGGCACAAACCAGTCACATTATCAAGAGACACTAACTGTTAACTTCATAAGAATGTATTTATTGCTTAGATTTTATTAAAAAGCTGTAGGATGCTGCACATACCGATTTCACTTACAACCTCAAGAGCCCCTTGCACTAAGTCATATGGAGTATTTGCATTGTAAGCGTTGGTAGTTCTGTGATTGACCGAACAGAAAAAAAAGCATTAATTAAGGGAAAAGGTTTGTTCTGCATACACGATGGCCGACTGAAGACAAATGGGGTATTGTGTAGCATCAAAGGAGAGAGACTCTGTTGATTGCATGCCTTACCTCTTGGAGGAAAGAGACACCTATGCATGAACTAATCCCATCGGTCTGAACAAAGAGACGCACAGACAAGGAGAAACTAAGGCTTTGTTGACACTGCACAGCTCTTAGCAATATGGCCATAAAGGCTGTTTGTCAGCACTTTTTGTGGACAAAATTCTTCCACCCACTGGGATCACTTTGACAGAAGAGTGCTCCTGTCCACACCACACCATTTATACTGCCACCTGCTGTGGCAAATCAGTGCCTTTTGGGCAGTGGGGAGGGGGGCTGTGTTAAGCACGTGTGAATAACAAAAGTTTTGTCTGTCTGGATTTGGAGGGGCAATAATTCCTAAATACAGTAGGGTCTCAACATTGGCGAGGGTTCCGTGTTGAGAACTCTTGCAAATGTTGAATTTCACCAATACGGGGGACTCGGAGCCCTGGGAAAGCCACAGCTGCCAGTGCTCCTCCCTGGGCCCCGGGGAAGCTGCAGCTGCCAGGGCTCCCTGCCCAGAACCCCGGGGTAGCCGTGGCTGCAGGCACTCCTCCCTGGGACCCCGGGAAAGTCACAGCTGCTGGTGTTCCTCCCCAGAACCCGGGAAGCTGCAGTTGCTGTGGCTCCCTGCCTGGGAAAGCTATGGCTGCCAGCCCTCCTACCTGGGGCCCCAGGGAAATTGTGGCTGCCAGCATTCCCAGCCCAGAGCCCCAGGGAATCCGTGGATGTCCAGAGCCCTAGGAAGTGGCAGCTGCCAGTGCCCCCATAGCCCTGCCGAAGTGACTGTTTGCAGCCACTCACAAATACTTGAATCTGCAAAATATTGAGACCCTTCTGTATAAGCAAAAAGACCCCAAGCTGCTTGGCCTGGGTTAGCCCTGAAGGGCATTTTGAACTGACAGATTATGGCAACTGTGACCTTTGGAATCACTGAAATTCCTTTGTGTAGATATGCTTACTTGCTTTAACCTGCAAATAACTCTTATTGCTGTTTCCTAGCTAATACAGCTATCGTGAGTGTACTACAGGGTTGTCTATATGCGCTGTCTTTGGAATGAGATCTACGGTACAAATTGATCTGGGGTAAGTGACTGGTCTTGGAATGGGAGCAACTTGAATATTGGGTGATCTTTGGTGTATCCATTTATCACACAGGCCACCTTGACTGGAACTGTGTTTCTCAACATTTTTTTTAATAAAGCACCCCTTTTACAAAATATATAAGTACCCCAGGTACCCACAATTTTCAGAGACACAAACTTTTTTCTTCCATTGCAATGCATTTGTTTAAACAACTTAATTGTAACTGGCTGGTTGGCAGAAATTGCCTATAGGCAATAAACTTGCCATCATACTTATGTTTGTGCAAAGATCATAAATCAAAAAATATTACATAAACATAAAATAAGTTCCATTTTTTAATTCAGACATAGGTATATATTTTTATGCAAACATGAATGAACAGTTATCAATGAAATTACAAGAAAAATTAGTACTTTAATGTGGAATTTGAGCTTGTTAGCATGAAATCAAATGTTCAAACCTAGGTTTCAAAGTGCTGAGGGCCATAATTACATCAATGTTTCTGATATGGTTTCATGTGTACTACCGTCTCCAAATCTGCAGTTTTATTCCTTGTTTATACAAGGAATCAGTCCATTTTAAACCCTTTTAGTTGTAATTATAAATACTATGTACAAATAGCAATTTTATCACTTACTTCAGATAACAAGCATAATATTCCAGAGCCAGGCACCGCCAACTCCCCACCTTAACCCAATCCCCTTCCCCTTCTCCAGAGCCAGGCAACCCATTCCCCCACTTTAACTCAATCCCCCCCCGCCCCCACACACACTGTTAATTCATATTTAGTTTGTGGTCCCCTAGATCCCTTTCTGAAGCACTCCTTGCTAGACAGTCACTTCTCATTTTGTACATGTGAAAACAATTGTCCCTTCCTAAGTAGAGTACTTTGCATTTTTCCTTACTGAACTTCATCCTACTGACCTCTGCCCATTTCTGCAGTTTGTCCAGATCATTTTTAATTATCTTATCCTCCAAAGCACTTGATACCAAACTCAGAGGGGTTATATCTGCAAATTTTATCAGTGTATTATCTATGCTATTATCTCAGTTGTTTATGAAGCTACTGAATAGAACCAGTCCCAAAACTCATCCCTGGAAATCCACACTGGTTAAGCCCTTCCAGCATGACTGTGAACCACTGAGCTGAGAAGAGTTACCCAATCAATTACACACCCATCTTATAGCAGTCTCATCTACATTGTATTTCCCTAGTTTATTGATAAGAAGGTCATGCAAGTCTGTATGAAAGGCTTTACTGAAGTCTATCGCTTCTACCACTTCCCCCTTACCCACAAGGCTTGTTATCCTATCAAAGAAAATTACCACGTTGGTTTGACATGATTTGTTCTGTTACTTTTCACCTTATTATCTTCCAGATGTTTTCAGATGGATTCCTTAATGATTTGCTCCATTATATTTCGTGGCACAGAAGTTAAGCTGACTGATCTTAAGTTTGCTGGTTTGTCCTTATTTTCCCTTTTTTATAGATAGGCAATATTAAAATAAGAATTGAGTCTAAAGACAGAGTTTTATTACAGACCAAAATACATCTTTAGACTAAAACATCCGTTGGCAAAGATGATTTAATCTCAAACAACAGATTGTACAATGGTAGGTCCTGATTCCACAATCATGCATAGGGACTTATTATCAGACCTATAAACCTGGTGGTAAAACAGATTCTTTTAAAATCATTAACATCTTCATTCTTGAAACTAAGAAACCCATACATATTTGAGAAATATTTTGTACGATATATGTGTTTTTCTTATATGGTGAGATGGAAAGCCTATATGAAATGCCTGCTTGCAAACACGATGGCTAAATGCAGATATTCTCATATAATTTCCTATTCCCATTACCATGTACATGATAAAATGCTTTATGTACCCAAATCGGCTCTAATGACCTTGCTAAGCTGATTACTAATAAGAATACTGATTACTAATGAAACAGAATATTTACATTAATGGGGAATTAACTGGCAACTTTTAAGAAGCTTGTCACCAACCCTCAGAAGAACAAGAATAACCTGTTTGAAGATAACAAGAAGTCCTGTGGCACCTTATAGACTAACAGATACTTTGGAGCATCAGCTTTTGTCGGCAAAGACCCACTTCATCAGACGCATGACAAAAACTGAGTTTTGTCAGAAAAAACCTCTTATGTAGCTGTAGCCATTAACTAGCTGAACTTGCACATTTTTTCCCTACTTGAATAACATTGTTAGAGCTGGCAAATAATGTTTGTTTTTTTCCCAATCTCTGATTTTTTTTTTTTAAATTTCCATTTCAAGTCTAACTGAATACACAATCAGCAAATTGATAAGTTGAAGAAATTTCAGGTCAAGTATCTAAGACAAGTGGCCTAACCACAAAATTACGGAGTCATTCTCACTTTCTTACCACAGAACAGTAACTAAACTTTGTCATTCACCATGGTCATGCATAAAGACAATGCCTACTCACTGCACTAAAACAGGAGCCACAGAATAACTCTACAGACTAGGGATTAGGACACTCATTTAGGATGTAGGAGATCCGCTTTCAAGTCTGTACTCCAATGACTACTTATTTAAACAGAACTCAACAGAAGAGACGGAGGAAACACTCCAACCAAAAATCCTTCAGCCCACTGACATTAAAACTTTCCTGCAGTGTGAGACCCACCCGCCCCCCCGCCGACCAAGTTCAAATCCCATCTTCAACAAGTCAGGTGAGGTCAAAACAAAACACCTTTTTTGTCCAGCCTGATATCCTTGTCAGTTTCACATACTGATACCCGAATAACAGAAGTTACAGTAAACTCTTTCATAGCCGGCAGCCCCAGGACTAGAAGGTTGCCAGATATTCAAATATGCTGGATAATAGAGAGGTATGCCTAGCAATGCATAACACTAAAGAAAAACAAAATTAGATATTAAGAAACAAACAAAAATGTATGAAGAGTATTTTATTTACCAACAACAGTAGTATTGTACACTGTAAACATATACCGTATTTGCTGTATTTATTTGCATTTACTTTCACTATACCATACTTATGGAAAATGTAACTAAAATTTACTTATGGTTAAAATGCCAGTTATCTGAGACTTCCGGATGATAGAATGCTGGATATGAAAGCGTTTACTGTACATGGAAGAGAATGTCAGTTTCACTCAACAGCTACCATAATCGCAGGGAGCATACTTTATTAAACATTCAGTGTAGTCCAGCAAGTAGGTCACTTGCCTGGTAGTCAGGGGATTGGTGTTCTATTCCCAGTCATGCTAGCAATCTTCTGTTTGAGTTTTTCCACTCTACTCTCAGGCTGTGGCCACACTTAGCCAAAACTTCAAAATGGCCATGCAAATGGCCAAATCGAAGAATACTAATGAGGCGCTGAATTCAATATTCAGCACCTTATTAGCATTTGCATGCTTCCAGCCGCAGCGCTTTGAAAGCACAACTTTTGAACGCACACAGCTCGGCGCCTGGAAGCATGCAAATGCTAATGAGGCACTGAATATTCAGTTCAGTGCCTCATTAGTATTCTTCGATTTAGCCATTAGCATGGCCATTTCAAAATTTTGGCCAAGTGTGGCCACAGCCACACTGGTTAGATCTCAGTTGCAGTACTGTGTCCACTTCTGAGCACCACATTTTAGGAAAGATGTGGAGAATTTGGAAAGGGTCCAGAGAAGAGCAACTAAAATGATTAAAGGTCTAGAAAATATGTCCTATGAGAGAAGATGAAAAGAACTGGGTTTGTTTAGTTTAGAAAAGAGAAGGCTGAGAGGGGACATGATAGCAGCTTTCTGTTACCTAAAAGCATGTTACAAGGAGGAGGGGGAAAAATTGTTCTCCTTAGAATCTGATGATAGGACAAGAAGCAATTGTCTTAAATTGCAGCAAGGGAAGGTTAGGTTGGAGATTAGGGAAAAAAATCCTGTCATGGTGATTAACTACTGAATTAAACTGGCTAGGGTGGTTGTGGATCCTCCATCCTTGGAGATATTTAAGAATAGATTGGATAAATATGAAACAGGGACAATATAGACAGTTCTTTGTCGTGCCCTGAGGGCAGGGAACTGGACTTGATGACCTCTTTAGTTCCCTTCCTGTTCTAGTATTCTATGATTTCAGAAATAATCCATGTCTAAAACTAAATTTTGCCCTTTATGATTTCTGGAAAGCTTAGAAAAATTGTTTTGTTCAAATCAGAACAGCAGCAAATTTCCAAATGAAATTCCATGTGAACTGGAAATCCATACTTTCAACCAACTCCACTCACATGCAGTAAAGCAAGTTTCCATAGAAATCTCCATGCCACTCCACTATTACTGTTGCATCTGCCACAAATTCTAGCAGAAATTTTTGAAATATTTTAGAGCATTTGTAATGTTTTATTATGATACTTTTTTAAAACCCACCTGCAAAGCTGGGTTCAGATTCTGAGGCTAAAAAGGACCATTGTGATCATCTAGTCTGATCTCCTGCATGAGACTTCACCAAAATAATTATAAGAGCATGTCTTGTGGAAAAAAATCCAATCTTGATATTCAAGCTGTCAGAGATGGAGTCCATGCATACAGAAGCTTAAAGCAGCAAAAAACACTTTTACAGATAACCTGAAATAACTTTTTGATATAAAAAGAAATCAAGACTTCCAAATCCATTATCTTAGAATTTTACACGGATAGAAACAAGTGCTGGATCCCCTTGACAGCTTCTTCATTTTTCCATTAGCACAAAGCTCCTACATTTTGAGATTTCAAGAACGCAACATTTTCAGTAAGTATGGCCACTCCTATGTTCCTATTTAATATTTCATAAAGTAACTCAAGTTGGTTAGGAATCCGGAATATTAAAATAGTCTTTGGTAGAGGTGGAGTGTGACAAAGATCAGGTGACATGACATGGCATGACAAATTCACTTACCATAGGGCTCAATTTATCTATGTATGTGCCTGTTATACTCCATTTTATATCTATAATGATATCTTACATATGAGGCAGTCATACATCAGATGGATGAATAAGACCCCCCGATCCTCCTTTAAACTATGCATTATGGAGTTAATCAAGGCAAGCTCTGCATGCACAGCAAGCAATAGAGAACTGCACTGCATATAAAATTAAATCATTTAGATCACAGAAGAATAATTAAAACTTCAGAATGTGTCTTTCTTCTGCAAAGTAATATTGTTTAATGAATTTTTGAATCTATATTTATCTTGAATCATCATTAACTCTGGTGTGACTTATGATGAATAGATAGGCCTTAATTCCTTCCCCTTTAAATTAAAATAAAAGTGGTAGCTCTCTGATCTCTTCCTAGATCATTATCAAGCCAAATGTTTCTTAAATATGAAACTCCAGAGAGGAAAGATTGGCAGTTTGTAGCAAAGCCTTCATCAAATTCTGTGTTAGTTTGTCAATTAATTTTTTAAGATTGAATTTGCATCCACTTTGAAGAATGAATACAGTTGCCTCTCCTCTTAGGGTACTGAAAATTTTAAAAAACAAACAAAAAAGGGGGTGAACAAATCTGTCAAGAAATCTTTGTAAAGAATACTGCATGTGCCATGTACTTGGAACAGCTCTGATTTGAGTCTCAAAGAACTATTAGGAGCTTCCGCCCACCAGAGGTGAAGACCTGTCCCTTCATTCTTCCCCGCATAAATTTCAAGTCATCATTCACATTTTAAAGACCATCTTTGATAAACCAACCAGTATTCAATGCCATCCCAGTTTAATGTAATCTTCCCAGGCACATTCAAAATAATTATTTTGTTACTGACAAGCCTAAAACAGAGATAGTGAAATAATTTCATAGGGTCACAAAGAAAAAAAAAATAGTTTCTTTGACTGTGTCCACACAGCAACATTATTTCAGAATAAGCTATTGTGGAAGAGCTATTCTAGAATATCTTATTTCAAAATAACGTTGCTACACACAAAAGCTGTGTCTACACTGTCCCCATCCCAGCCCCCCGCTGGAAAGGGCATGCTAAAGATCACAGCAGAAGATGCAAATATGGGGCAATTAAAATATCTCGTGACTCATTTGCATAGTCCCATGTGATCTGTCATAAAACAGGCATGTGGACACAGTGCCGTCAGGGATCCTCTGAAAGGAAATCCCTCTTCCAGAAGCCCCTTCTTCCTGAAATGTTTCACTGGTGGGCAAACAAAGAGTTGTTATTCTGCAAGTCCAAAAAGTCAGTCAAAGACAAAAACAACATCCTTTTTTCTTTTTGTTTGCTTTTGATATTATTATGATTTCTTTACTCTCCCCACAACTTAAAGGGAATAATTTTATCTTTCCTAGAAGAGAGTTTCTCAACCCAGAGGATATAGAGGCATCAGAAAAAACAGATAGCAGATTTGAGGGCATTAGCTTTGACAAACTTTGGAAAAAAAACCAAAATAAAATAAAACCCACAACCCCAAAAGAGAGAGTTAATTGGCAAGAGAGTTTAATGAAAATTTGTTGGTTGTCAATATTAAAATCCTTTGACGTTCAAAACATGGTTGATACAGTGCTATGCACTGAAACAGTGGGAGGAGTGGCAAATCTGACATCTACCACAGTCACTGATGATTAGGTGGACAAACCTACTTATTGCTGATACTAAAGCTGACCAAGTTAGCCTGTAGCTGTGAAATTCCACGAATATTCCTAGAGAAAAATGAAAGTAACGTGTTATTTAATTATTGTCTTCTATAAAGAACAGTAATCACCTAAATGCCAGGGTTTCATAATCTACTCACTCAGGGTGACCATCTGTCCTGTTTTGGGTGGAACAGCCCCATATTTCAGCCGCCATCCAGGCATCCCTATTTATTTTGCAAAAGGGGCTAATTGCCCCATATTCCACTTTTTTAGCAGGTGCCAGCCACTGGTTCTGGCTCCCCATGCCTGGGGGAGCTGGGATCGAGACCCACATGGCTGCTGCCCAGCTTCCCCAGCTGGGGGAGCCAGAACTGTGCGGCTGCTGCTCGGCTTCCCCCCGCTGGGGAAGCCAGATCAGCGCGGCTGCTGCCTAGCTTCTCCCAGCTGGGGGACCCAGGAGCCTGACCCACACAGCTGTTGTCCAGCTTCTCCTGGCTGGTGGAAGCCAGATCACTGTGGCTCCTGCCTGGCTTCCTACAGCTGGTGGAAGCCCAGAGCTTTGCTAATGGGTCAGCAGCCCCATTCCCGGTGCCCCAAATCACAGGGCCAGCGAGTACTGCAGCTGCCTCCATGCAGCCCCCCCAGCATGGTGGCAGCCCCCACAGGGCAGCCACCACCTGACTCCCAGGTAGAGTGACCATCCAACACGTTCTGGCTGGGATGCCCCCGTGTCCCATATTTGGATGCGGGAGGTACGGTCACCCTACTCATGGTCTATATAGGTACAGCCAACAGTTGCAGTACCTGACAAAGCAGAACTAAAAATCACAAGATTTACTTCAGGCAATTAGTACTTCATATGCCTGCAACACTGTAATTTTCAATATATCTTTCACTATGAAGCTTTAAGACAGATGCACACCAAGGTCACCTTGACATTGCAGTTGCAGCTTCCCCACAGCAGACAGGACATTAACACAGCTACAGTACAAATACTAAGACTTTTAAGGATCATATTCAGATATGCAGACCGGATTCAATAGATGCCAGTCAATTTATTTCTCACATTTTATTTTAGTGTGCATCCAGTGATATGGAATGCTGCAGGTTTTCCTGCACTAGGCAGACATTAAACACATAACTTTGTGGTGACATAAACTTGTTGTCTTTTTATGAACAATGTAATTCATCATCTTTTAGTATTTTCTATTAGTTCTGAGTAAGGACAGTGAACACAACCTCCAGAGAGCTTTGAAAAAAAAAATGGTGGGGGGGGGGGGGGGCCCAGGAGGTGGAGAGACAAAAGTCTACCAAAAGGACTGTACTGCTGCATGGCGTGAAAATGCTGTCCTCCAGCAGAGACAGGTTTAGCACAATCCTATTAACTGGGATGGCTTTGCTCTGAATCAGTCAGGTCAATTATGGTGGCTGAACCTTCTCTAGTCTATTATACCCTAGTACTGCCACTGCCACCAGATCCCTAGTTGTGGGATTTGCCAAAGGAACCTTTTCCTTTATTAGGCTCCATGCAGGTTCTGGGGCAGGTGAGGAGGTATATCTAACTATAACTCCATTGTGGCAGTGGCAGTCAGCGATGGAGAAAGGGACAGCTATCTACTATATATTTCAGAGTGTGTGTCTGTATGTCCCCCAACTGGGAGACATGCACCTTTCCCCGCAGCTATGCTCACTGCAGCTGTAATGACTATAGGCCGGAGCATCTCTCCTGGCTCCAGCTGATGCAATGAGAGAGGTCTGGAGCAGTCCTCTCTCTCCAGAACAGCCTGCATTCTGAACCCCACATCCCTGGCACCACCCACACAGCAATATTTTAAATGAAGAAAAACAAAAAATATTTGTGTTAAGGACCTGCGCAATACTGGGGAAATCTGCTTGTACTAACAGAAAACAGGAAAGGAAAGAAAAATAGGACAGAGAACAAAGACAAAAATTCAGATGTTCCAAAAGGTATGCAGAAAAGAATTTTAGTTGTTAAACCTATACACTAGTTCTATCTGAGCAAAGACTCTTGCAGTTAAGGCACTAGACATGGGGAATTCAATTTCTGGCTCAGCCACAGACCTCCTATGGGATCTTATACAAGTCAAAATCTCTGTGCTTTGATTCCTTTTCTGTTAAATGAGGATATCAAATACATTTTTTCCACCTTTATTAATCTCATCTATTTAGATTTTAAGTTATTCAGAGCAAGAGTTATTTCATTCTATGTTTGTATGGTGCCCATAAAAATGCGGCCCCAGTTCTGACTGAGGCCTCTACAATTGTTCTACTGAAATACAAAAGAACAACAGAAATACAATCCTGATCTAGCAAAGCTAAATCAGTACTTTGTGGGTGCACAGATTTCCTTCAAGTAACACACAAATAATGAACATTCAGAAACACAGAAATTTCAACGGGTCCTAGAAATTAAAAGCTCATTCTGGAGATGTTTTTAAGTTACCTTATTTTAAATTAATGGTGTGTGACAATGGAAGAATATGAACATATAAATTTTCATGGAATGCTCTTAACTAAAACAGCAAGTGACTGAAAAAAAATTGGTAATGGTTGGAGGGCATACAAATTGCTTAGCTGTCACTGAATACAACAGAGATAGAAAGAGCAGCTACCACAGATAAAATACAGGAGGTTTAGGAGAGAGATCGGAAATGCACGCGTGATTCTCTTTATAGCTCCAGATATAAAAGAGCATAAAATTAATAGTACAACACCAACAAATAGCACAGACAGAACAATACCAAGAAGTGCAGAGGCAACAAATGATTGCCTCTCTCTGACTTCTTCACATCAGGGGTAGGAAACTTTTTTGGGTCAGGAGCCACTGACCCACCAAAAATCAGCTGGGAGATCCATGAGTGAGAAACAAATAAAAAAACCCAAACAGCCCTCACTAACCTGGCCCCCAAGTGAGAGAGAGAGAGAGAGAGAGACAGCTCACTCTCATGGGGCTGGGTGGAGGTTGCTGAGGTTCAGGGCAATAAGGATGTCTAAACTCTTCTGTGGGCCTGGGGCAAGGAGAGTTTATGGGGCCCCTAGGCTCTGGAGTTCAGTGTGCAGGAAGGGGCTGCTGTGGAGTAAACTGGGGTAGGGGATATGGAGTCTGGGTGAGAGGCAGGCTCCTGGGAGCACTGCAGCGCCTAGGAGATAGAGTGCAGGAGCTGGCTGGGGGTCTGGATGGCCAGGAGTGTGTGGGAAGGGGTGAGGTGTGGGCAGGAGGTGGGGTGTGTGAGTCTGGATGGGAGAGAGGTTGCAGGAACAGACTGGGGGTGTGGGCTCTGGTTGGAATGTAGGACACAGGAGCGGGTTGGAGGTGGGTGGGCAGGGTCTGAGCAACAGGTGGGATACAGGGGCAGGGTGGAGAAGCAGGGTCTGGAAAGGTGCAGGGTATGGGCAGGAGGACAGATGCAGGCAGAAAGTGTGGGTCTGGGCGGGAGATGGAGTGCAGGAGTGGGCTAGCGGGGTGGTGTCTGGGGGGGGATGTAAAGTGCAGGAGCAGGCTGCAGGTGGGGGTGAGGAGACTGGAAGGGAGGGAGGGTGCAGGAGCACCATATGTGTCTGGAACACCAGCTCGCCCTTCTGTATCAGGCTGGGGGAGCCCCAAGCCTTGTGGGCTGGATCCATTTCCTCAACCCTGCTTTACACGGATCTGCTGAAGAAGGTTCTCTGGTGCACAGATATGGATACCACGGCTTAGTGTACCTCTGAGCGGTTATAGCAATAAAAGCAATTATGTAGACATTGAAGCTCGGGCCCTGACGCAGTGTTATGGTGGTGGGCTTCAGAGCCTAAACTCCACCTTAAGTTATAACTTAAAAGCATGGTTTACATAACTATTTTTAGCACTGTCATGTGAGGCCAGGTCCGCTGAGTCAGGCTCAGGGGCTTGCTGTGGCAGGCTGCCGATGACTATGCAGACAGTGTGTCAGAGAGAGTCCTTGGCAGAGGCTTCCATGCTCTTTGCTAATGACTCTTACCTCATACTTGATTAACTCACTACACCAGGTACACTCAAACTGTGGGTTAGGACCCCAAAAATCAGTCACAACCCCTTTTGATTGGGGTCAACAGGCCTGGCTTACACTTGCTGGGGCCAGGGACTGAAGTCTGAACCCCATGGTCCAGAGCCAAAGCCAAAATCGCTGGGTGGCCGGGCTCAGGTTGCAAGCCTCCTGACTGGTGCTGAAGCCCCTCTGCCCAGAGCAGTTGGGCTTGGGCTTTGCCAGCTGGGCCAAGTGGGGTTGAGGAGCTGGGAGGGGCACTCAGCCTTTGTATCCCCCTACTAAGATTGTGAGATATTCTTTTCTTCACAAAAGGAGGTTGCAGTGCGAAGAAGTTTGACAATCCCTGTGCTACAATGAACACATCTTACAGGTGATTTACCTTAAAAGAAAATCATGTCAGATGTCTACAGAAAGCTAGTAACTTGTCAAAATTCATAATCAGTCCAAGATGTGTGTAAAAATCCGTCTCCATGAGGGCATATTCAGGCAGGTAATAATTGTCACCATTGCTGCTACACCTATCATACAAGATCTTTTGCATTAGTGAGCTATGAAAACATTCTCAGAAATTGCACTTATCAGCATTTTGTGTATTCTAACTTGCACAGGTGGGTGCAAAGAGAGAAGAAATGGGCTGTAACTCCTAATCTGAGGATACCCACATATTTGTTATTCAGGCATTTAGTATGGTGAGAATTTGCACAAGGCACATGGCTGCCATAGCTGGCTCCCACATCTCCCTTTCTAAATTCCCCATAGCACAAGCCTCTTTCGGGGTAAAGGAACTGGTAGGGATTCAGAAGGCCTAAGGTGACCAGCAGCAGCAGCAGGCACAGCACAGAGCAGATCTTCCAGGAACCAGGGCTGGAGCAGAAAATCGTGATAATCTGAGAACATCCCTTTCCCATTCCTGTCTCTGTGTCCAGCATAAAATGGATAGGACATTATATATGACAACCACCCTAGTTTTATACTTATAAAAGTTCGATAAATGCGACAACAGGCAGGTGGAAAAATTTTTTTAAACAAATCAATAATACTACATTGTACGAGAACTAGAAAATAAGTCAGCTTCCTAGAATCAAACATTCACTCTATTCTTTTAGTAATTTGGCTCCCATCAATACACATAAATCAATAAATCTAATAGAGAACAAGAGTTTATTAGATAATTCAGAACATCAGTCTCATCTTTAAAATACTCTTAACCATGAGCACACCTATGAGTTTTGAAAATGCAAAATAAGGAAACTGCCACCAAATGTAACAAATGGGTACAGAACGTTTCCTCTACTTCAGTCAAGCAGAAAAAATGCCTGAAGAAATTCTGTTTAATTCAGAACAAAAGCATGACTGCCTAAATCTATTTGAGAAACCAGCAAACATAGCATAGCCACTTTCAGAAAGTGTCACAGATTTTAAATTAGTCTAATTACTATTTTTATCCATTTTTCCCTTACATTGCAAGAATAAGCTAACCTGTATCTGAAACTTTGCAAATACAATTAACAAATTGTCTAGAAATGTCCATTGCAAAAGTAAGCCTTTAGTAGATAATCAAAAATTCAATTTAGCCTATTTAATTTGCAAAGGATACATTTACATTACGCTCACTGTGCATTCCACATTAACAGAAACATCTGAATTCTTAAAGGCCGTGTCTACACTAGCCAAAAACTTCAACATTGCCATGCAAATGGCCATTTCGAAGTTTACTAATGAAGTGCCGAAATACATATTCAATGCCTCATTAGCATGTGGGCGACCGCAGCACTTCGAAATTGACGCCGCTTGCCGCCACGTGGCTTGTCCAGACAGGGCTTCTTTTCGAAAGGACCCCGGCTACTTTGAAGTCCCCTTATTCCTATGAGCAGATGGGAATAAGGGGACTTCGAAGTAGGCGGGGTCCTTTTGAAAAGGAGCCCCGTCTGGATGAGCCGTGCGGCAGCGAGCTGTGTCAATTTCAAAGTGCCGCAGCCGCCCACATGCTAATGAGGTGCTGAATATGTATTTCAGCACTTCATTAGTAAACTTCGAAATGGCCATTTGCATGGCCGTTTTGAAGTTTTTGGCTAGTGTAAATGTAGCCAAAGTGAATCATAAAAACAATTTTCTTATTTAGCAAGGCTGCTTTTCAATAATAAGTGCTCTACTTAAATCCAAAACATTCATGGTGAAGTCAGGAAAGTCTGAGCTATTCAACAGAAAGGCTTGGTCACAGGGGCAACCCAGTAAAAAGATATGGTACAGATCTATAGGTACAAATTAGCTTTCCTCTCCAGAAGTTTACAGTGCAGGACTCTATTTCCCTTTCAAAACATTCGACATTGCAAACTGCAGAAATGGGAAGACATGAGATAGCCTGGCCTTTATTTACACAGTGTGGTTGTAATCCTGAAGGTCCCAGGTTATGAGAGAGGCAAGGTGGGAGACCAATGTCTGTTGGTGAGTGACAGAATCTTCTGAGTGCTCCTTCCAGATCTGGGAAACCTATCTAGAGTGCCACACCTAAGTATAAGGTGGAACAGATTGTCTAGCATTAACCTATATTTCAAGAAATTGTTCACGGTGCAATGGCCTACAAATAGCCCTCCAGTCACAGGAGAGAAAGGAAAGGAGATGGGAGAAAGCAGACTTCAGAATGCAGGGACTGTAAGTGGGTTAAAGTTTGATGCAATAAACTATAAATCCAGCATCTCTATTCAGTCCATGATTCAGTCCTGTAGCATCTTAAAGCTAACAACTGCAATGTTCTCAGACAAAATGAACATGTGGAGTCACTGACCTGGTTGATGCAAGGCTCATTAACTTCAGAAAAGAGAATATAACCTGCTCTGGAGACTGCAAAAGCAAGAGTATGGAGAATGTTATTTTCAAAAATGTCCTTTGAAAGAAAAGACTTCCCCTCCTAGGAGTACAAAGCTGGTGAAGATCAGCCATCAGTGTTTCTACCAAAGCATTTTCTAAACCTAGTCTGAGCAAGAGGGGACAAGATTATGGTAAACACACCATTGGACCTCACTGGCATGTTTAAATCAGCAGTCATTACCATCAGAGATGCTGAACATGGTAGAAAATCTGGGATGAAGCTAGTATCATGGTCATAAAGTCCATCTGTGAGAGCTCAATCTTATGCATTTATTACAAACATGCCACTGAAGACATTATTCATAATGTCATTGATAATTATTTTCAATTTTCTGATGTTTATTTCACTTCAATTTTAACCCATAGGACAAACCTGATCACATTATAATCACCAACTTGATAATATTTAAAAACCAGACACTCCAGCAGAAGTGCCAGCACCTCCCCTGCACCATCTCTTCCCTCAAGGCTTGGCTTCTGCTTCGTCCCTTTCTCCCTGTCCTTGATGCTCACTCCTTTTCACCTCCCCTGGGACCCAAGGTAGGAAGCAGCCCTAACTGAGTAGGAGATGGCGTGGGTATCGATCAGCACCTCCCCACCTCCTCGCCACTTAAAGCAACCAGACTCTGAGTGTCTGGTCAGTAGACTTGACTGGACACTCTCAGGTACCCTTTTCGACTGGATTTTTTTGTTGAAAACTGGGCACCTGGCCATACTGTAGCATACACAAGGATATTTTTCAAAAAGTGTTAAGACTTAACTCATTTACAATTCCAGAGTGTTAAAATGAACTTATGGCTAATTTTGGGCACCTACTAACAAAACATGTTTTTAACTTTGGGAAGCTGAAATTAAGTAACTTCTGTTTTTAATTCACAGTATTTGCTAATACCTAAAATTATTCTGAAATCATCAAATTGTGTAAAAAAAAAATCACAGAATTATAAAATTGTAGGATGAGAAAGAACCTTCAGAGGTCATCTAGTCTAGTCCAGTCCCCTGCACTTTTAGGCTATGTCTACACTAGCCCTTTCTTTCGAAAGGGGAATGGTAATGAGATAGGTCAGAAGATGCTAATGAGGTGCAGTGCCTCATTAGCATAATGGTGGCCGCAACAGTTCAAAAGTGCCACTTTTGAATCACGCGTCACCTGTGTAGACAGGGTCCTTTCAAAAGGACCCCCCCAGCCTTCAAAAGCCCCTTATTTCTAACATGGACCCCATCGACATAGGCAGCATACAATTCGAAAGTGGCACTTTTCAATTGCTGCAGCTGCTGTTATGCTAATGAGGCGCTGAGTATTCATGGCAGTGCCTCATTAGCATCTTTCGACCTTGCTCATTACCATTCCCCTTGAAAAACAAAGGGGCTAGTGTAGACGTAGCTATAATGATGGGTAATGCCTAATACTTTATAGCCTGGGTCTATCTAAGCAAGGGCTCAAACCCCACAAGGATTTAAAAATGCCTAACATTAAGCACATGATAAATGCTCCTGAACTCAGTTATAAAATTAAACATCTCTATATCCCTATGTAGGATCAGGGCCAATAAAGTCATGTCAAATTCCTACAGATTCCGCCAACGATACTGTGCATATTGTGGTATGATCTGGGCTACCTTGAACTGAGAAGAAAAGTTTAAATATTCACATGAAACAAAAAAGAAAAAAATGTGACAGATTTTCGAAAGTGCTTTAAGCAGGTAGGCTCCTAAATTGCATGTAAAGTCAGTGTGGGTTGGGTTTCTACTCTTGGGCTACAAACTGAACCTTCATAATCTGGACTTCCCTACCTGGCAACAACCCTTCACCAGCGTCATCAATGACACCATGGATGCCCTACAGCTGGAGCACTTTTGAAGAAAACCAGTGGGCAGTGGTCACGAGCATTGCTGGACTAGGGAAGAACAGGGCCCCAAAGCAGATTCCCCAAAGCGGGGTAACCCATGAGGCCAATGACTGAAGCAAGAGAGCCCCAGCCCCCCAGGGGCTGGTAGCACAGCTGGCAGGCAGTCAAGAGTGGAGGAGTCAGAACTGACCTTCAGTGGTCCAGCAAATTCCCTGGTTTGGGACTGGTCATGTGCCAAGGATCCTGGACAAAAGAGGTTCAACTTGTACTTTGAAAACCATCAATCTACTACTTTTCTGTCCTTTCCTTAATTTTAAAAATTCTCTCATGATGTAAATACTTGTATTTCCAATGTGTTTGTCTACAGAAATGTCTCTTGTAGTCTGAGAAGATGTGATTCATATGTGTAAGGTTTACCTCATATGGAACAGTTACATATTTTAATGAGTAAATATAAGAAATCATAAAAAGAAGATTCCATCAGTAGTGCTGGTAAATAAATTAAGGTCCATAATTAATTTTTATGAATATTTGAAGAAAATACTAAAACAGAATGCAAATGCAGTTGAGTTCTCACCACCCCTGCTTTCATTCATAGTCACACTTTGCTTGAAAATACTAATATTCCATGATATGATTGGTTCTTTAGGAATACTATCCTATCACATTCATAACATTGTCCCAATATGAATTTTGCCATTAAACATCCTATTTACAAATTCTCAATTACAGCATTTTAAATGTACGCTGAGGTACAATAATAAATCATTTTTCTCAAGATTTCTATGTGACTTTTGACATTCTATACTGAGAGTTACAGCAGTACACCAAGAATAGAAATAAACAGCTCTTGGAACAATGAGATTTTAACACTAATAAAATATAAATTATGTTTCAAGACATTTGAGTCAAAAACCTATGCAGTTACACTTTCAATATCACACAAGACCCAGAAAAATTCAAACTCCTGGTCATGAATACATGTTCTCTCTCCACAGTGTTGACTGGGTTAAGTTAAGATCTCCCCTCTTTAATAGAACATAGTTTATAAAATCTCTCCCCTTAGCACACAAACACCTTGAACTCTCTTCTGATATACCAACTTATTACAAGACATGTCAGATCTGTTTTTAATAAATTCCTATAGTCATTATTTCAAAGTACTATCTTTTACCTCAGTTTAAGCAGTCCTTTCTAAACTGTATGTTTGAAGAGGGTATAGTTAAAACTGATTAGTCATCCTAATAATGGCATTTCCAAGTCTTTTCTTAATTATCCCTGACATGTTTGTGTATGAATACACAGAAAAAATCCAAATTCTTTAGGTGCACATTATCATGCTGTCTGGAGTGGCTCACAACCAAGTGTGACAAATCAGACTATGAGATAGACTAACAGCACGGTAGACACCTGAAACTGATGTACGTTCTATAATTAGATTCACCAACCCAGTAACAAATGTGAATTCCTGGATCATTGCAACAGTTTTACAATGAAGTCACAGGCAGTTTGGACACTCCCATCTACCTTGCTATCCAGGCAAGATGTACTATTTGATAAATACTCACCCCTAAGATCACAAAGCGCTCAGGTCCCAAGAGACCAGTCACTTATCCCAGATCAATTTGTGCCTTACATCTCATACCAAAGGACAATCCTTGTAGCCAATTCTGTATCCAACTAACAATCAGAAGAGTAGCTGTATTAGTCTGTATCAGCAAAAACAACAAAGTCCTGTGACACCTTACAGACTAACATTTCTTGGAGCATACACTTTCATGGGCAAAGACCCACTTCATCAGATGTATGTAGGCATGCATCTGATGAAGTGGGCCTTTGCCCACGAAAGCTTATGCTCCAAAAACTCTGTTAGTCTATAAACTAACTAAAGGTTTTTTTAACTAGGAAGAAAGAAATAAGAGGCTTATTTAAGGGCAAAAGCAAGAAATCATATATACACAAACATTTTATAAAATCTAAACATGTTCTTATCGTCATCATCATCAACCACCACCACCACCACCACCGGCTCAGCGCCTGTTGGTGCCTGATGTCTCCCTCACTATTTCCTTTCATCTTTCCCCGTCCAGTACAGAATGGCTTAGTTTCTATAGACTAGCTCCGCACCTATCTACTATATCATGGTTTCCCAAACTGGAGAGTGTGAAGCAATTCCAGTGGGGGGCACAAGGCAATCCAGCCCCACCTCATCATTCCCCCCACCTGAAGAAAGATGGCCCTTGCTTACAGCTCTCAGCCCCTGCCATTTTACATGGGTGACCTGGCGCAGCCGCTGTAAAAAGCAGGCAGCCATATAAGACCCACGTGGAGCTAGATGCCTTCTGCAAAGATGTGTGAGTGTGGGTTGGAGCAGGGGAGGAGGATGGGATTAGATAGGAGGCTGGGGGCGCCTGGCCCAGGTGAGGGGGTGGGGATGGGGTAAGAGTTGGGGGGGCTGGTGGTGTCTGGCTTTGTGGGATGGAAGGGGTTCAGGCAGGTCGCTTGCAGGGCTTGGGCAGCTGGCCAGCTTGTGGGACTCGAAGTGCTTGGGCAGCTGGCCCAAGCATTGCAGGGCTCAGGCGGCTCAGGCTGGTGGCTGGCCCCAGCACTGTGAGGCTTGGGCTGGCAGCTGGCCCCGGCAGCATGGGGCTCGGGTGGCTTGGGCTGGCAGGCGGGTGGCTAGCCCCAGCAGCATGGGGCTCGGGCAGCTCAGGATGGCAAGCGGGTGGCTGGCCCTGGCAGTATGGGGTTTGGATGGGTGACTGGGGCAGCTGGCCCATGGCTGGGGCAGGCAGCTTGTCCCAGCAGCGCAGGACTCGGGCAGCCAGCGGGCAGCTGGCCCCAGCAGCATGGGGCTCAGGCGGGTGGCTCTGGCAGTGCAGGCATCAGGTAGGTGGGCAACTGTTGCGGTCAGCTCTGGCAGCTGGCACAGGGCTTGGGTAGCTGGCCAGCTGGTTCTGCACCAGGCTCCCGCAAAGGTCCAAGACAAAACTATTGCATTATGCTAAAAATCTCTGAATTCTTCAGTCACAAGGGAGGGGCAATTTCTTCCTCCCCCCAGTTCTCATGAAATTGCACAATTGCCATTGTACATGAGATCTTTTTTGAATGAAGTTGTCCAGAACTCTCTCTTGTTGGATGTGCATGCAACGTAACTGGGGACATTGTAAAATGTTCAGATTGCAATGCTATCAGTTTGCTGATAAAGCCAAACTCATCTATTACTTTTAATCTGACTCAGACAAGGTAGTCTCTACTTTCTCAATGGCTTACAATGCTTATAGGCAGAGGAGGTTTCTGGAGGAATTGGCAGGACTTGTGTCTGCTCCCTTTACTGGCAGTTTGAAAACCCTTTCATAAATCAATCCCTCAAAAACTTTGATTATTGTGGTTGGGTTAGCAAAGATGAGGAAAGCAGCCAGGCTGACAGATCAGAGATAAAGAGTACTCCAGCTGGATGTCCCTCGATTCTAGTAGATCACCAAAAGTCCAAGTTGTCAAAGACTGAAAGCTCTAGCTTCCGTCAGAGATGATCTGATGGAAGAATTCCAGAGAAACTTGCTGTAAAACGGTGACAGCTTCTGGAGCACTCCCCAAAACTACCACTTCCCAGTAGCACTCTAACTTAAGGCTGCGAGTCCTCTGTAAAATAGGTTCTTTTGGGCTATCACACAGTAATGTCAAGAGTTCCTTCTCCTAGTTACAAGTTCCAATTTGATTTTGCTACAGTATTAAAAACATAAGCACTTCCTATTATAGCTTGTTTCAAAATAAAATGAAAAGTTACTTGGAGATCTTTAAAGAGGACGTGAAAGACTGGATCCACCAATATTGAAACAGTACAATACAGCTGGTACAACAAGGTCTCTCACTGTGCACATCTGACCTTGGGAATTGAGATTTGACACAGTGTACCTATGCCACATGATGAGATGGCACATTTGAAGATAAGTCAAATATTAATAGAAGTTTTAGAAAATTGCATTCATGTGTACTGCATCAATATTTTAGCCTGCTCTTGACCTTCAGTAAAGCATAATGTTGTAAAACAAGGACAGGAAACTCAAAACATACTTAAAAAAATTGGATGCGGCTAGAAAGCAACTTAAGACCATTTTTCTCATCCCCATGTTTTGTGTGAAGTTACTTGTGGAAATAAACAGTTGATTAAATTCTTGCTGTGTCATATCATATATAACATGTTGCGCTAGGTTACTTAATATCTTAAGACACTAGACATAACTGTAATTCCCCTTATAGGTAGAAAGCATTATGGGTAGTAAAATCTTTCTGGTTTTTTACCCGCAAAATGGCAAGTATCCCTGTTTACCATGTCTAGTGTAGCCTGTTAAGCATTCTGATCTGTCCCTATTTCCTTCTGTCGCTTACACTTTTACCCCATGCTGATCAGTCCAAAATTCAAAACAAGGAAGACAACTAATAGTGAAAAGAATAGAAAAGAGCATGAATGAAAAAAGAAACACTAATATGAAGATGATTCAGCATGTTTTACTTCTTTTTTTACTACATAACTTTAGGCAGTATTTCAGATTTACAATGTCCTCTTTGTGTATGGCTCTAATGAAAGTCAGAAAACTCAAAGCTAACAGAAAGCCAGAGCATGAATAGCTGTTACCCCTTGAAAAACTTTTCCCATGAATATCATGTTCACTTTCTGTCACCTGAAAAGCATTGGTCTGCATAACACTAAAAAGAGAAGTTTAACTTAAGACTTCTGTGCTGATTGGGAGGCTAAGGAACTTGATTAAAACTAGTAAGTTTTCAAATGAAACAGAACCAAAAACATGTTTTGTCTAGTTGATCATTTTTCAAAAGATATATTATATAAAGCTGAAAATGTCACTTTCTGAAATAGTCCTAGAGCATAAAATTTAAGTTATTTTGGAGTAAAAGTGATAGAAGCTGAGCTATTCATTGGAAAGAATTAAATGAAAATTTAAGGAACACAGGAGAAAAACAAACCAGTCAACTTGTCTAAGTGCAGACTCAATTTGTTTATATGTTTTGTACATATAAAACTAACTCACTGGGTTAGGGACCTGTTTTATAATATTCTCCCCATTCTTTTGCTTGACCACTAAAGTATTCTTGAAAACATGAACTTAGTAAAGTAATGTCCAAAAGAAGTAGAATGCTCTACCTATGTTAAGTATCGGAGGTGTAGCCGTGTTAGTCTGAATCTATAACAGCAACGAAGGGTCCTGTGGCACCTTATAGACTAACAGAAAAGTTTTGAGCATAAGCTTTCGTGAGCACAGACTCACTTTATCAGATGCTGGTCTTGGAAATCTGCAGGGCCAGGTATAAATAAGCCAGAGCAAGGGTGGGGATAACAAGGTTAGCTCAGTCAGCAAGGGTGAGGCTTACTACCAGCAGTTGATCTGGAGGTGTGAACACCAAGGGAGGGGATGCAGGTGGGGTCCATACCCCCCAGTCGGGCTCCCCAGATGGTTCCCCACTGCAGGGCTCCCCTGGACCAAACTCCCTGCCCTAGATTCGCTCCTGCACTGGCTCCCAATCATGAGGCCACTGGCAGGGTTCCCCAACCCAGGCTGGGCTCCCCTCACTGGGGCTTCTGGACCTGGCTGCCCAGAGTGGGCTGCCAGTGGGGCTCACTGCCACCAGCAGGGCTCTGCTGCAGTTATGCAGCTTGAGATCTCTCTCCAGGGGCTCTCTGGTCCAGCAACATCTATGGCCCTGCCGGAATAGAGAAGTTGCTGGACAACAGAGTTTCAAACGGTATTTAAGAGAAAAGCCACTGATATTTAAAATTATTAATACTCAAGTTGTGTCTTTAAATTTCTGCCATGGGTCTGAATCCGACTTGTTTTTGTGCTTATTCCCAACACATACAAAGTTCTCTGTTTTACAAGGTTATGGTAATTTTCTCTACTTTCATGAGAAATGTATGCAAGTGTAAGATTCATAAATTCCAAGGCCAGAGGGAACAATTGTGATGAGCTAGTTTGACCTCCTGTATAACGTATGCCATAGATATTCCCCCAAATCATTACTAAAGCACAGCTTGGGGAAAAACATTCAGCTTTGATTTTACAAACCTTGTTAAATCCTTCCAAAGTTTAAGAACTCTCCCTGCAAAAATGTGTATCCTCTCTCCTGTCTTAATTTGTCTATATTAAATTCCAGCCATTGGACTGTGTTTCAGCTTTCTCTGCAACACTGAGGAGCCCACTCTTCAATCGTTGCTCTTCTGTTTAATAAATATATGTATCTGCCCCCACACAGATATGCATAATTGTGACCTTCTCTCTCAACAGAGCAGACCCAGGAACGCCATCAGACAGGGCTGCATGGCCAGCAATCCCTTCAGGGAGCCCTGGCAAGATGCACCCTTAAAGGGCTTCACCCCAGATGCCCATTCACTGCCCATGCTAAGGCTTGCCTGCCTCCACAAGAGACAGCACCACTGCTGCAGCAGGGCTTTAACACTTGCCGAGAGATGCAGTGCTTTCCAGCTAGCCATGGTGCCAGAACAGCCCCTGGGCTTGCACTGGTCCCACCCAAAGGTACTTCAGCACCTGCTGCACCTCATCACGGCCATCCTCCTCTTCCTCTTCCTCTCAGAAGGTGAGCCTGACACAGTTTTGAAGAGCACGCCATTGCTGCCACACGGAACCACCTCTGCTCATCCTGCCTCAGGTGCACAGGCGCATCTGGAGGCACAGCACCAGTTCTGAATGGTGGAACCGACTGGTCACAGGACACTGGGATGACCAACAGTGGCTCCAGAACACCTTCCTGGAGCTCTGTGCACGACTAGCCCCTGCCCTCCAGAGACAGGACACCTGGCTGCAGCACTCCATCCCTGTGGAGAAGTGGGTTGCCATCGCCCTCTGGAAGATTGCCAACCCTGACAGCTACGGCTCTGTAGGAAACCAGTTTGGTGTGGGGAGGTCTACCATTGGGGCCCTCCTCATTAAGGTAAGGCACTCTCAGGCTGCAGAGCTGCAAGACCCTGAAGGAGAGCTTCTCCCATGGTCTCCAATGACCCACCCAGGGCACCCCCAGCAGGGACCTCAGGTCTACAGCCCTACCCTCCATCCACCACGACCCCTTCCATCACCCTCTCACTCCTCTCAAACCCCTGCCCCATAAACACAGACATGGGTTAGTGGCTGAATAACATTTTTACTAAGGCAAGTTAAACATTTGAAAACAGAGGAATACAAAACTATTTACAAGCAGTGTAAAAACAGTGAACTACATAAAGTGTGGGGTGCTTGAGACAGGGGGCTTGGGACAGAGGGTGGGGAGCAGGCCTCAGGCCATGGAGGGGATGGGGGGCCACAACCCCATGGGGGGGAGCAGGACCCTGAGCAGTGTCGACCTCAGGATCCCCTCCCACCACTGGTTTGGGGTCCCATTGGGGCTGGGAGCATGGGGAGGTAGAGATGGCAGGCCTATTTCAGGACCTGGGGGAAAGGCATGGCCCTCAGCCACTGCCAAAACTTGAGGAAGCCCTGCAGGGCAGGGAGACAATGGGGGTTGGGGCAGCAGACATGGGTGGCTGGGCCAACAGGTCCCACCGGATGCCAGTGGTCCCCAAACTGTGACCACCACTCCCGGTTCTCTCATGGCTGCTGTTTCAAGAGGTCCATGAGCCTCCAGAGGACAGTAGAGGGGGCCCTGTGGAGATCCTCATTTGTCTGATGACCAGCTCTCTGGCAGCAGGCTTGCCCTCTTGGTGGGGAGCGTGCTGCTTCACCCTGGTGCTGGTTTAGGGCTGCCTCGTTCCCATTCCAGGGTGGGGCTAGCTCATCCTGGGAGGGAGGTGGGGCTGGCTCAGGCCTTGCTTGGTGCAGGTCCAGCTGTAAGGAAGTCAAGGAGGAGGGATGGTGAGTCATTCACACAACACAGCCCCTAAGGCCCTGCCCCCCGACAAGGAGCAGCAATCAACGCACAGGACAGGGAGGTCCCGAGAGCACAGGCATGTGTAGCCTGCACCATGGGACCTGCTGCATGATGACTCCATGGTGCCTAGGGGACCAGGCTGGCTGCTGCACTCCCTCAGCCCCCACTCAGTGGGCTAGCGGCCAGGGCGGGGGTGGGGGGGTGTCACAGAGGGTTCCCCACATGTGTTGCAGGTGAGTTGGACACAGCCTGGCCCTCCCTGGGGCCCCCACACACATGCAGCTCACAGCGCTGTCCATGGAAGCGTATGTTTACTCCAGCCTACGGACATGCCCGCATACCAGGACCCGCGCTCCTTGATGTGTCTGGGATTAAGTTGGCACCAGTGTGGCAAACTCACTTCCAGCCATGACAGGTGCTAGCAGGCGCCCTCTGCCCCCCAGGGCCTGGGGCTCATCAAGCCTCCTGTGGGGCTGGCAGCAGGCTGGTACCCAACCCCGGTGGCTGTCTGCTGGGTCCAGGTTGGACACGCTACCTTGCACGTGCTTCCACATGCCAGGACCACAGCACAAGGTCCCACCCAAGCTGGCCTGGTGACACTCGCAGCATGCCCCATCTGTGCCCACCTTCCATGTCTTGAGACATGCAACGTGCATCATACTTACCAGAGGGACCCTCACTCAGCTCTGGGGATGCGCTGGAGGTGGCCCGGCTGGAGAGGCCCGACTGCCTCTGGCTCTAGTGGGGGCGGGGTCCCAGGGTGCTGCTTCTTCTCCTTGGGCTCCAGCTATGGTAGATGGCCCTTCTCTGCAGTGGGCAATGGGGACAGGCAGAGAGGATGTGTCATCCACCCTCAAGAGTTCATGCAGCTCCCTATAGTAGGGGCAGGTCGCAGGTCCTGCCCCAGATCTCCATCTAGAATTGCCAGCCCAGATGGAGCTCTTTCAATTTGGCCCGCACCTGCTCCATGGTGCAGGTGGGATGGCCCCGTCCGAGCAGGATGGTGGCCAGCCAGGTGTACATGAGGGCATTCCTCCGCTTCACTTTGGGGTCAAGGAGGGTCTCTCCATCACCGCAGAGGTCTAACAGTCCAGGATGGGGCCCAACGCTTTGTGCCAAAGGGTGGCTCCTGTGACCCTTCAGGTTTCTCCCTTGGAGGGTTGGGAGTTTTCAAGGGGGCTCACCCTCCACCATCTCTGCCAGGTATAGTGAGTGGAGTGGCTCTGAGGGCATGGGGACAAGCAGCGTGCTGCTGGGCTGCTTTCACAGTCTCAGCCTCCTGCTATGGGGCTTCCAGGGTTCCCTGAGCCTTTAAGAATGGCCAGAGGCAGGGATCATAGAGTGCTGTTTGCTGTGGACAGGGCTTCCTCTGGGGCACATGCATGGCGCCCTGCATGCCTTTTCTCTGTCAACAGAAGCGTTCTGCTTCATGCAGAGTGGGATAACGTCATCAACAGAAGTCCCATGTTCTGTTGATTCCCTGTCAACAGAACGCCTTGGGAATGTGGGTGTTCCGTGGATTTTGTCAACAAAGCTCTAATGTAGACATAGCCATAATGTTCAAGCCCAATTGCCAAATTCCCAAAATCCAGCCAAGGAAGAAAAAAATCATGGAGAACACCACATAACAGTGAAAGATGATACAACTCAGAGAAATGGGATTTTAAGCAATTTTGTGACTGAGTAGCTGCTCAGCTGAAATTGCAAACCAGGTTTGACCATCAAAACTGACACTGCAAAGAATGTCAAAAGTGAGGAATCAGAGGAACAAAATTGCCTGGATTGCAGATCAGTATGAGATAATATAGTCAAATCTAATCCAGATTATAGTACACTCATGGCAAGACCAAGCACCATCTAGATCATCCCTGACAAGTGTTCATTTTACCTGTTTGTAAAAATCTCCAATGATAGAGATGCCACAACCTCCCTTGACAATTTATTCCAGTGTTTCACCACTGGACAGTTTGGATTTTTTTTTTGAATGTCCAATTTAAATGACCTTTACTGCAATTCCAGCCCATTGTTTCTTGCCCTAGCCATAGAGGTTAAGGAGAACAATTTCCCTCTCTCCTGCTTATAACAGCTTTTACTTTCTCCAGTACGCATAGGTCCCCTCTATGAAGTCTGTTCTCCAACTGAACAAACCCATTTTTCCAATCTTCCCTCATAGGTCATGTTTTCTAGCCCTTTAATCATTATTATTGTTCTTTTCTGGACTTCTCCATTCTTCTTAAAACATGGTGCACACAACTGGACACAGTATTCCAGCTAAGGCTGCATCAGTGCAAAAGAAAAGGTCTTCATTTTAGGGGGGTTGTGAATTAATTTAAAAGTCATAAAAGAAATTAAATAGCCCTAGCCAAAGACAGATATAATGTAGGCAGCTGCTTTGCAGGCTTCCCCACACAGCTCTATCAATCAAGTTCAGCATGATCTGCCGTTCTCTTGTTATTCCTGTGCTTGTCCTTTCGTGAATAGACACACTGTACTTAATAGCAAATTCACTAAAAATTATACTAGAAAAAGAAACATCTACAAAGAGACTATTAAACTCATTTTCATTGGTGATCTAAATCAGAGTCTTAATCCTGAGTTGTAGGATTCTGCCATGTTAAAATACAAGCGAAATAAAAACTAAATCACTATCATTTCTTTTGCATTATAATTTGCAATGAAAGTATGTCCAACCATCCCTTTGTACAGGGCAATGCATGCCAGGGAGTTGAATTACATATGTTATACAGAATTGTCAATTAATGTCACTTTTACGTTCATACATGCTGCAGCTAAGGAAGCTGGGAGCCGTTGCTGCACCCCCTGATTTGAAGGGAGTTTCCATTACACACAGGGTACACAGCTGGGGGAGGGGTTGTGCTTCCTGGTGCCAGCTGCTGCCCCCCTCTACAGCACCAGGTGGCAGTTACGCTGTGGGTGGGGTTGTGCTTGTATGATAGGATGACAAACATCTTTTCAGCCGCTTGATGGGAGAGGCCACGCTGAAATTTTGGTAAGTGGTCAGGGGCTGTGTTTTTCTATGCAGGCTGTGCAGTCTGGGATGAGGCTGGGTGCAGAAGAAGGTAGGGGACTGGGATGCAGGAAGGAGTGAGGCAAAAGTCAGTGCAGTGGGGCAGTCCCCTGAGGCAGGATCCCAGATCTGTCTCTCTGCTCCAGATGCCAAGGGGAGCTGAAGGCTTCAAGTGCTGCTTCCACACACAGCCCCCTCAGCAAAACCTCTGAGCACCTACTGGACAGAAACCAGAAACCAGCCAATGGGAGGTGAAAGAATTTTGCTGTGGGATGGGAGCAACGCACGAAGCCTCCACCTCCCCCTGAGGTCTGAGCAGAGCTTTAAGCTGCTTCCTGCTCTGTGTGCCTGAGGGGCCCAGTGGGGCAGTCCATGGGCAGGATCCAGTGGCTTGGCAGGCCAGATTCGGCCGACACACTGTATCTTGCCCACCCCAATATACAGTTTGGTTCACTAGCTCTCAGAATCCCACTATGAATTTTTTCCAGTTCCCATTTATATCCGAAGTATACCAAATGGATAAACATTCACGCACTCCAGCAGATAATTTGCTGTATCATTTTCACTCCTGAAAGAGCAAATTTCCAGCCTAGCAGATGCAGCATTAATTCCTCACCATGGCTACCACCTCCTCAGGATGGAAAACATGATGACAAGTTTGTGTTTGTGTGTTGTGGTGTGTGGTACTAGACTGCCAACAGGAGGTACGTGGAGAGCAGGAGTCCTACAAGAAGCACAAAGGATGCAAAGAGTCCACATTAGGGCTCTGTCTACACTACGAGATAATACTGATTTTAAGGCATTAGGCCTGATTTTACCAAGTGCCTCTCTTCACTGTAAATCCCATTAGCTTGAATTATGCTGCACGAAAATCGACATAATATCCATATCATAATATCATAGTAACCTGCAGCATTCAGTTCGAATTTAAAATTCCAAATGAAGGGTAGTGAGGACGAGCCATGTCCTCAAATTGAATTCATTAGCCTCCAGAGATGTCCCCTACGTGGCCCACAGTTCTCTGTTCTGGCCTCTTCCACCTCCATTGCTCTCAGGTGTACAGGAATCAGGCAACAGGAAAACCATTACAATTTGGCACCTGGAAGCCCGTGGCTGTAGGTTAATAAGAGGCTGAAAAATCTTGTCTCTTTTTATTTGCTATTAGGGTGGCTCTGGGGTCTGTGGCTACCTCTGCTAGCTGCCTTCTTTTTCTGTGTTTCCTGGTGCCAGCCACTGCCCCCCACAGCACCATGGGGCAGCTAGGCTGTGGGTGGAGTCGTGCTTGTGTGATAGGATGACAAACTTCTTTTCAGCTACTTACATTTGGTCCTGATCCCCACATCTCCTCCCATACCTCCCTGCAGAGGCGCCACACAGTTTGGAACTTTCCCACGCCCAGCTGCATCACGTGGCTTGAACCCGGACCAGTAAACGGACAAGCCGTGTGAAGCGCCAGGCAGCTTGCGCACGGTGAGGGTCCTGTAGTCAACCAGGGGAAGTCTCCTTGGGTGGTCACAATTTTCAGGCAACAGAAGAAAACACTTTGTCACTAGCATGGCTCTCCTCTGAGAGGAAATTCTTGTATGGGCTTTATCAAAAGGCAAAGGGGCCGGCTGTAATCAGGAGTCTTTTAGCCACCCAGGGGAAATCTCCCTTGGCAGTCAAGATTTTTGGGGCTGGCTGTAGTAGGGGGTCTTATAGCCATCCCAAGCCATAACTGTTTCAATGATTCATTGAAGTTTCAGTGTAGCACCCGTGTCTACTTAAACAAATGGGTCTTCTATGCCAGGATGTCTAAATCCAGATGCAGTTGGTGGGTCCTGCCCCGGAGTGTCGGCCAGCATCCTGGGCATGGATGTAGCACTGCTGGACCTCCCTCACCTTCATCTGGACTTCCTACATGCTGCAGCAGGGGGTGGCCTTGTTCCGCCAGGGTGGTGTCCATCAAGCATTGGCTTGGGCATTACAGCGCTTCACCTTGGGTCTTGGAGTAGATCCTCCTCACCCCACAGGTCCAGGAGGGTCTGCACCTTTAGCCGAACCCAGGAGGGACCTGCCTCTTGGTGCCCCAGGCTGGCTGGCCGTCCCTTGGGCCTTCAAGACAAAATTATTTATCTGAGGATCTTCTTTGCCAGGAAGTTTAAATCCAGATCCAAGCCTGCAAAGATCCTGTGCTTTTGCATCCCATTTTGAAAACCTATTGGTGGGGAAACCCGAAATCTCTTTTCCCACCATTCCTAAGTGCTTTATTCCTCCTCCCCTAAATTATAAAAAGCACATCTCTTATACAGGCAAATCAGACCCCGCCTGGTAAAAGGGACATTTGTTTAACATGGCAGGGGAATGAGGGAAATGAAATGTGGGAAGATGTTGTCAGATACCCACATCCACTTGGGGGACATTTTTTTCTCACGCTGCAGCAGTGAAAATAACCAGACTGCTACAGGGCCCACAATACATTGCTGCAGCATGCAATTTAAGCTACTTGTGTGTGGCAGCAATAAGTCAATCTTGTGGGGAGCACGTGGGAATGTAAGGATGCTGAAAACAGAATTGATAAAGCCCAGCATTAATAAAACAATTTTAATAAAATAGATTTTAGCTCGCAGCGTAGATGTAGCCTGGATTACTGAAGTCAATCTTCATAGTTTCCACAGCATTCGATTCAAGACATCTGACACCTTCCAACTTATTCATTCTCAAAAAAATAAAGTCCCCACTACTTCACCCAACTATATATAAACAAAAAACAAATACCTGTCTGCTTTTTGAACAGTTGTCCTTGTTTCTGTTTTGTTTTTAAATCTGCCATCTGAGCACAACAGGGGCTTCAGACACACCTAAGGGCCTCTTTCCATCAGCAGGCACTCAGTGTCAAAGGACAATGTCTCAGAAACAGTATGAAAAATGACATCCCTGACAGCCTCCAGCAGCACAGAAAACCTAAAAGTGCAGTCATCTTCCTCAAGGCAATAAATAGACCTCTAGAAAATAAAGTCTCATGTTCTTAAAATATGACAGATTTTTCTCAGAGATGATATGAAAAAACTGGAAAGACATCTGGAAAAATAATAGGGGTATTGAAATTTTGCATTCATGCTGAGCTGTCAGCCCAAACCCTGTGCCATGCTGCTGGTACAGCTTTTGGCTCCCACTGGTGAAGTACTAAATTTAGCAGAACATTGTGTAAAATCAATATTTCCCCAGAGGGAAAGGTAACCAGCAGCCTCAAATATGGGCATGGTGACTGAACGAAAGGGCTGGAAACAGTGGAAGCAAACTGAGTAAAGAGTACAAAGATAGGATGGAAGCACAGTATAAAACTACAGGGAGAGCAGAATCAAACACAATAAAATACAAACTATTACCATGACCTGGTAAGAGACAGTAACAACGCCCTGTTTTGTTTTATTAAAATGTCCTAGATGGGCTAATGTTTTTGTCTAATATTTATCATTGTTTTGACTGCTTTAAAACAAGAATTGTAAGCATCTTAAGAAATTGATTGAAAGTCTGAAGTTTCTCCCTAATACCTCTATCAAGTCTTCATACACTGTTTTGTAACATTACACAAAATAGAGGTATCAGAGAGGTAGCCGTGTTAGTCTGCAGCTTCAAGAACAACAAGAAGTCTTGTGGCACCTTGTAGGCTAACAGATATTTTGGAGCATAAGCTTTCATGGGCAAAGACCCGCTTCATCAGATGCATGAGAGAGGGGGTGGTTTCAGAGGGGTATTTAAAGGGTGGGGTCCCAGTAAGAGGGAGGGCCAGAGCTGACAAGGTCTATTCAGCAAGGTGGAAATGGCATAGTATCAACAACACTTATCAAAAGAGTTAAAAACAAGTCAGATCAGATGGGGATGTGAGCCTGCAACAGTCCTCGGTGCCAACTCTGCTCACATATCTACACCAGTGAGATCATCTCAGGACCTATGTGAGCAGAGTTGGCAGCGAGGACTGTTGCAGGCTCACATCCCCATCTGATCTGACGTGTTTTTAACTCTTTTGATAAGTGTTGTTGATACTGTGCCATTTCCACCTTGCTGAATAGACCTTGTCAGCTCTGGCCCTCCCTCTTACTGGGACCCCACCCTTTAAATACTCCTCTGACCCCACACTCATGCATCTGATGAAGCAGGTCTTCGCCCACGAAAGCTTATGCTCCAAAATATCTTAGTCTATATGGTGCCACAAGACTTCTTGTTATTACACAATACAGTAATCCCTCAATTTACAGGGGGGTTGAATCCTGGGCAACCTCCACGTAAATCAAATTTCATGCAAGTTCGGGGGCGGGGGGGAAGGGGAGGCTGGGGAGATCCCCAGAATTCCCTTGGCTGGGCCTCTGCAGAGCTCTGCTGCTCCCTGGCTTCCCTCAGCCAGGAAGCAGCAGAGCTCTGCTGACGGTCCAGCTGCCTGCTTCCCCTGGGTGGGACAAGCGGCACAGCTGTAGGCTCTGCTGCTGGCTTCCCCCAGCTGGGAGCTGTGGGGATGGCAGCCATGCTGCCCCCGGCTTCTCCCAGCTGGGGAACACAGAGCTGCTTGTGGAGCAGTTTCTCCCAGCTGGGGAGCCCAGCGCACAGACAGAGACTTGCAGCAACTTCTCCCAGCTGGGAGAAACTGTGTCGCAAGCAGCTGTGTGCCCACCAGGCTCCCCAGCTGGGGGAACCAGAGGCTTGGGCGGGTGCGGTTTTGATTTGCACATAACTCGGATTAATGCAAGTTAAGTGCAAATCAAAACGGAGCTTCTCAGGAGCTTACTGTACGTCGCAGAGAAACACAGCAGCTAACCTCCTGTGTCCTCAACAATATACTGAGGGACTATTTTCCCTTAATTAAAAAGGACTGTTACTAAACTGGTGCACTCCCACTTTCTAGCCACCTACAATTTCATTCTACAAGAACACTGCATGCCTAAAAAGATCAAAGCAGTCTATAAAAAAAATCTAAACAGAAATTAATATATAGGTTGAACCTCCCTTGTCCAGCATCCTTGGGACCTGACAGGTGCCAGATGAGAGAATTTGCAGGATCACAGGAGGTCAATATTGTCTAGCACATTACCAACACTTTCACCGCTTACTAGGCTCTTAGAAGACATTTAGGCATAAATTACAGCTAAATAACAGCACAGAACACTGAGAGCCAGAACTGGTGGCTGGAAGTAAACTTTATGTGATGACAGAATCCGCACCCATGGTAAGTGGTCATCCAGCTAACTAAAATCATGCCAGATTATGAATGCTGTTGGATGACAGAGTTCGGGAGCACAGAGGTTCACCTGAGGTAACTTTCAACTGAGTTAGGACATTTAAAAATTACACATTTAACTTTCTACAAAATTAATTCTCCCTTTGGAGTCATTGCAATTACCCACATGCACAATAAACTCTATGGGTGTTAGTTTTTGCAGGATTGGGTCCTTATCCTCTCTATCTTCATATAAGGGGATGGAGGGGAAATGGTGAATCAAGCCTCTACACTTTGCTACTATTCAGAAGCAGTAATGAATGGGCAAACTAAAGGTCAATGTGTCAGAGAGTCTGCCCCTCCCTGTTCTGGCATTGCTCTTCATATCACCATCACCTACCGATCCTGGTATTGCCTGGCTTCCCCCAAATGAAAAAGGGCATAGCACTCACATTTTAATACAGATTTTTTTTTTAAAAATGTAATAAGAATGAACTAACTCACTTCCCTTTGATATCAGCAAATTATGAACCTTTTTTGTAATTATGGAATTGTCAGTCATGAGGAAAGTTTCCTGTTATGAAACTTTCATGTAACGCAACAGAGACTGCACATCTCCTTGCTATTTTGGCCTGGCACTGAGTGTCCCCACTCTTCCCAAGTTAAATTTCTCTCTCTCTCTCTCTCTCTCTCTCTCTCTCACACACACACACCCATAGTGTACACAAAGCCTAAGATCTCTTGATAAAACAAGTTTCTAAAGAAGCGTGAATATTCAAGACAAAAACATTGCACAACGGCTATAACCTGGTGTCCATCTTCCACAACACAAACCCAACATCAAGATGAAAATCCAGTGCAACTGCTCTGTTATACCTGTCTTCAATGTGTGCATTGGGCAACGGATGAACAAAAGCCTTGCTATGACATATTCATACATAAACCTATATATCAATGATTCCTCCTATGCTTTTCCAGTGGCTGCACAGGGTCTGAAGATCTGAAGATGTCACTTGGCCAGGCAGACGTCATCTGTGGCTTCCCTCCCAATCCAAGATGTGTGATGTATGGCATTCCCAATTTCCCCTGCATTGGCAGGATTCGGCAGCCTGTAAATCAGTCTGTAAATCAGATTTGTCCTGAGCCCATTTGAGATAGAAGCACTCTTTTACCTTCACAGACATTACAAAGTGCACTGCAGGAGCCAAGTATAAGAAAGTCCTAGCCATCTGTTAGCCAATGGTCAGGTGAGATGCCGCTATGCCCTTGTATTAATATGAGATTTCAACTGCCCGGGGCAGAGCCCACCAGTGACCAGGCTAAGAGCTGCTGAAAAGCAGCTAGCTTCTTTGTTTTTGTGTTAGGCTGGGCACAGTAACAGGAGGAGTCAGGTTACCACTTAATCAATTACTTTGTTTATTTATCTAACAAGTTAAGCTTTTACTGTTACAATGTTGCTTTATTTGTTACCTAGCGAGTTAAGCTCTTGTGGTTACAATTGTTACAAGGTTTATACTTTGATTACAAATAGCTAGCATGCGCTCTAGTTCATAGATCTCTACTTGTTAAATTTCCGCAAAAGAAATAAAGTAAAATACCTAGCAGGTCTTATCCTCACCCCTGCATTACCAACATGGCTTGGCCAGTTTCCCGCAATCCCTTGGGAAGAAGTCCTTTGTCCTTTTTTTTTCCAGGAGTTGAGCGTCCTTGGGGACCTGGGGAGACCCCCACCCTCCTGTCCGGCAGGAAAGACGATTGGAGCTCAAATAGGGGGTCTGCTGGACCCCTCTTTATACCCATTGGGTCACACAGGCTTCTTCCTTGGTTTAATTGAATTAAACTGTCTGATACTGGTTCTCACAGGGAGCTCAAGGGTGTAGTTCACACATCCCCACCCTTGCTCTGGCTTATTTATACCTGGCCCTGCAGATTTCCAAGACCAGCATCTGATGAAGTGAGTCTGTGCTCACGAAAGCTCATGCTCAAAACTTTTCTGTTAGTCTATAAGGTGCCACAGGACCCTTTGTTGCTGTTACCTGTAAGGTAACAATTAAGGGCATTTGTGTCTTAATGGGCCGGAGATTTTTCCTCCTCATGTCTGGGTCTAATGTGGGCATATCAACTAATGGTAATTAGCCAAGGGCAGTCTGAGGCCTGGCTGTTAATTAGCCCATTGTTCTTAGCTTTGCTCCCGAGCTTCAAAGGCTGTGGCTAAAATAAGCCCATCTGTGCTCTCGGGCATTCCAGGGCTGGGCTATTTCTTTTTAACGCTTTCGTGCTCTGAAGCACCAAGGGAATGCAAGATGGAGTAGAGCAAAAGCGGGGGGAGAGCTCTGTCTGGCTACACCATACTAAAAAAAATCTCTGAAATGTGTTTGTTACTATTTTTCATATTTAATGTTTAAGCCATGAGTTGGCATCTGAGTCATAATTTTCTTTGTTTCGAAACACTGGTACAAGGTTGAACGTCTCTAATCCGGAATGCTCCTCTCCGGCAAAATCCATAATCTGGCATGATTTTAGTTAGCTGGATGTTCACTTATCATGGAGATGGCCAAGTTTCCCAGGGTCACAAAAAGTTTGTTTAGAGCCATTAGTCTGTAATATAGTCTAAATATTCTCCAATATGCATATGAAGTAGGTATCACATTTACATGGTATGAGATACAACCAGCTGAATTATATCTGAAATCCTTTTCTGATTGAAGCTTTCATAATTTGCTAGTATTGCATTTCACACTACTGCATGAAATTGATACAAACGCAAAAGGAACACCAATTAAAATTGAAATTTCACCTGTTTTTCATTTCCAGAAAATCAACAAAGTGGAAAATGTCTAAGAGTTATCCATAATTTTCAGTAGTAGTATTGATTTCTTCTAGCTAAAAAGGTTCAGTTCATGGCATTCAAGGGAAAGAAAAACAAAAATGCTAAGAATAGGGTGATGTATTACCATAAAGCCATATGATTTTTAAACCAACCTTTTTACAAGAGTGTCTCCAATATTTCCAATATTCTCTTCTACACACTTGCAAGTTAAGTGGAAATATTAGGAATTGATTATTACTGTATTTCATGTTATTACTAAAAGTGGAATTCTGCCCAGTGAGGTGTCCATCCCAGGAGCAAGACAGAACAGAAGTCTTATTTCTTATCTCCAGTCCACCTTTGCACCAATTGGGATTCTTATGGGTTAGCACTCTTTGGAGCTGCAATATCAGAGACACAAAAATGCTGGTGCCCTAAGATTACTGGTTTGGGGGCCTGGTTAATATCCCGCCACATCTGCATTTATAAGTATATTGATAATGTACTTGAAGAAAGTACAAACTGCTTCCTATTGAAAGGAGACATAAGGTACACTACAGACTATAGCAGAAGCCAGTGATTCATGCGCTCAACTTGGGTGTATCTCGGCTTAATGCAACTTTGATGGCAGGGAGCTGGTGCCTGACTCCGGGCTGCCAGGCGCCAGCTCTCCACCACTCAGAGGAGCATGGAAACAGACCAGCTGCTGCACTGCTCAGTTTCCCCGCTCCTGTTGGAGCGGCAGACTGACTCTTGCCACCCCGACAGGAGCGATTTCCTCACAGTGCTGGTCAGTTTCCTGGCTTTCACAAGTGCAGAGGAGATGGGAGACAGGCTGCCACCAGATTCCCGGCTCCTCCCAACTTGCACAAAAGTTGAGTTATGCGAAGTTGCCCAGGAATGCAACACTCGCATAACTTGGGGGTCTACTGTATTCTGAGCATATTTGTCCTGTATAGAAAAGAGAGTTTAAAGAGGTTCTTCAGCCGCAACCAATATATTATCCAGATAATAAGCTAGAGTCCTACCAGGTGTAGTCAGGGAAAATATAACGCAATATTGTTATGTTTCATTACCTGTTTTATTTACTGCTTGCTTAGTTCTTTCAGAGGGGATAGTTGAAATTAAGATGCCATTTCTAAATGATGGATAAATATTTATCAATATTTTGGAAATTTATGAAAACATGTCACAAAATGTGAAGGTTGGATTTGTGGAGGGGACTGCCTGGGGGGCTGTGTGTGAGTGGGTCATATGAGCAAAGCGCTCAGAGGTCCTCCCTGAGGCAGATCTCTTCCCAGTGGGCCCGGCAACTTGGGGCAGGAGCCAACTGTTTGTAGCCAGGGCTGGATTCAGCCACCCACCCCTGGATGAATGCTTTGCTCTTGCCCTCCGCAATGTTGTGAAGGGAGCTGCAGGTGCCCACCACCTTTGGGATATTCTGCAGCCCGACCTCCAGTTGCAGAAGCAAGCACCGGAACTGGCCCTTCAGTTGCCCAAATGCATGCTCAACCACATTGCAGGCCTGGTCGAACCTGCTATTAAAAAGCTCCTGGGTGGGGGCCAGATGGCCAGTATAAGGCCTCATTAGTCAGGGCTGCAAGCGGTAGGCAGCATCTGCCACCATGCAGAGGGTCATGGTGACATCCCTGACTGGGAGCTCCCACTGGGGGATGTAGGTCCCAGCCTCCACATGCTGACAGAGGCTGGAGTTCCGGAACACATGAGCATTGTGCGTCTGGCCCACCCAGCCCATGTAGACATCCATGAACCAGACTTTCAAGTCCACCAGAGCCTGGTGCACTACCGAGTGGCAACCCCTTCTGTTAACATAGTAGCTGGCGCTGTGTTCTGGAGTGCAGATGGGGAAGTGTGTCCTGTCCAGGGTGCCAAAGCAGTTTGGGAAGCTGAGCACAGCAAATCCCATGATGGTTGCATGCAGATCTCCTGTGCAAATGACCCTATACAGCAGCAGCGTGGTGTTGATGACCCAGACAACCTACATGGGATGAAAGGGATGCACTCTCATGCGCGTGTGATGGATTGTGCCCAGCCCTCCCACCCTGCCCCATTCCCCCAGCTGCCAAGAGTCCCTCTTGCCTGGGAATCTTCTACTCACTCCCAATGGGGGTGGGTGTGACCCAAACTTGCCTCACCTCCATGAGGACAGCCCCGACAGTGGCCTTGGCCACCTCAAACTGACCAGTAGCTGTCTGGGTTGGCCAGCTTCCAGTTAGCGATAGCGACCTGCTTCTCAAGGGGGAGAGCAGGACACATGCAGGTGTCCTGGTGTCTAAGGGTGGGGGTGATCCAGTGGCAAAGATCCAGGAAGGTCCACTTGCTTATCCTACAGTTCTAGAGCCATCTGGCTTTGTCCCACTCCATCCTTCACCAGCCGCTCCCACCAGTAGGAATTGCTGGGGCACACGGGGGGGTGGGGCACTAGCAGGATTCCCAAGGAGGGCGGCTCCACATCCCCAGAGGTGATGGAAGAAGGCCACAACCACCATGCTGACCACTGCTTCCAGGATGGCCAGCTCTAGTTGCTTCTGGGGATCCATGGGGCATTGTACTGGCCATCTGGTCCCTGCACTTGCTCTTCATTGCTTGGGTAAGCTCAGCAGGCCTCAGCTTGTGCAGGGCAGGGGTATTTGGTAGGGGTCCTTAAATGGAGTGGCTGGCTGTGGCCCCCAGAAGGGCTTGGCAGCCATGCGACCCCATCTGCAGCATTTCCTGCTCTGCTCTTCTGAAAGAGGGGCTGGAGCTGTGTGGATGCTCTCTTTCAAAAGAGCAGAGCGACCTTTTGAAAGAGTGGATCAAAGGCTCAATCCAGTTTTTGTGTGTGGACACACTCTTTTGAAAGATGTTCTTCTGGGGGAGATCTTCTAACCTTCAGTCTCTTTTAATGTATTTTTTATATGTAATTAATGAATATATTTAACGGTCTGTCAACTATTTATGTCTCAGATGAGAGGAGGTCTGTATTTTTTTTTTTTTTTACATTTAAGAGAAGCCAATATTTAAAAATCATTCTGTATCACCCAGATGTGACCTTGGTGAGCACCATTACCATCAACTTCTTCTTCACTTTTCAGTTCTTCTCTTCATACTACATTGATGTGAAGTAATCTTAAATTAGACTGGAAGCTTTTGAATTTGGGACTATATCTTCTTAAGTGTTTGCATTATGCCTAGTACAATTCAAACCAAACCGACGGGACTTTGTGTTTTTACTACCATACACAGCATAGTAACAATTTGTTGATAGCCTGCATTGAATTAATTCAGTTGACTTCTTAAATCATTATAGCATCTCTCAAACATGAAAGAAAACTCTATACATGGATTATACTAATCCATTCTTTGTTTCCTGGCCCATATTCCTCCACAGACTGCATGATGACCATGAGTGCTAAATGTTTGATTTTGAGCTAAGTTAGGCAGATGTATAAACAACAAACAGAGGAGCAGAAAGATCCCTACTGAATACGTGTCCTCTTTAGTGTTTATCCCAGCAAGAACATGACACATCCAGCAACACTTGTTTTTGATGGGATTATGTAAATAAATTGATGCTCAAAGTGAACCTCCCACTTTTGGGGCAAATCAAACCCCTTTGTGAGGATCTTTTTGTGCTGTTGGACAATGCCAGCCCTAGAATATTACGTGCACTATAAGAACATAGAGCCACAATGATGTACGAAATCACAGTGTGTTTGAGTAACTTGGATTCTCTGACAAAGGAAATGGTTGCTATGTTTCAAATTTTGCTTCCAGTTACTTCCTATGATTTGATTCTTGTTTTTAAGGTTAGGATAACCTATATAAAAGTGACAAAGTCTCATTAGCAGAATTCTGCCATACCCAGAATGGGCAGTAATTGATGAGAAGCCACAGCTGCAGCAGCACCCTGAAGTTTCACAGCCAAATACTAAAGTGCTTTTCTGTACTAAGACAAGAATGGGGATGTCTTCTCAAGGGCTTTGGATAGTGTGTTTGGTAAAAATCTGAAGTTATTACATGGAAACGAATAGGACTTCAAAAAATGTTAAAATTGAGGCTTTTTTTCCTCCTAACCCTTTCTCTAACTGCACACACATACATGTCACTAAAACTGCAGGCAACCAATCTGAAGCGGTGCTTCCAGAGCACATGTTTACAGTGTACCCCTGATTTATGCGGGGTTTGCATTCTCACAACCCCTGTGGAAGTCAAATTTCCCCCACAACTTGGGGGAGCCACGAAACTAATGAGAGTACCAGCCCTGCTCACTTTCCTGGCTCCAGCGAGTGGAGGGGAGCTGGGGACCAGGAGACAGCCTGACTCCTGGCTCCCCTCTGCTTGCAGAGCTGGGAAACTTGCCCTGGTCAACTTCCCTGCTCCTGTCAGGGGCGGCAGCTAAGAACCTGACTTTCTGCCGCTGTCACTGACAGCAACAGCTGCCGCCCCTCACAGGAGCGGGAAATCCTGTCCTGACAGTAGCTGCAGCCCGGTCACTGCTGCCCCTGACTGGAGCGGTTTCCCTGCTCCTCTCACAGACAGCAGTCACATTGACCTGGGACACACACAACTTGGTTACAAGTATCTCGGGGGGGGGGTTGCTGTACTATGGAAAGAAAGCAAATTATTTTGTGTGTGTGTAATGTGGGGACTGGCATGTGAAGAGGAAGCGTCCATAAAAGGAACATTGCTATTGTCCAGGAAACAATTAAAATTCAGGTTCTTAGCAGACCCAAATTCATAGCCACGGGAGTACAAAGTTATAATATACTGTACTACACACATTCCTGGACCAGATTATGCAAAAGGCATAACAGAAATTTGTAGATCTTCTGCCTATGGATCGTGTTCAACCAACATCTTGCCACACAGCTGGGATTATATATATGCATGTCTTGTTCCATCAAGCTCTCTTGTTCTGGTGGCCAAACACAAATCAAGAGCCCAGTAATCACCTTATCAAATGTTATCTGCTTGACCAGCACAATGAGTGCTCAGCAGAGCAGGGAATTTGTCTGAGCACTGATTGCACCCCCTAACCCTTTTGCGATAATCCATTTTTATTTTAGGTTGAAAAGGTGGAACATAAGAACCTTTATCTGCCTTCTCCTGGGAGCTGATGTCCACTTTTGGCCACTGCTGTGCATTCAGGAACTAATCACAGGAAGCACAGAGCACCCCTTGAGACATGATGAGTTTCCTCTCCATTCTCTCAGCTCTCACAAAAACTGTTTTATGAGTCATATCCTTCATTAGGTTTTTGTGCTGAGGCCTGAAAAAAAAATCTTTTCCTCCTATATAAAATATCTCCTTTTCCTGGGCTGTTTTTAGCAGTGTATCCTCCTTTGGTATACCTGATATAATGATCATACAACCACAGAGACTATTTTCTCCCATTACAGCAGAGAACTTTTTCATGGAAGATTCTAGAACAATCAGGATAAACAAAAATTCCTTTTGCACCAGTACTTAAATGAAGAATTTTCTGTGAAACCTATTAAATCTGTTCCCTCTTCTAGGCCAGGTAAATCCAAGATGCATGCATCAGTTCCATATACATGATTTCCTAACTCCACCCCACTTTTTTTTTTTTTAAGTGCTATGCCTACTTTTATGACACAGTAATTTTTATGTTCTCCTTGCATATTAATTACTTTATTTTCTACAGTTTCTACTCTTTGTGTTCCATCAACCTTTGTGTCTGAAGATCCTAGGTTTGAGTAAAAAGTAAAGGATTGTTTTATACCATTCATAAAGTTGAGTTGCCCTAAAGAAAACAACAATGACAACCTCATGTATTTTCTAGTTGTTTAAGTTGGGAAGAGAGCAATGGCACAGGTCCTTAATGCCAGAAGCTGATGATCATGGCTTTAAAGAAGTCAGTTGATTCACCTGAAGATTTGCTTTTTGCAATTTCAAGTTTACATATCACCCAATGCAGCTGTCTTTGTGAGGCATGCAGGACTCCATTTAACCAGAGGAGTAGTTGCAGCTCCTCATTCTCCTTCATTTGCCCTACAAATATAATTTGTAATAGAAGAATAGGAATTTCAGAATTCACCCATTATTTTTGTGCCCAAAAACTAGTCTCCAGCTTGCTCTGTGTGTTATTGCTGTCTGGACATTTTCAACTGATTTGTAAATTCACAGTACTTTGACTCCTCCCCATACACTTTAAAAGCCTTTTCCGTATTAATGCACCCTATCTAAAATGCTCTCTCTGCATCTGACAAATAGAAGAGACATTTGTGATTCCATAGGGCCCATACACAAAGTTCTTACATCTAAAAGGCAATTGATGTTACAGACTCTCTAGAAAACATCATTATAAACACCATATGTAGCTATGTAATTAACATTTCCTGCTACTGAGCTTAGCAGATCTCCACCGGCCATTAGCCCTTCCTGTACTCTATACTTGAGGATCTCTTCTCTGCCCTTTAGAAATAAGTGTACATTTCATAACTTAGCCACCATTGCTATAACAGCAGCAAGTGGAGGGCCACAAGCAGGTTTCAGGGGGTCCACCAAGCAGGGCTGGTGTTAAACTTACTGCAGCCCAGGGCAGAAAGCTAATGCTCTGTCAACCAGACCTGAAGTCAAAGCCTGAGCAATTCAGTTTTGAGGGTGCCCCCGTGTTGCAGGACTCTGGCACATTGCCCTGCTTGCTACCCACTAATGCTGACTCTGGCTTTTAAATGCAGAAAACCAGTTGTTATGGCACAGGTGGGCTGTGGAGTTTTTGTAGCATACTGGGGAAAGAGAAGGTGTCAGAAAGAAAAACACTGAGAATGTCTCTATAGCTAAGAAAGTATCTGGGCCTGCAATATCCATCAAATTATGTTTACTTTCATGATGTTTACCTTTTCAAAACAAAGCACTGCAGGCAGGAACACCTAACTATCAAACTTCTCGCAAAAAAAATCAGATTTATTACATTCCTTTTGCTTCACAACTATATTCCATAAAAATGCTACCAAACCCATATTCTCATATTTTTACACAATGAATTTCAATTCTGCCATATTTTTTGGAATTTTTACATGTGTTTTAAAACAGAACCTTAAAATATGAGTTACTTTGCTCACTTCAGTGCAATGGAGAGGGTGAATTAAAAGTTAAGTGAAGTGCTGCAGTGAACACACAGCACTTTATTAGGCTAATTCTCCCTCACAGCAACTTCAAAGTGTCCATCTTTGAAATGCCAGCACATGTGTAGCCCCAGGCACTTCTAAGTGGCTTTACTCCTCAAACACTTTGAAGTTTGACACTACAAAGTTGCTGCAGGGGAGAGTTAGACTAATGAAGTGCTGCATATTCACCATAGCACTTCCTTGGTAATCTCCCATCACCTTCCTTACCAGGGCCCTTTGAAGTTGGGGGTAAGTGTAGACAAGCCCTAAGTGTAGAAAAATATGACTGAGTAGGGCTTTACCAAATTTGTGGCTGTGAAAAGCATGCAATGAACCATGAAACCTGGACATTTAGCAAATACAAAATTTTGGACATTAGGAAAAGCTTTCTGTCAGGGTGGATAAGCACTAGAACAGATTGCCTCGGAAGGTTGTGGAATCTCCATCACCGGAAATTTTAAAGAACAAGTTAGACAAACATCTCTCAGGGATGATCTAGATGGTGCTTGGTGCTGCTGTGAGTGCAGCGGATTGGACTTGATGACCTCTTAGGTCCCTTCCAGTTTTATGATTCTATGAAATCTGGCGAAATCTGAGGTTTTGTGCATGTTTTGTGTACATATGCAAACTGGAGGTCCTGACCCAAAAGGGATTGTAAGGCTATTGTTAGCGGGGTCATAGTATTGCCACCCTTACTTCTATACTGCCTTCAGTGCTGGGCAGCTAGGGTTTCCAGCTCTCCCAGACTGAACATCACTGCCACAAATGGCATCTGGCCCATCCAGTTGGGACAGCTGGCAAACCTAGCAGCTGGACAGAGGCAGCTGCTGGCCAGACATCTGGCCCTGAAGAAAACACCCAGCTTTGTGCTTGGGCAGCAGTCGCTGATCTCCAGCTTACCGGCTCTGAAGGCAGTGCAGAAGTAAGGGTGGCATAGTAGTGGGGAGGACTACCGTACATGTAAGCTACGTCTACACGTGTATGCTACCTCAAAATAGCTTATTTCGATGTAGCGACATCGAAATAAGCTATTTCGATGAATAGCGTCTACACGTCCTCCAGGGCTGGTGCCGTCGATATTCATCGTCAACATTGGGCAGCACCACATCGAAGTAGGCGCTGCAGGGGAGCGTCTACACGCCAAAGCGGCACACATCGAAATAAGGGTGCCAGAAACAGCTGCAGACAGGGTCACAGGGCGGACTAGCACTTCCGGGGCAACAGCCAGCCGCTCCCTTAAAGGGCCCCTCCCAGATACACACAGCCTGCACAGCACGCGGTCTGCAGAGCCACAGGCACGCACACAGATCGAAGCAGTATGGACCCCCAGCAGCAGCAGCACCAGCTGCCGCCAGGGGTCCACACAGCCGCCCCTGCAGGAGCAGTGCTTGCTCTGCTCAATGCTATGCAAGAGGCAGCTGACCACCTTTTATTCACAGAAGAGGAGCTGCCCCCAGGGGAGGAGGAAGCAGCCCCAGACCCTGCTGTCCTCCGCCCCTCCCCCCCCACCCCGCCGCACACGCCGCCGGCTGTGGAGCTACTCCACGAGCACCGACTGGTGGGAGCGGCTGGTGCTCAGTGAGTGGGACAACGAGCTCTGGCTCCAGAACTTTCTCATGAGCCGGCAGACATTCCTGGAGCTCTGCCAGTGGCTCACCCCTGCACTGAGGCACCAGGACACCTTCATGCGGTGTGCCATCAGAGACGAGAAATGGGTCGGCATCGCTGTCTGGAAGCTGGCCACTCCAGACAGCTACCGATCCGTGGGGCAGCAGTTTGGCGTGGGCAAGGCCACCGTCAAGCCTGTCCTCATAGAGGTAAGAGGACCCACGGGGTGGGGGGGGAGCCTTAGGGGGGAGGGCAGCCCTGGGGGTGGAGGGCCAGACACACCCGTCATTGGTGCTCTCCCATGTCCTTCCCCAGCAGGTCGTCTGCACCATCAATGCCTTGCTCCTCCACAGGCTTGTGCGACTTGGGGACCCAGCTGCCGCCATCGCGGGGTTTGCCAGCCTGGGCTTCCCAAATTGCTTTGGGGCTCTGAATGGGACCCATATCCCCATCTGTGCTCCGGAGCACAGCAGAGGACGCTTCCTGAACAGGAAGGGCTATCATTTGGTGGTCCTCCAGGCCTTGGTGGACAGCTGGGGCTGCTACCTGGACATTTACATTGGGTGGCCTGGCAGCACCCACGACGCTGGGGTGTTCAGGAATTCGGGCCTGTGCCGCCGGCTGGAGGCGGGCGCCTACATCCCCCCAACGAGAGATCCCTGTGGGGGACACCACCATGCCCCTCTGCGTCGTCGCAGACGCGGCATACCGCCTCCGGCCCTGGCTCATCCACCCTTACACGGACCATCTGTCAGCCAGCCAGGAGCGCTTCAACACGTGCTTGAACCATGCGCGTCAGGTGGTTGAGCGCACTCTGGCTGCCTCAAAGGGCGCTGGAAGTGTCTCCTCACCCGCCTTGATACAGGCCCCACCAACATCCCCCAGATTGTGGGTGCGTGCAGCGCACTCCACAACCTGGTTGAGAGCAAGGGGGAGGCATTCTTTCAGGACTGGGCTGTGGAGGCTGGCAGGGCTGACATGCAGCCACCCGCTGGCCCCAGTCGCCAGGTGGACCCCAAGGGGATCCAGGTCCAGGAGGCCCTGCAGGTCTATTTCGACCAGGCCGTGGGGTGAACACTGGCAGGCCCCCCACCGCACCCCCCCATCCTCCACAACACTCCCTGCCCCCACACCCACACCACAGAGCACCCAAGAGCACACCCCCCAACTTTTCTTGCAAATAAAAATAGACCTGTTGTTTTTGAAACCAAAACCGGTGATTCTTCTTATTATTAATAGTACAAATAAATATATATAGAGAGAGAGCGCAAAACAAAAGGGGGGAACTATTTACATGAGGGGGCAGGTACCATATAAAACAGAGCAGAGGTGTAACACAAACTATATACAACAAATAGGTATGATGGGGGATATGTACAAAGGAGGGGGCCACGTCCTGGGCCCCGCACCCCTCTACTGTCCAGCACCTGGGGTTGGCAAGCGCAACCCTCGTCTAGGCCTCAGCCCTGGCCGAGGCTGGCTGGAGGCCGGGCGAACCAGCAGGTATGGCCGACGGGTGTCAGCAGGCCCCAGGTCCCCCTCGGCGGGAGGCCCCAGGGTGGCGGACAGCGGTCAGAGAGGCGGGTGGAGCGGGCAGGGCGGCGGGTGGCATGGCATGGGGGACCAGGTAGTCCGCTATGCAGTCGAGGGTGTGCATGAAGGCCCCCCCATGCCTCCTGGTGCCAGGCCAGCGCACACTCCTGGAGCTCCAGCCGCCGCTCCTCCACCAGCAAGCGCTGCTCCGACACCTGCAGCTGACGCCAGAGGGTCGCAAGCAGCTGGGGGGGTCCGTCGCCGTCCTCTGGTGGTGGCTCCTCCTCTGGCGGCCCTGTCCTGGGACCAGTTGGTGCTCCGCCGAGGGGCTGGCCTGCTGAGATGGCCCCGGTGGGCTCTCCGGGACCACTGACACCTCGCCGGCGCTCTCCGGGCCCTCTGATGGTGCAGCTGAGGAACACGGGGGGCAAGAAGAGTGGAAACAGCCGTTAGTGTATGCCCCGAGCCGTGGCCCTTGTCCCCCCACCCCTCTGCTGCTGGTTCCCCATCCCCGTCCCCGGCAGATGCTGCTGCTGATGATGATGATGGGTGTCCCCCCCCCGGGGGACCCTAGGTTCCGCTCCCCCCATCCCCAGGGATGGGGCATGGCACTGTCCTGCTGGGGGGCAGGGGCTGATGCACTCTTTGAGGGACATGCCACTGCTGTCCTTGGGGCCATGGTCATCTGGGCATGTGGAGGACCCCGGTCATGTCTGTTGTCCCCACCCCTTAACCCCGGCGGTGTGCACCGGGGGAGTACGCACCTGACGGTCTGCTCCCACGGTCGGGGGACACCCTCTGGGCAGACGCCCTGCTGGAGCTCCGGGATGGCAGTGCGATGTGGAGCCCCCCATCACTGGAGGAGGATTCCCCCTCCTCTTCCTCCGGCATCCCAGGGGTTGGCTCCCCGGGGGGGGCCCCTGGGGTGTGGGGCTGGCCTCCAGGGCGGACTCCATCTGCGGGGCCTGCTGGGGCTCGTTGGCCAAGGTGTCAAGAGTGGCCGGCGGGGAGCTGGTGTGCCGGGGGCCCAGGATGGACCTGAGCTCCCTGTAAAAGGGGCAAGTGGCAGGGGCAGCCCCAGATCAGCTGGCCACATCCCGGGCCCGGGCGTAACCCTGCCGCAGCTCCTTCACCTTACTCCTGACGTGGTCAGGAGTGCGGGCAGGGTGACCCCAGGCAGCCAGGCCCTCGGCCAGCCGAGCAAACACATCTGCATTCCGTCTCTTTCTCCCCATTACCTGGAGCACCTCCTCCTCACTCCAGAGCCCCAGCAGGTCCTGGAGCTTGGCCTCCGTCCAGGAGGGGCCCCGCTGACTTTTCCCGGGCTGGCTGCCAGGCTGGGAGCCCTGGCTCCCCTTTGGGGGGGGGGGTACACTGAGGGCGCTTGGGGGGCTGGCGGGCAGCCATCGCTGCAGGGGTGGTGGCCTGGGGCTGCAGAGATGCGTGCAGGCTGGCCGCGTGGCAGTGCTGCCACTGCACGCGCTCTCAGCTTCCTGCACAAGAACGCAGGGGGCGGGGAGCTTTAAGGGGCCACTGCACGTGGTGACCATAGAGCTCAGGGGCTGGAGAGAGCGTCTCTCAACCCCTCAGCTGATGGCCGCCATGGCGGACCCTGCTCTTTCAATGTTGCGGGATGCAGATTGGCTATACGTGCCCTACTTCGACATTCAACGTCAAAGTAGGGTGCTATTCCCATCCCCTGATGGGGATAGCGACTTAGACGTCTCACCGCCTTACATCGATTTCAACTTCGAAATAGCGCCCGCCACGTCTACATGTGGCGGGCACTATTTCGAAGTTGGCGCAGCTTTTTCGAAGTAGCCGGCACGTGTAGATGCGGCTATAGTGAGATATGATCCCTACCTTTGGCTATGCTCTGAAAGAACCTTCACACTCCAATGGAGCCAACACCTGAAGCAAGTCATGTGGTCTGTATTTTTCAGTTAGCTTTAGAACATTATAAGAAAAAATTACCAGTGGAAACTAAATTGCCCAAATACACTCTGAGGATATAATCTTTTATTAATTTCAAGCTGATTAACTAAAATTAACTTTGAAAGAATAGGGGAACAAAACCGTACAAATGATGTGGGTGGCTAGATACAATGGTCCACAAAAGTATATTAGCAGCTACACTCACCTGACAGAGCAGGGTATCCATTACTGCGGATGGATGTGGTGAGCACTATGAGGGTTACGAATGCACTATCGCAAGAGAACTTACATCCCCTGTAGTTAAAAAAGCAACTGGGAATTTGTGCACCTCTAACTTAAAGTGCACTTTATTCTGAAGTGCTAGAAATAGCAATTGCTCTTTGTTATTCTGTTTACCAACCCTGCAATCTCCACATGGGATCAGGGAGTCTTACTGGTTTCTGTAATTTTAATGCACCATCACCAATACTAAAGGTTCTGTAGACCAAATTATGGCCTATATTATAGCTGTGCAACCCCACTTCCTTCAAAGGAATTACATACCTGTAACTGATTGGATCCCCATGAATTCTTCTGGTTCTCTCTCAGCTGTGTTGGTTGTGCCAAGTTAACAGAACTAAACAGTTAGGACTTGTTTTTGCCCCTCAGGTACATGCCTACACTTGTGAATACATACAGAGCTCAGTTTAGAAAAGATCTTTTTACCTAATCAATTTGCAAAATACAGTATTTTTGTCCCAAGACTCTCAAAAGTTATGAAAAAGAAACTAAAAAATTAAGTCATTTTCAATTATTCTGTGCATGCAGAAGAAATAGAAATAATATTTTAGGGCTACATACAGTAAACCCTTAATTCTGTTAATGCCAAATGGTTCTACTGTATGACAATGCACTGACCTTTTCCCAGCCCATCACTCACTCCTGTCCTCTGCCCTGCTCCTTCCATTCCCCCTCCTGCCCCATTATTGCCCTCACACCTCCATTTCCCTCTCCCAGTTACCAGAAGAGGAGCTGCACACCAGCCTGACTCCTTCCATACTGTGTGGCTGTGTGCGCACTCAGCACTGTGACTCCTCCAGCTCCCAGCTCCAAGCCACCCGTGCAAAGGCAGAGTGTGGATGCTACCTCCAGCCTGCCAGTGGGCAGCAGCCTACAATGCTGTGGCTGCTGCTCAGCGCCACTGCAGGCAGCAACAGCCACCAGGCACCAACACACCCCGCACACACAGGGCTGCGGGAGGAGAGCTCCTGCAATCTGCCGCAGCCCATCTACCCACCCCCAGGGTTTGTGCGTGCAGAATGGCTGCCCTGGGGAGGTGTGCTGCCGAGCAGGGCCATGAGTGACAGGTGCCTCACCTCTGCAGCAAGCTGCAATAGTTTGTTCTGCCAGGGAGGGGTGAGCCACGCTGCTGCTGCTGGGTCCCTCTGCTAGCTTACCTGGGCGCATTGTGTCAGATAAGGGGAACAAGAGCACCTTGTGCTGTGGGGGCTACCATTTAAATATTCAAACACCACTCACATGCCAGCAGTGCCAGCCTGAGCGCCAGAGCTGCACTGCCTGCCCAGTGCCACATGGCCTGTGCTTGCAAAGATGACATGAGGGCTGCCGGCACAAGGACAGAGTCTTGAAGCTCACAGGTAACATGCCAGGTCAGGTGGGCAAGAAGGGCTGTGGCACGCATGTGTCAGACCTGCTACCAACACAGTCCCTACTCTTCAGCCCAATGGAGCCCTCAGCAGAGCCACCCACAGACAGTGTCCATTACTTCCAAAGTCTGTTACACAGAGTTCCATTAAATCGAGGGTTTACTGTATCGGGAAGTCAGTAATCCTCTGCAAAGTGCAGAGTTTGCCTTCTGACCCTAGAGGACAACATGAATAATGCCGAAGAAGCCCCTAGAAGTTCTCCTAGAGCAAATTTCAAATATGAGTATCATTAACAGTATATGAGAGAACATGGACACTGCATACACAGCACATACTATATATTACACACCGCTGCTTAACAGTGAAATACACTTTGTTATGCACACCAGGGCATGCATGGGTCTGTATCATCAACAGAAACACATGCTGACCACTGTGGGTGGCTGTGCGAGCCCTGCCAATCAGCTGGGCCAAACCTGAATTTCTTCTGGACGGCTGCCCAAGTACTCATCTTACTGGCAAAACTGCTGTTTAAAACTAAGTCTTGAAAGTGTACAGGAAATCTAGATTATCTATTGTTAAGATGTGTCTTAAAAAGCACAGGTAACTCTGATTACACAGGACTGCATGTCCATTTAAGTACCTGAATTCTGGTTTAACTCTTTAACTTTAGGAACTTTGCTAGGTAGCTGGACCCACAGTCAAGAAGACCAAAATTAATTTCCTAGTGTGAAAAATTGTGCTCCAACATACTTGTATAAATTAATGAAATCTCACTGATTTCTGTAAAATAACCAGCTCTTCAGTGCTTGCTGTAGCTTGTATTGAGACAAACTGAGTACTTGACTTGTTGCTCTATGCTGAATATTTGATTACAGAAGGACTTTATTTGACCAGCTATTGATTCTTGCATCAGAAGCACTGAAATTCCAGAGGACTTTAAGTGCCGCAAGAAGCTAATTTGCAATATACATCCCTTCCTGCACAATATTTTAGTAACTGAAAACTTCCTAACGTTTCACATTATAAATCTACTCTAGGAACAATTTATTTTATAGAATAATTCAAATATAATTAGACATTTTAATTAACTAGCTTATACCTGCATGCATTAGTCATAACCGGATGTTACTAATGAAGTTATCTGGAAAAATGTATTCAGAGTGCCTACAGAGTAATCTCTTTTGAAGGCCTCATTATTTTGAAAATGGAAAGAACTACTAAAATGCAATTAAAGTAGCCCATTTTCTTCATTGTGAAGCAACACTCATCATAAAACATTAAAAATGATGTCAAATATTTAAATGTCACACTATTCCACTAGTATAAAGAATGGGGAAGTTGTATTTAGAATACTATAGTGATAAGGATAGTTAAAAAATCTGAAGTTCTATGGCATTTCAAAGTACTATTCCATAGATCATCAATCTGTACCTCTGTAAGCAATTACAGGAAGTGGAAAACAAAATTATTTAATGTTACAGGAAATACACATATCAAAAGGTTTCTTATATCAAAAAAAGAAATTTCCTCAGCTCCAGAAATTATTAGAAGAAAAGTATCCTTCACAGATATTTGCTGTGTTCTTGTAATGGTCATCAAAAAGAAGCTCTCTTTCATGAGTTGAGAACTTTAAAAATATCAATATTTTCCTTTCTACTTCTTACATTAAAGAATTATCATGTTAACTAATGAAATCTTCTACTAATAGATCTGTTAAAACATGCAACTTCTGGACTGTGCTGAAACTATAAAGCTTACCTACTTGTTTTCATCCCAGGTTTTTAACAGCACAGTGAACTCTTTCATAGCCAGCATTCTACCATCCAGAACTCTCAAACAACCAACATTTTATCCATAAGTAAATTTTGGTTATGTTTTCCATAAGTAGAGTACGGTCAAAGTAAATACAAATAAATACAGACGATACACTGTAAGCTTACAATGTACAATACTACTGTTGTTAGTAAATAAAGTACTCTATATACATTGTTTGCTTCTTCAGATGTAATCTTGTTTTTCCTTTAGCGCTACGCATTGGTAGGTATCACTCCCTATTATCCAGAATATTTGAATATACAGCAACCTCCTGCTCCCAGGGCTGCCAGATCTGAAAGAGTTTACTGTAGTTTTTTATATACCATTAACCCACAGTGGCCATGTCTACACTAGCCCCAAACTTCGAAATGGCCACGCAAATGGCCATTTCGAAGTGTACTAATGAAGCGCTGAAATGCATATTCAGTGCTTCATTAGCATGCGGACGGCCGCAGCACTTTGAAATTGACGCGCCTCGCCGCCGCGCAGCTCGTCCCAACAGGGCTCCTTTTCGAAAGGACCCCACCTACTTCGAAGTCCCCTTATTCCCATCAGCTCAAAAGTATATTTAGACCTAAGTATTACAGCCTTCTGGAGACTAAAACGTTCTGTGCCACAGGAACACCACTGGAACACTAAAGGAAGTCCAAATACATCATGGTTCCAATGGTCAAGAAACACAGCCTTAACTACCATCAGTATGAGTAAATACAGTGAACTAAGAAGCATGAATGCTAGTATCTTTGAGAACATTATTATTTAATGTCTTGATTACAGTTGTTTTCATGGACTCAGATTCCAAAGTGAGAAGGAATCAACATGATCATCTAGTCTGACCTTCTACAATACAGATCACTGGATTTTGCCAAAATAATTCCCAGATCACATCTCTTAGACAAGCATCCATCCTAGATTTTAAAATCCTCAGGGATTAAGCCTTCACCATGACTCTTGACAAAGTTGTTCCATTGGTTAATTACCCTGTTAAAACTGTACATTTTTTCCAGCCTAAGTTTTTTTAGCTTCAACATCCAGACATTAGATCATATTCCATCATTAAATATTTCTTTGGAGGTAGATAATTACAGACTATAATCAAATCATCCCTTAATCTTCTGTTCATTAAACTAAACAGATTGAGCTCCTACAGTCTATCATTAAGATGTATCAAATCCTTTAAACATTCTTGTGGCTCCTCTCTAACCCTTTTCCAATTTATCAAATTCCTTCTCAAATTACGGCACCAGAAGTGTAGTTGAACAATGGTCACGTGTGTCAAATATGGAGCTAAAACAACCTCTCTACTTCTACTCAAGCTTCCTGTTTACACAGCTTATTAGCTTTTTGAGCCCCAGTGTCCAAGTTTAGCTGTTCATCCACCAAAACCCTCAAAGCTTTTTCAGAGTCATTGCTTCCAAGATAGAGTCCCCCACATCCTACGGCTATGCTCTACATTCTTTGTTCATAGCTGTCTACATTTATGTAGAGCTGTATTAAAACATGTATTTGCAGGAGTCCCCTTCCCCAAGTGATCCAGATTGCTCTGATTCACTGACCTGTCCTCTTTGTTATTTGCCACTTCCCCAATTTGCGGATCATGTGCAAACTTTTAGTGATATTTTATATTTTCTTCCTGATCACTAAAGGGCCACACACTTGGGATTAGCTGCAAATTATCTGCAGTGTGTCCTCTGGGCAGCACTGTGGGCATTTACAACTCCACATTAGTTGCTGATAATGGGCCACATCCTCTGTGACGGAACTGACCTTGTCAACTTTGGCCCTGCCTCTTGACTGGGACCTCCTCCTTTTCATGAGCCTATAAATTTAGACCCTCCTCTACAATCCCCACTCTTGCATCTGATGAAGCAGGTCTTTGCCCACTAAAGCTTATGCTCCAAAATATCTGTTGGTCTACAGGGTGCCACACGACTTCTTGTTGTCAGCTGGAACTGCCATTCATTTCCACTTGTTTGATTTTTAGGTTGTGATTATGGAAAACAAAATCCCCAGATCGAGCGTTCAGACACCACATTAGCTAACTATTTTTGAGAATTCTTGGAATACGATATTATGGTGTCCAAATGACACGACCAAATGCTCTGAGGCAGTCACACAAAGGCACCCAGTTTTCTTCAGGCAAATATCACCAACATGAGTAGCAGTCAATGCAAGCCAAAAAGCATGTGTTGTTTCAGAGAACAAACATTGCTACCATGAATATTTGTGGTTTTATTTCTGAGTATTTTATATTAAATTCTTTCATATCGAGAAGCCTCGGGACTGGTAGGCTGCTGAACATTCAAATACTCTGGATAATAGAGATGTATACCTAGCAATGCATAATACTAAAGAAAAAAACCAATTAACCATTAAGAAAACTAGTATGCACAGTACTTTATTTCACAACAACAATTGTCTTGTACTCTGTAAACTTATACTGTGTTTGCGGAATTTGTATTTACTTTGACTATACTGTGCTTATGGAAAAGTAACTAAAATTTACTTTTGGTTAAAATGACAATTATTTTAGAGTCCCAGAAAATAGAATGCTGAATATGAAAGAGTTTACTGTATACAGTTACCTCTTTATGCATTTCTTCAACAAATCACAGCCTGTTTAATAAAAGACAAAAATTTGGTCCTTCTTGCAGTTATTTTATGTACAGTACCTGTAGCTTTATCCATACCTCAAAAAAAATCCAGAGCTCAAGATTTAACTCATGGACTAAAGGACAGAACAAATTACAATGTTATTCTGTTGTAATCTTTTTTTCCCCCACTCTGTGTTTGGTGAGCTCCATTAACAACATGGTATATCCTGAGACCATTTGCAGCTTCAAAGAAATATGATTCCGCTTATTTGCTGAGGTCTCAATGGCAAGAAACCCACAGCTCTACTACTGATACTATACAGGCCCTCATCCAACGTTCAGTAACGCATTATTTTAATTAGGATGTCTGAAGCGTTCAATTTTATTTCCTCTCTGCCTTGGAAATTTTTCCAGTTTTTAAGAGAATATATTAAAAATGTACACTTTATATCAGCACTGCTTCCTTTTTTACTTGTTTTTTTTAGAAAAATAAGCGTCCCAAACCACAACTACCTTCATTATTTGATCCAGGAAATGGTAGCTGTGACAGATGGTATCACCTGTACAAATATACTGTATAATGCCTCTGTGCATTCATGTTGTTTGGGACAGCAAAGGTGGAAATGCTTGATTCTCACATCTAAAGATTTCTTCAATTTATTACCTGCATGTCTGTCACAGAATAATTCTGAAAAAAAGTTATTTGGCCCTTCTGCCTTGGTACAGTCATTTTTGAGCCTTATTTTATTTTACATTGCACTACATAAAGCAATTATATTAAAATTACTTGTATCACTGTAGCACTTATGAGCCTTTGTATTACTGTAGCACTTATGACCAGGACCTCGCTGTGCTTTGTGCTATACAGACAGAACAGAAAGATAGTTTGTAAATTTTGTGGGCATGAGGACCAAGTATAAACACAAGAAACAACAAGTTGATACAGTTCACAGAGTACAGGAAACAAGGGGATGGAAGTGGTCAGCACAACAGGCAATGATTTCAATACACCTATTCATTGTCAATTTTTTGTAGGCATCACATCAAAGAAGATTTTTAAGTAGCAACTGGAAAGAAAACAATGAGTCAGCTTTGCAGATGTTTATGGAGCGCTCCTCCCCAGAACGAGGTGCAGCATGGGAGAAAGCACAAACAGCGATGGAGGCTGGCATCATGGGTATAGACATTTAGATAATGAATGAGTGACTATGAGAGTGCACTTCAAATTCTTTATGGATCTATGAATATGCATAAGCGGAAATACTTTATGCAAAATACTCAGTGTAATGAATCACTTGAAAAGCTATCATCTGCTGAATGCATATATTCCATTTGCATGTATGCACCATTTGTTTGAAATTAGGAATATTGACTATAAATTTACTATCAACGTGTTCACATTGGGAAAAATCTACTGCCAGTCCAACACAAACAACAATGAGGAAACCAGACAGAGCTAAATGTCCATTAGCAAGAGACAACTGAATGGTGGAGAACTATATTCCAGCAGTTGTGCTACACTACTACTGGCTTATGGATTCTGGGGCGCTCCAAAGACACGTGACTATGTCATCTAATGCTGGGACCCAGCTCTTGGCCCTTGTACTTTTCTATTGAAGGTGAGAAAAAGTCTAAATTGAACATAAAGGATTGCTGCTTTGGGCAAAATCTATGTAAAGGTAGAAAACCAAACAATAGAAGCAGCTGCCAGAAGCCAGGATACCCCGGCTTACCATGCAAAAAAACTACTGGAAACAGCTAGCAGACGTAGACACAGAACCACAGACCCTGCAGCCACGCTAATAGCAATGAAAGAAAGAAGCTTTTTCAGCCTCTCATACAAGCTTGACCCTACAGCCACTTGCTTCCAGGTGCTGAATTGAAATGGTCTTGTTGCCTAATTCCTGTGCACCTAAGAGCAGCGGAGATGGAAAATGCCAGAGCGGAGAACTGTGGCGCATTGTGGGGCACAGATAGGACATCTCTGGAGACTAATGGATTCAGTTTAAAGACATGGTATTTGCTCACTACCCTTCATTTGAAATTTCAGATTTAAATTGAACACTACACCCGTCAGGTTACAATGATTTTATGGTATTACTATTATGTCAACTTTAGTGCTCCATAAATTGAGCTAATGGAATTTACAGTGAAGACAGGCACTTGGTAAAATCGGGCTAAATGCCTTAAAATCGATATTATCTCATAGTGTAAACACAGCCTAAGACTGAACGGGTAAGGATTAGCCCCAGTCTGGGAGGCTCTCCAGCCTATGAGAAAAGATTATTAGAACAACTATTAGGGTAAGATACCGCTTGCAATGAGTTTTAGTGTATTAGGCTTAGCTGCCATGTTTTGTTTTATTTTGCTTAGTAACTTTGTTGTGTGTGCTATTCCTTGCAAACAGTTAACTCCTTCTTTTATACTTAATAAAATAACTTTTGATGCTTTAATAAAGCCAGTGTAAATAAGTGCTGCCTGGGGAGGTAAGCAGCTGTGCATCTCGCTTCATATAAGAAAAAGGGTGGACAAAATGAGCTTGCTCTATATAAAAAAAACTTATCATACAGTAAGACAGATTTATCTGGTGAACTGGTCCCACTGGGGCTGTGCACCTGGGTGCTGTGGCAAGTCCCTTTGACTGAGCTTTCTAGCGCTGAGCCACTCAGTGTTTGTAGTACTGTGCAGAGGGCTGTGACCCCTACTCTGTGCTAGGGCTGGAGGAGGCCAGAGAGCAGTCTTTCCATCCATGGGCAGAATAAATTTTGTGATACAAATGTATGCACACATGTGCACCACCAATACAAACACTTGCTGCCAGCTGCAGGCACTCTGCTAATCAGCTGGATGGCACCCAAATCTCTCCTGGGTGGTGTTTCCAAGTACTCAGATTACAAGGAGCACTGCTGGAGAGCCTGCCTCGCAGGAGAAGGTGGGGGGGGGGGTACAACAAAGGGTAAGTAGGCAGGGTCAGTGGTATGATCAACAGATAAAGCGACAGTCAGAAGGGGAGCTCTGTGACCAAACCTGTCAGTCATGATAAGTTGGGTGGCAACAGAGTGTGAAGAGCCTTGAAAGTGAAGACACAGAGCGTAATGTTTAATATGACAGAGAAGGGAGAGCCAGTGAAGGAGTTCAAAGAGAGGAATGACAGGGTCAAAGCATGAGCCAGGAAAATTATCTTGGCAACAACCTTCTAAATAAAGATGAATGGGGCAAGATGGCATTTATCAAGGGCTGAGAAAAGTATGGGATTGTAACTGAGATGCAAGATGCTGAGAAGCCAGAAAAAAATTGGGTTGCTTGTCTGGACAGGAAAGGCTGTATGCATTACACAAAAAGAATCATATGCTATCTACTGTTAAGTTACTAAGAACAAAAAAAACTATTTTTTACTGTCCCCAAAAAACAAAAACAAAAAGCATTCAATATTGGGAACAATTAAGAAAGAAAACAGATACTCACTGTAAATATCCTTTGGTAGGTGGACATGTAATCATGCAGAAGAGCAGTTTTGTTCTTGATTTAAAAAGTCAGTAGCAAGCACTTGTGTCAACCTGGACAACTCTAAGCCAGCAAAAATCAAACTGAGAGCACCTGAGTTCTCTGCTAAGCCTACATTACTGTCATTTAAAAAATATTTGGGCTCTTTTGTGATGCTATTGCACGTACCATTATTAGTGATAGCCTTCCTCCAGCTTGGGTATGCAACTTCAATCGCTTTCTGTAAAACAGATTCAACATCCATTATTTCTGAATGAACATTCAGTAACCCCATGTTCTGACTCCATGAAAGAAAAAAAAAAAAGACTAAATTATCCGCAAAAACACTAGCCAAAGCTGATACAGCTCTTTCCAACAGATCAAATAAATTCAGCCTAAACTCTGCAGTTTTGAGACTCTTGCCAGGTCAGTCTATATTGGCCCTGATGCATCTCTTCAGAAACATCAAATTCACACTCATTAGTGATTTAGAAACTGCTGAACAATCCACTTCTCAAAGAGCTTCTTCCAAAAAAACAATGTATGTGGTAAAAAAATGGCAAATAGAATTACCGCCCCAGGAAATTTGCTAGAAATACTGCCATTTTGCTCCTTTGTACATATGGTTTGCAATGTATGAGCTCATGGGAATAGGGGACTTCGAAGTAGGTGGCTTCCTTTCGAAAAGGAGCCCCGCCTGGACGCGCCGCGCGGCGGCAAGGCACATCAATTTCAAAGCGCTGCTGCCGCCCACATGCTAATGAAGCGCTGAATATGCATTTCAGCGCTTCATTAGTAAACTTCGAAATGGCCATTTGCATGGCCATTTCAAAGTTTGGGGCACGTGTAGACACGGCCTCTGAGATCCTCTAAAGATCTTAAGCAATCACACACAGGGACCGAACCCAAACCTGTCCCTTCTTCAAATTGGGTAGTGACTTGTCTTATGAGTCTGAGATCTGGACAGCTCCTTTACTTCCAGAGCACTCATCTATAGACAGATAAATCTTCTCCCTCAACCTTTGTAATCTACATGCAGCAACTGAGCGAGGTTACAAGATGTCGGTCTCAAATGCCAATAACATAGAAGTCCTACATCTCAAAGAATTACTCTAATTACCTCAGCAGTCCTATAAATTGCTGTTTTTCAATTATTACCGAGCCTTGGAACAGAGGTCCCCAAACTGTCTGACATGACCCCTGATTTTGTGGGGTGCAGCTGGAGCCCCAGCCAGACCCCATGGGGAGGGGAGAGAATGCCACTGAACTCTACTCCTGGCCCTAGCTGTCACTGTTGTCCCTTTACTCCCGTCCACAGCCTCTGCACCAGGAGCCACAGCCCCACTTCCAGCCTCAGCTACGAGGGTTCGGGGGTGGGCAGGGATGAGAGGGGGCACAAGACAAAGTTTGGGGAACACTATCTTAGAACTTCAATCACAAAACTGTTTTTTTTAAATGATTTCTTTCAAGTCTGGTGAAAATTAAGCCAGCTAACACCCAGATGATGTGACTATGCCTAAAAAAGGTTGTATTGAGCATATAAACTGAGAAGCTGTTAAACAAATCAACATCAGAGAAATAGGCTTAATGCCTTGGATTTGGGATTCTATTATGGATGTTCTATATTTGGAGCTTAATAGATCAAGAATTACCTCAGGTAATTTATCAAAAATCCTTTCAGAAGAAAATAGGCAATGGTTCAGTAGATGAAAAAAAATTAAAAGAAAAATGAGGTTTCCTACATTATACTGGAAACTGAAGAGGGTTTAAATCCTAATCTTAGTTTTATTATGGCCTATAACTAGCATGATTTGAAACTATTTCGCTGTTTACTTACTCATGAATGATTAGCTCCTAAAAAGATAAATTAGACGTTTTGCACAGGGCCATAAGTGTATGCGTGCGTGCGTGCGCGCGCTCCCCCCCCACCCATGAAATAGAAAAATATATACACCTGGGCTGGTGTGGCCACTCGACCACAGACAGGGGTGGTCCAGCCAGGCTGGAGCATCCCTGCCTGCAGCACTCCCAGAGCCCCTGTGGACCACAACTACTTGGGCCAGGCTGGAGCACCCATAGCCACAGTGTGCCCTAAGCTTCTGGGGATGAAGGCTGGTTCAGCTGGCTTGCAGCACTTCTTCCACCCGCAGTAGGCCCTGCAAAGGGCAGGGACTGCTCCAGCCCCCACTAGTTAACCTTACCTGGGAAGCCTCTTATGCTTAGGGTGAGGCTTACCGGTTAACCATTAACATCCCTAGTAAGTAATAGCTTTCAGTCATAGTCCAACCATCCTTGGAATCTCTTCCCCTACGATCGTGGCTTTCATTTTTGGGTGTCTGCAATTCATATTACTCAGCTTCAGAAAATGAGACCATGTAGATACATTTTATTGCTGCAGAAAGGAAAATATACTATGATATTAAGACAGCCTGCCTAGAGATTTTAGAAGGCATTATTACCCTTTCGTTCCATGTGCCACCTGCATACTAAATGCTCTGTTGCCTCATTTGATCAGCCTAAATGACTGAGTTACTTGTGCCTCCATAGCTAAGGTCAGGTTTGGGGCCTCTGACTCCATTAGTAGAACGTGACTGAAGTTTGTCTTTTCCTTTTTAATAATAATAATCATGTTTAACATTATATTACAATTTCAAAAGGGCAGAGCAAACATCAGTTGCTGGTCAATACACTAAACTACTACTTGGAGTAATTCAACTATGTGAGTTTTCTATCTGAAAGTAGTTGGCTCTCTTTAAAATAGATATTTCAATGTTACTCAGGACAGTAACACTCACTGACAATCACTTCTCCTGGAAGTTCCCATTATAAATGCCATATTCTTCTACTATTTATGTGCTCTCGGCTTAGCATTTTTGATGTGCATTGATATGTTTACATGCTTTGATATTGTTTCCACAGTTGACAATATTGGCAAAAATGACTAGATAAAGACAGAAGGTTAATGGTACTACAATATGGATTCTTTTAGAATCTCAACACTTGAGTACAAATAAATTAGTGATCTTGCCAGTTTAAGCTGACTTCTATTATGAAAACAAACAAAACAAGGCACTTAAGACTTTGGCCATTGCTGTGGTTTCCATTTCTGCCCTTCCTTCTGTGGAATGTGCCTGGTGTGGATCGCAGCTGAAAATGCCAAAATTTAGATGGCCTGATTAAAAAATAAGGCAGACACACCCCAAACTGGTTACTCTAACATTACAGTTCACCAAACCAGTAACAAAATATGCCTCCCGATCACCAAACTGGTTAATGGGCTCCTTGGGTAATCCAGTCCCTATCAGGTCTTTTTGATGAAAGGTTACTGATAACCAGATTGAACTAGTTCTTCTAATGCCAAAGGATTAGTCCCTTCCCTGGTCACTATATAATTCAGATCTTATCCACAATTCAGGCAATCCTTTAGTAACTAGTATCAGAGTGGCAGCCGTGTTAGTCTGTAACCGCAAAAACAACGAGAAGGTCTGTGGTACCTTAGGGGTTCACAGATTTATTGGAGCACAACCTTTCATGGGCAAAGATCCACCTTGTCAGAGGCATGCCTCTGATGAAGTGGGTCTTTCCTCACAAAAGCGTATGCTGCAATAAATCTGTGAGCCTACAAGGTACCACAGGACTTCTTATTTCTTTAGTAACTAAAAATTCAAGATTTATTACTACAGCTTGCGCTTCTCAAATCTGGGACTCTCTTATCTGGCAAAATCTGTTCCAGGAGCAGAGAGTCCTAGGGCTAGGGCTAGGGCCAGACCAGCATCCATGAGCTGGTGTCCAGCAGCCCAGCAAGAGCAGGCAAGGGCCAGGGCTGGAACCAGAGCCCCCCTACTTCCCTGTGGCGGTGCAGATGCTAGAGCTGGAGCCCCAGCCTTCTCCATGGCAGTGCAGGGGCCAGAGCCCCCACCTTCCTGATGGCAACACAGAGACCGCAGCCAGAACCCCCACCTGTCCTGTGACAGCAGGAGGCCTGGAGATGGGGTTCCCAGCCTGCTCCACAGCAGCACAGGGCAGGCCAGAGACCCATGGTAGACCCACAGCAGCACAGAGATAGTCTGGAGCCCTGGGCAGCCCAGGGCCACAGCAGCCCCTGGATGTGCAGGGCTGCCTGGCAGCAGATCACCGCTGGTCTGGCTAATTCTTTTATTCAGCACTCAACAGGTTCTGACCATACTGGAGCAGGGAGATGCAAGCTGTATAAAAAGTATTTTTACTAATTGGGTTAAAGGAATCATATATATTACAACTGATTTCAGAATTTTCAGGTCAGGACAACAACAACAACAACAACAACGTTAAATCTACTAGGTTGTAAAAAGTCCTATTTTATTTATGCCCTCTTTTTCTTTCATTGTATATCTCTATGACAAATAAGTAATAATAATATGATGATGGTTATACATTACAAGACATCTAAGATTGAACGTCAAGCATTCCAAACATAAGGCTCCTAGGGCTACCTTCAGAAAGAAAATTCCCAATACCATTTTTATTGAATTGTATTGTAAGGGGGATATTCATGTCTTCTGGGTGGTAAAAAGTCACATGGTCAAGTTTCCTGTTCATTAGGCAAGCCCAGGAAAGAGGTGAGCAGCAAGCTCAGTTTCATCAGACACAGCAGTGCCAAGCAGGCAGGAAACAAGGGTGCATGAGAAAGGAACAAAGCATGTTTACATTGGGGATAAGAATAGTGTTAATCAGATTAAACAGAAGGGAGCTATCAGCCAGACAGAAGCGAGGATTGTTCTATGAAATGCTACCTGTACAAATACCACCATGAGAGAAGGGGATGAGACAAGAAACAAGTACATTGTTGAGCATACCTGAGGCTGAGGCCAACTATACAAAATTATCCCAAGTTAAGTTATGTTAACATACTGCCACCATAGCAATTAAATTGCTTTTGCATGTTGACACTACACTCCTTCTGTTGGTGCTGCATGTCCTCACTAGCAACATTCGTATCAATGAAGTGGGTAGCACACCACTGACAGCTATCCCACTGTGCAACTTGCTGTCATCCACCGCAGAATGCTTGCGGAGGTTTGCAATGTTTCATTGGGCTTAATGAGTTGTGCAGGGGTAACTGGGAACATGAGTTCAACATTCTATAGTGCAGCGTTCTCCATCCCATAATGTTTCACACTTCCTGACAAAATCCCTGTAAATCCATGCATCCAGCATTTGTGTCAGAAGCCTGGATTGTGCACAGTTTTGTGATACTGTGAGAAGTGTTGTGAGCACAAAGTGCCTGATCCTGCAGTATTTGCAGAGCCACAGAGAACATGACAATTCCTTGTAGGCAAGATTTCTTGTGGGACACAGAAGGAAACAATTCAAAGTTGATGATTGCACTCAAGGAGCAGCTAAAAATGGTGGTTCTGGGCCCTAGAAACAAGGACTGGTAGGACCACAACATTATGCAATTTTGGGATGCTGAGCAGTGGATGCAGAACTTTTGATTGCACAAGGCCACATTCCTAGCACAGTGTATGACATTTGCCCCAATCTTCCAGCACAGCAATATCAAAATAAGATCTACACTGACCATGAAGAAGTGAGTGGAAATCACTCTGTGGAAGCTGGGAACTCCTGATTACTAATCAATCGGTTGGGAATCAATTTGAAGTTGAGAAATTCCTTGTGGGGTTTGCTGTGATGGAAGTATGCAGGGTCATTAATCACCTCCTAATGTGAGGACTATGATATGCTGGATAATGTGCAGGCTGTTGTGGATGATTTTGCAGCAATGGGGTTCCCAAAGATCAGTGGGGCAACAGATGGCACATATATCCCTATTTTGGCATCAGATCCCCTGGCTATAGAGTACATCAACAGAAAGTGCTGCTGTTCTACGATACTGCAAGTTCTGGTGAATCATTGGAAACATTTCACTGATATCAGTGTGGGCTGGTCACAGAAAGTGAATGATGAATTCGTTTTTAAGAACACAGTGTTGTTCAAAATCCTGAAAGCAGCAACTTTATTTCAAGAACAGAGGACTACCACTGGGGATTTTGAAACACCATCCAAGATCTCAGCCTACCCCTTATTTCTTTGGCTCATCAAGTTGCATGCCGGCCTCTTCAGCAGCACCCAGGAGCACTTCAACTACTGGCTCAGCAGATGCAGAATGATTGTTGACTGTGCCATCACTTGTGCTGTCTACTCATGAGATTGCACTGACGTGGGGGGAAAATCCCAACGACTATACAGATATTATGCCGTGTTCTGCATAATTTCTGTGAAACAAAGGTGCGGGGGGAAAAGAAGTTTCCACGGGGACAGAATGGAGAAATAAAGCTCCATATGAGAGCAGAACTAATGCAAGCAGCACACTGATAGAATTACAACCCTTCCCATAAAAGTAACCCTAATAACCACAGATACCCCAAACTAACTGACAAATCTGGTAACAGTGTACATCAGAATACTGCAGGGTGAGAAATAACAGACTCACCTTCTTAACATAATAGACTCAGAATCTAGGACTGAACAAGGAACATGACCATTTTTTGGAGGAAATCCAACTGATATCAAAACTGGAAAGTCTGAATTTAGATTATGCAGTAGCAAACACGGGATGTTCACATGGCATACAGGTAAATTTAGACAAGCTGCTCCTCTTGTTCGTATGCACAAGTCTGCCAGTTGAGGGTTTCAACAACAAAATATTGTTTACACTTGAATATATTATGCAACACATTTTCAATACCTACTATAGATGTAAAATGTATCCACATTGCTTTGCCTTGACATCACTGGACGAGATGGATGTTCAACAACTCTGAAAAATAAAGCTCGGTGCTTTTAACTTCCACGAAACTTGGTTTGACACTGCCTATAATCCAGCCTTGTGGTTCTGACAATACTCTCGTTCAGGTGTTCTCAACCTTTTTTCTTTCTGGTTGCCTCCCCGCAGCAAGCTATAAAAACCTCTGTGGCCCATCTGTCCCACAATAACTGTTTTGGGTTTTTCTGTTTTTTGCATGTAAAACTCAGTGCCAGCATTAGGGGGTAACAAGCAGGACAAGCACCAACAAGCTATATTGCTCAGGCTTTGACTTCAGCCCTAAGTAGTGGGACTTAAGGCTGTGGGTTTCAGCCCCATGTGGTGGGGGCTTTGGCTTTCTGCCCTGAAACCCAGAAAATTTAATGCAGGCTCTGTTCAACAGAGACAGTAAACTCTTTCATATCTGGCAGCCCTGGGCTGGGAGATTGCCAGATATTCAAATATTCTGGATAATAGAGAGGTATTCCTAGCAATGCATAACACTAAAGAAAAACAAGAAACAAAAACAAAAATGGATGCAGAGTACTTTATTTCCCAACAACAGTAGTCTTGTACACTATAAACTTATATTGTGTTTGCTGAATTTATTTGTATTTATTTTCACTACACTGCACTTATGGAAAACGTAACTAAAGTTTACTTATGGTTAAAATGTCAGTTATTTGAGAGTTCCGGCTAATAGAATGCTGGATACGAAAGAATTTACTGTACTCTGAACCATGCTTGCATCCCTCCAGCACAGTCCAGATGCCTGATTGAGGATAGGGTTGTGAACAGTTAACCAGCAAGACTCACCCTAAGCAGATGAGGTTTACTAGTTATGGTTCACCAGTGGGGGCTAGAGCAGCACACCCGTCCACTGTGGGCAGTAGATGCTCCAGCACCACTGAACTCGCTGTGAGCAGGGGGCACTCATGCCCAACCGGAGCAGACTAGGTCCACATGGCAGCCGGCCCAGAAGTGCTCAGACCCAGCTGGAGCAGGCCCCTCTCCCTGTTTAATTTAATGTTTAACCAGTTAAGTAATTAAGTGGGATTTCACATCCTAAACTGAGAACCACTGCTGTAGTTTATGCATAGCAAATTAGCAACAGTGGTATGTAAAACTGGTATTTTAATACAAAGTAAATCAAATTCACAGTATGTCTGAACTGGAACAGTCTTATAAGAAGATGAGTTATCTTCTGAATCAGTTCCCCCTCATGAGCACATATAGCATCTTCCGCCCAAAAGATCTCAAGACATCTGACAAATTAAGCCACACAACGTATCTGTGAAATTGATATTTTATTATGCTTGCATTACAACTCAGAAAACTGAAACAAAAAGGATAACCGGCAAGCGCATTTACTGGGTAGCAAACCAGGATGTATATCTACAGGTCTACAGCATGCTGCACTTTAAGCATCTAGGTGGATCCTGCTATTCCACACTAAAAGGTCACTAATGTGGACTGACACACTATAGTTTGACATTAGCACATTTAAGCACTGAGGAACTTTCAGTCAGTAGCAGAAGGGTCTGCAAAAAAATTAGTGCCCAGCACACTGGATCACTGTGGATTTCCACTCCACCTTGCCATGCAGTAAATGGGTTGCATGGACATTCTCTTATCAAAGATCATACAAATTCCCTCAATAGCGAAACAAAGGATAAAGCTGATTCCAACTCACTTGCTATATTCCCAGACCATTCTCCATGTTATGACCACACCTACATAAGAGTGGAAAGATAACAGTATTGAATCTCACTTTTATTCTCCCAAATACTTCTGGTTCAATGTGATTTTAATGGCACAGTGATGTAATGAGGGTTATTTGGGGGAATTAAATCTTGCACTTTCTAGGGAAAAAATGGAAAAGCACTGAAAAAAAAGTTACATGGCAAAGATCTGATACTTCTAACCTCATTACATTAAACAAATGTTTATTAAATATATAAAAAACACACAATTTAAAAACCTAGGTAGAAAAAAGGGGGGTTTCCCCGTTTAGCTCTGACCTTTAAAATAGGCTCAAGATGTTCAAGGGCAAATAATCAGAAACTGCAAGGTAATTTGAGACCACAGAGTTTTATATTTCTGTCAACTTAGCATACCAAAGGGTGCACAACACAAGATTTCAGGGACTGTGCCATCGTCTCCTCAGGACAACCACAGGATAGGTACGGGGATATCTTGGCCTTCTAGCAAGATTAAACAACTTTTCAAATGTATCAATGGCCTGAGCACATTATGTCTGACAAAACAACAGCACTAATGCATCCTACACCTACTCTGGGTTCCGCTTCAGTCTCGGTATGGTTCACATTTAAAATTAAGACTAATCTATCAAGATCATTCATGGATGGGGAAAAAAGTCACATGTCTGAATGCCACAGTTAAGCTGACCAACTTCCTGGGGTCAACGTAGCTAAGCTGGCAAAATAATTCTATTGACCTAGCTACTGCTACCGGGAAGTGGATTACCTACACCCATGGTTGTGAAACTTTTTATTTTACTCTCTTTCTTTGTGTCCACAGTACTTGATGCCTCCTGCTTTCCCCACAAAAGTACATATGCCACTGGCCAGTTCTGAAGGCAGCACAGCAGTAAGGGTGGCAATGGGAAAATGGATATTTGTCAATTTCCTTCTCACAGCAGACTCAGCACACCATTACCACCCTTACTATGTTTCTTCTGCCACTCTGGGGATGACAGCTGGAGCTCCATGGCCAGCTGCACAGAAGGGACTGGACGGTGAGGAGAGAAAAGAAAACCCATGACCAGGCTGCCTCCCAGTGAAGATTGTGGGCGGGGGGGTGGAGGGAGAGCATAGGAAAGCCCACACCACCTCCCAGTGACAGATGTGGGAGAGGGAAGAAGAGGCCACATCTGAGCCACCTTCCAGCGAGGGATTGAGGGGCAGGGGAGAAGAGCTCCAGCTGTCCTCTATCTCCTCCACCCACCCCTGGGGTGTGCACAATCTGCACAAGGCACAGCTGCCTGTAGCTGACAGCCAGAGCTCTTCAAAGAAAAAGCAAACAGCTGGCACCTCCCTTGACACATTCCTGCAGCTCCCCTGTAGTTTGAGAACCAATGACCTACACTGATGGAAACCCCTTTCGCTGATGTAGCAAGTGTCTGTATGGTGGTGCTCAACACCACATGTGCAGTGCTTCAGCTCTACCATTGGCACACTAGTAGTGTACACATGCCCTTGATCATCTTTGCCCTCAAAGATCATTCCAGGCCTGAGAGTTAGTCCTCCTTAGTTCTTCCCAATTCTACTCTTCTACAGAGCACTGACCAGCAATGTTACCTCCCTAAAGATTTCCCCCTTTTTCAAGGCTCACTTAGTTCCGGCCTCTTTTTCCCATAGTTTTCCTCCCACCTAGCTCCTGTTAGGCCCTTCCTACAGAGAACTCTGGACCGTGCCTCTGGGGTTCCCGCCATGATTTCCACTGAACTCTTTCTTTAAATCATCCCAGAGTCTGATCCACCTTATCACACCTGCTGGGTGTACCTAATAAAGCTGTCAGACTAATTAATCCTTCCCCTGCCATTAGGGGGTTTATACAGTGCACCACGTAAATGTATACAGTTTTTGCAGGCTCAAGTCAACTGCTAGACTGATTTGTTCTTGAACTGTCATTTTAGTTTATTGAATCAAAATTGTTTTGACCTAACATCGATATTAACCATTCCTAATACTGTAATAGCTAAAGCACTGTGCCTTGTGAAAGTAGATGCACATGGTGCTCATCTCCACATCCTCCATTCACCCACACATGTAGCTATTTTCCTGTTCACTCACTCCTCTGTTCTTTGCTGGAAACAGAATGTGCATGGACAGAATTTCAAAATATGAGCTGTATATGCAGAAATAGTGGCAAAAAATTATTTGCTGCTGCAGTCAGCAACATGCAGGAAATTCAGAGGACAGGCTGAAACGTCTTATCTAAACTCACTGATCATCCTTTGTTAAAAGATACTGGCTCTCAGTATTTTCCTTGCTAGGAACCTCATTTTGGATAACTGGGATAGAGACAGGACCATTCCTCCCATGTAACAGTATTGGATGGGCAGGGTAGTTGTGATCCTGACTCCTTTTCACATCCCAGAGTTTAAGCAACCTGCTGAAAGGCATCCTTTTCCTACCTACAGGCAACCCAAAGAACAGGTGAAACGCAGTGTTAAGAGAATTTCCTGATTTTAGACAGATCTTTCAATTTCATTTTAAATTAGGTGTCTGTGTGATTTTGTTTTATTAGTTGATCTTAAATTACAAGCAAGAGTAAAATAAAACCAAAGTTAAATAAATACTATAAGACTATTGATAGGACTGAAATGAAAAGGTCCAGATGATCTTATAAAAATCACAGACTCATAGACATGTAGGACTGAAAGGGATCATAAGTAGTCCTGGTCCAGCCTCTGAGGCATAAGCAGAACCATGTAAATCCAGAAATGATGAGACTGCATCTACTTTAGAAAATATTCTTTAGATTGTAAATTGTTTTATAATCATTGAATCGTTACAATAATTCTGATGTGTATATTTATCTTTGTGTTGATTCTCCAATTCCCATGGGACAACAACACTACAAGGTTACAGGACTCTCCCCTTCTGTTGCTTAGCAACCATCAGCCTCGAATAGAACACAGGACAAAAAGTACACAGCATGATAATGTAGCTTGAACTGCATTGTATAATAGATTCCAATTTTTTAGTATTAATACCATAGTTCTCTCTAGATCAGCAATGGGCAACAAAGAAGAGCGAGTGGGTGGTATGAGTGGCCCTCCTCCATCTCCATGGGCCCCCAGCAGCCCATGGCCCACTGGGGTTCCACTGCAGCCTGTGGATCCCGTCTGACCCCCTCCCCCATGCTCCTCTCATACACTGGGGCACTGGAGCCCAACACTTCCCATTCCTCCACTTCCCTCCCAGCACTTGCAGAGTATCACAAATCCACGACACTCCAGTTCTGGGAGGGTGGGGGAGGAGTGCAAGACAGTGGATTTGTACTGCTCCAAAAGTGATATGAGGGAGGGAGCAGTGTAGACCGTGTGGGACTCCAGTGTCTCAGTGTAAGAGAGGTGTGGAGGGAGAGGGGAGCAGACATGGGGGGCCATGGGTCATACCCCAGGTCACCCACCACTGCTCTAGATCCTAGTTGGTAAGTGAAATCTTGCCATGATCAATGGAAATGTTCCGACTGGTCTACTCCAATCTGGTCAAAGATTAAACACTTTAAGTGAGTTTGCTGTTAGTATCAATTAAAGGTCTGTTTACAACAGTGTTCTTTTACTGTAACAGTGTACAAACAACTTCTACTTCAGGGGTATTTCTTCACACCAAACCAAACAAAGCATCTAGGACTACAGGCTGGTAAAGATGCATCATAAGGGTGAGTACATAAAAACGAGTGGAGCATTTTATACTTTGCAGTTCTGAGCAGGTAACTATACACCCAGTCCTGGCAACCTTCTATGCCAACTATCATGGAATTCAATAGAATCTCATTCCGGGAAGGTTTGGAGGATAAGGACCCAAGTTAATTGCTTTTAGTGGGGATCCTGCTGCAGCAGGCTATGCAACAGTGGCATGATTATGATTGGTTCCACCCTCCACTTTGAAGTGCCACTTGATAAACTATGGCTCCACTTAACCCACCCTGATCCACCACCCTAAGCTCCCTCACCCTGTCCTGCTGAGCCAGGCCCTCAAGCCTCTTTTAGAGCACACACACAGGTAGGGACACACACAGCTGCAGAATCACACAGTCTGCAGTCAGCTTCATGTGGGAAGACTCATGCATTGCCCAGCTTTCAGAAGCACAGACACTCCCAAGTGTAAACCCAAAATTACATTGTCTTGTGTTATATAGTATCAGAGAGGTAGCCGTGTTGGTCTGTACCTGCAAAAACAACAAGAAGTCCTGTGGCACCTTATAGACTAACAGATATTTTGGAGCATAAGCTTTTGTGGGCAAAGACCTGCTTTGTCAGATGCATGAGTGTGGGGGGGGGGGAGGGTCAGAGAACTATTTAAAGAGAGGGGGTCTCAGTAAAGGGGCGGACCAGAGCTGACAAGGTCTATCCAGTCAGGGTGGACATGGCCTGTTATCGGTGGTTAACGTGGAGTCGTGAACATCAAGATGCACTCATGCATCTGATGAAACAGGGTCTTTGCCCACGAAAGCTTATCCTCCAAAATATCTGTTAGTCTATAAGGTGCCACCAGACTTCTTGTTTGTGTTGTACGGAGATCTACACATCATAAGCTCATGAAATTCACATCCTCCCTCAGTGTGGAGGAAGATGTGCACAGCTTCCTCCCTCATATAAACTGCACAAACTGGGTTTTAGAACAAACAAAAAAACAAGTTTATTAACTATAAAATGTAGATTAAATAAATAAAAAAAAAACCATGGAGATACTCATCTCATAGAACTGGAAGGGACCTCAGGAGGTCACTGAGTCCAGTCCCCTGCCCTCTTGGCAGGGCCAAGTCCCCCCTTTTCTTTTTTAAATCTATTTGCCCCAGATCCCTAAACAGCCCCCTCAAGGAATGAGCTCACAACCCTGGGTTTAGCAGGCCATTGCTCAAACCACTGAGCACTACAGAGATTGGCTACAAATACCAATTTTCCCACCCTTAATGCTGTTCTAAGCATCTTCTTACAGGTCAGACACCTTTTGGATCCAGTCTCTTCTCCTGTTCAGTCTCAGATGCTTCCAGTAGTCGTTTTGCATGGGGACTCACTCAAAAACCAATGACCTGGATTATTTGACTTCCTAGCATGAAACAGGATTTACACAAGAACAGGAATTTTTAGTTTCCCAGTTTGATCTCTAGTCCCTCTTACTAGAAAAATACTAAGAGTTCAAGACAGTGTCCAAAAACAAGTGTCACAATCAACTGATCTTACAGCCTCAAAGCAGCACTCCAGGAAATGTGTCAGGAAAGAGACAGATTAGCACCTGCAAAGCCCAACTGTCCTCCTGAATGGCCCATCTCGGATGATTGCATTTTTGTCTGCAAACACAGTTGTAATTGTTACATAGTTCATAGATACATTGCTACATATAGTTATTAACTTTAGATACATGCATAAGAATCAGATAATCATATGTAGTAATTCATAATTTTTCCAATAAAATTTCACATGACCCACCTTACATAAAACACATCTTAGTCAGAACCACTAAGAGATGTCATGGGCCTTGGGGTAAGGTGGGAGGGGGGCCTGGCTCCATGCCCCAGAAGGGGCAGGGCCCAGGGGTGGGGGCTACGTGTTCTACTTTGCTGCCTGGGCCCAGGGGCAACTGGCCCCTTAGGCCCCCTCTTCCCCTGTCAGCGGGCCTGATCTTAGTTATGCCATCTTCATATTGTAACAATATTTCTATAAAGACTATGGAATGTAGCATCACAATGTCAACGGCAATTCTTATCTGCTTTCTTTTCCTATTTGTCTATTATATGTTTGTTCCAGGAAATTAAAACAGTTAGGCTGTTTCTACACATACCACTTGTTCCGGAAGCAGCATGCTAATGAACAGCCTGGAAAATGCTAATGAGGAATGGATGTAAATTTCCCACTCCTCATTAGCATATGGTCTCCTGATTCGGAGTCTGGAAGAAGTTCTTCCAGACCCCAAAATAGCCATGTAAAGCACGGCCCCCAGGGATCTCCCAGAAGGGGCTTCCAGAAGGAGGATTTCCATCTCCCTGAAAATCCCTGGGGGGCCACGTTTCCACACAACTATTTTGGAGTCCAGAAGAGCTTCTTTCAGACTCTGAACCATGTGACCATATGCTAATAAGGCACCAGAAATTTACATCCATGCCTCATTAGCATTTTCCAGGCTGTTCACTAGCATGCTGCTTCCGGAACAAGTGGCATGTGTAGTAACGGCCTCAGAGTGTGACACTATTCATTTTTCAAATGCCTAAGGAAAATTTATTTATATAAAGCAAATATTTCAGTGGACTCAGGCAGTTCTTATATAGGGCAACCAAATATGGGACAGGGAGATGGGGGGAATGAGCAGCTCCTCTGGGCTGCACCAACCCCTGGGGAGCTGGCACTCTCTGCTGCTCCCTGCCCCAGCCCGTGGGTGCTCCTCACCCAGAGCCCCAGGAGACTGGCGGCCCGCGGGAGCTCCCACCCCCTTCCCCAGCCCCCAAGGGCCTAAATAAGGGACAATTCGTCCCTTTTAAAAATAATTTGGGAAAAGGTATCCCTCATATGGGACCATCTTGCCAAATACTGGACAGTTTGTCGCCCTATTCGTATCCTCATAGAATAAACGAGGACTTAAGTTACTTACCAACTTCACTTGGATCAGGCGTATTTTAACTTTAAAGGTAACGCTAAATAAGCATAAATATCATGGTAATTTTTGGAGATTAATAGCATGAAATAATTTTGTGTTTATATCTTAAGACCACAGGTTCTCTCAAGCTTTATGATTGCTATATTACCAGATGTTTATAAGTAGCTCACCAAAATAATCATCCACAATTAAGAAAAAGTTCCTTTGCCTCCTAAAGAATCAGCTAAGTATTCTACCATGCAGTTAGATAACACTACTAATTTCCCCAAAGAAACACATGTAAGACGAGAGCAGACAGAGTCCATTAGTCATTTGTCAAGTTTTGCAGACAATAATGCAAAGAGGGAATTGGACAGAGAAGTCCGATTGGTTTCTTTACATTTTATTGCTACACTGATCTTGTCTCTAACAACAAAAGAAATATCTTATTTTGTGAGTTAGATACACGACTAGAAAAAATAAATGGATAAGAGGGTGTACTTATTCTACAATTAAGATCTATTCTTAGGAACAGACTGCCCACTAAAATTCATGAACTATTAAAAGGATGCTCTTCATCTGCAATTTTTATTAACTAATTAGAAATCAAATAAGCAGAACTTAGTTAAAATGATTAATTATTAATTCACTCTAAGAATGAATTGAGTGACCTAGGAAATTAGTAAAGAGAAACACGATTTTCATCTCCAGGACACTGGCTCAAGCATAGGCTGGCAGTTAAAATAACTATCCAAAAGCTGTTTGGTGACATACGTATGTCAATACCAGTATCACAGCTGTTACTAACTGGCATCATTAATGGCAGCCTTACTGGAGATGAATGACTGAACTTTCATAGAAATTTAACCATTGCCTTGAACAAGAAAGCTCCTAGACACATTGCCAGGAAACTATAGGCAAGATCCTGCCTTGCCACTCCTCATGCTCTACCTAATCTGTAGATAAACAAGAACTTTATTCTTCGGTCTTCTGTTTGGCAGTATCAAGTTTTCTGCTTTAGGCGGAGTAAGACAAAGCTAATAGTTATCAACAGTTGAACTGGAGCTTGAAAATGAGGCAATTTAGATGTTCTCAGGAGAATCCCAAATTTGGTATTGTGATTGTAAATTACGTCCCAACCTTGACACTCAAGTGACCAATAAGTCTCTAATACAGAGCAAAGTTTAAATGGCCTTTTGAATATCAATTTGTGCCACACTCAGGTTTTTTTTATTGGTTTTAATGTAGGCCTAAAAATGCATCATTTGCATTTAATGGACTACTTAATCTAAATGGATAAGTCACAAAATAGCTGTTTATACACAATACACAAGATGAACTATTAGACATAATCTAATAGTCACCAGAAGGATGCCAAAAAATCCCAAGGCAACGTGTGAAGACTGGTGACAGCATTTCAGGTCATGTCCTTCAGTTTACATGGGGCTGAAACTGATTTAATATTGCAGTACTTCCTTGCTCCTCAGGCCAGCTATAAGTGCTTTTCTCTGCAATACTGAAGAACAACACAAAGCACCGCCTTGCTCCTCTCCCTATGCACACAGTCCAACCCACCAAATCTCCCACTACATTACCACTCAAAAAGGAATACTGAATGCAGCCAAATGTGGTTGCAGATTAATAGCAAAGAGAGAGGTTATGAGTAAAAGAGCTTTGCTTGAGCATTCCTGATCATGGGATTCAAGAACCTCCAGCACTGTGCTGCAGAACTGTACAGCGAAGCCAACAACTGCTGGAGATACAGTGGTACTTTTCAGCTAAAGTAACACTATTGGCTCCATGTATATAAGGGATCATATCCTTCAGTCTCTCTAAGTTCCTTCTCCCTAGTGCAAAGTTAGTCCTGAAATGCAAAAGAACTCTGATGCAGAGAAGGTGGATGTGTTGTGTGAATGCACAGAAACAACTCTCAAAGAAAAATGGTAACTGTAAGGGCAGATTGGCAGAGCTACATTTCTCAGGACTGTGAAAAATCCACAGCCGAGACCCCTAGCTATATACCCAATTACCCCAGTGTAGAAAGCACTATGTCAATGGAGGAATTCTCCTGTTGACACAGTCCATCTCTCAGGAGTTTGGATTAACTACACCACTGTGAAAAGCCCTCCTATTACTGTAGAGACTGTTGATATGGAAGCACCAAAGGGTCAACGCTTCAGCACTGTAGCTGAACTACTGCAGTGGTTTAAGTGTGAACACAGACCAATGTTCCCTCTAATAGTTTCCTTCATTTGCAGAATAAAATTTTATGTGCACCGAGACATGTGACTATGCACCACCAACAGAAATACAAAACAAAACTCTGTGCACTCTGCCAGTCTGCTGGGCTGCACTTCAGTTTTTGCTGAGTGGCCACACAAGTGCTGAGCTTACAGAGAACTTATATATTTGACTCATTCTCTTTGAGGGTGTCATGAACGAATGCCTGTAAAGGGTTAAACCCCAGACAGCATGGGATCTCTGTTGGCAAGCAGCCACACGAGTCAATGGGAAGAGAGGGATCTTTTAAACAGAAGCTGTTACCCGCTGAGGGGGCTCTGCCTTTCTTTTGTGTGGCTGGGGAGGGGGTGGGGGAGAGAGAGAAAGCTTTTTTAAGTCTAAGCAGGTTTACTGAAGCTAGTAAATATCCAGGCCACAAGGAGATCTGGGTGTACAGATGTGTAAGTAGAAAGGAAATATTTAGTCAGACGTGATGAAGTTATTTTTTTCTTTCTGGCTTTGGTGCGGGACTTCTCAGGCTGGCTAGTGTACCCACCATATACTAACTGTTAGGCTGGGTTACAGTAACCAAGTATGCTTTATCACCTTCTTTGTACACTTTTTCTTTTGTTAATAAATCACCTTTTTTAAGGCAATGATTTGATTTCTGTGTCTAGAGAAGTGTCTGTGTATATGCATGCCTAAGACTGAAAGGTCAGCTATCAGACTGCAGCTGAATTTCTTCCCCTTTGTTTTCAAGCTCTTTCCTAAATGAAGGTTAAGAATTTGGGGTTACCCCACAGACATCCCAAGTGTGTCTTCCTTGGTTTTAAACAGGGGCTCTATCACTTGGGTGGTGGCAGCTACCTCCCAGGGTCAGAGAATCTGTGACCTTGAGAAGCTTTTAAGTAGATGCCCATAGAGGCAAGGTATTTTAAGGTCTGATGCAGGGCCCCACCTTCTGCACTCGGAGTGTCAGCATTGAGAATAGCCTAGCAAGATCTAGGAAAAAATGGATTTGAGCCAAATTGGGCAGAATATGATACCAAGCGAGAAGTGTTTATTAAAAGCTTGAACCCAATTCCATGTTGGCCCCCCCCCTTTTTTTTTTTTGCACATCTCTACCAGGTGAGCTTGTCTTAAAGAGCTACAGATGAAGCTGCAGCCTTAATGGAGTGCATATTTAATTCATGCCTATTGGCCTCTTGGATAAGGAGTAGCAGTGGTTAATATAGTTCCTGATCCACAGGGATTAGCAGCTTCCACTCTACATCTCTCCCCATAAGCTGTAGGCAATCAGTTTGCTTTTCTAAATGGTTCAGTCCTTTCTTAATAGAAAGCCAGGCTTCTTAACATCTAATGGAGTACAAATAGGGCTCCTGTGGGCAAATATAGGATCTGGTTCAAAGTCTGAAGCAACTTTAGGCATAGGTTTCCCATCTTTCTAAGCACACAAAATCAAACACCCTTGACAAATCCTGTCTTCCCCACTCTCCCCGAATCCTTTCAATTTCACCACGCTGGGGCAGTGAGATAGTGAGGGGGTCTCTGCCTTGGGGTGCAAGCTCCAGGCTGGGGCCAGAAACAAGGAGTTCAGTGTATTTAAGGGGATTTAAGTCTGGTGCAGGTGGTTGGGGGTGCAAAGGGGCTCAGAGCTGGGGCAAGGGTGTGGGGTATAGGCCCTGGGAGGAAATTTGGGTGCAGAAAGCAGTGGCTTGGGCTTTAACCAGGTGGCTCTTACCTAAGATGGCTCCTGGCAGTAGTACAGCAGGGCTAAAGGAGGCTCCCTGCCCACCCTGGGTCCACAAAGCGCCAGGAAGTAGCTGCATATCAAAATCTTGGGTGCAGGGACCACTGGGCTCTATACACTACCCATGCCCACAGGCTTCACCTCACAGGTCCCACTGGCCACAGTTCCTGACCAATGGGAGCTGCAGAGACAGCACTCAAAGGAGGGACAGCTTCAGAGCCTGCGTGGCTGCCTCAGGAAGCTTGCCTTAGCCCCACTACACTGCTGACTAGACTATTAACAGCCAGTCAGGTACTGACTGGTGCTGCTAGGACCCCATTTCGACCAGGCATTCTGATTGAAACCCAGACACCTGTCAGTCCTATATAGGCATAAAGTTAGGATAAGATCTCATGACAACTTGATCTCTGTGTGCCAGTGTAATGGGGTGAACTATGCCCAAACACTCGCTGCTGGAGGCCTCCTGGTCCTGTCACATCCCTTCTCAGAGAGAAGCAGAAGAGAAATCCTTCAAGTAGGATGGATGGGTGGAAGCAGCCAGTGAGAGACAAGGAGCAGCCAATTAGGGCCATATAAAAGGAGCTACAGAATGGAGAAGCAGGCCTTGAGCTGGACGACCACGTTCCCGGCTAGCTGAAAGAGCAGGACCATGGACAGCTCAATGTGGGCCGCTCAGTGTGGGCTCCTGCACTCCATTAAACTAGGGGAGCAAGAGAGAGCAATCCTAGCTACCTACTGGGACTAAGTCTAAAGATAAGTCTGTTAACAGGGATGAGGAGTGTAAAGAAGATGCTCCTGGTAGGCTGCTGAGACTGAGCAAGGACTGAGCCCAAGAACGCCAGTGTCTCTGGGGAGAAAGGCCTGAGGATATGGCCCCACTCCAGGACTGAGACAAGTAAACGACTCTATAGCCTGTTAGGGATTTGATCTGTTTCATCTACAAAGGAGTGTGCAAGGACTTGGCCAGAGAGTTGAGTCACTGAAAGCCACCTGGAAGACCACTGATAGGGGTCAGCATAAACAGAAGAGGGCTCTCACAAGAAGCTGGTGCCACACCTTGTCACATAATGGAGCTGCCGTCCTGGCAATAAATCCTTCTCACAGAAGTGATGGCTATTCACACTGTTTTTGATAGACACTTATTCTAAGGTCACATGAGCATGGGGGAATATATGATTTGGCTCATCTCAGAGAGCCCACATGGACTCCTGAATGCAGGGCCACGAGTAATTGAACAAGGCCCTGAATAACGTCTTTCCTTGCCGATGGAATTGTTAGTGAGGGAAACTAACTCAACTCTTTGGCGCAGTCCAGGGGCATTCACTGAGCTGGTGCCAAAGAGAGCCTGCATTCCAGAAGTGATGCTCCAAATTCAAGCCAGTAACAATTACTGCTCTGCAAAGCCAAGCAGACAAGGCATCACCAACAATTTCAATGGGAATTTCCTGATGAGAGGAGAAACTGACCATACTGGAGTACTGGCAACAATATACTCTGTTTCAGAGCCCCAGACTGATAAAGAAGTGTGCACTGAAGGGGATATTGGCAGCAGTAAGGAGCCCCCTGAAGGAAGTGTGTGCCAGTGGCAGAAAATCAGAACAATGCCTCTTCTCCTTGGACTCTCTCAGTGTACTGGAATGCTTCCTTCTCCTCCCCAGAGTTGAGTCACAAGGCAGACAGGAACCTTGTCTTTGGGTTATGACATCAACCAGCACCAATTCTGATGGCACCAAAAACCTTAATGGTGATGCTAATACAGACCCTGTTGATTATGTTCTTTGCCTAGATGGAGCTTGCAGTAGTGGCCAGGAAACATAGGCATTAGCATCATGGAGGAGGACTTCAGGCCAGACAAGGCAGGAGTAGCTCCGTGAATCTCAGTGGCACAAAAGCAGATTTTAAACCACCCACAGAGAATCACAAGGGTCCAGCTCAAGGCTTACTGAAGCCAAAAGCATTTGCAGAGTGAGCTATCCGACCTTCTTTGGCTGATGAAAGCATCACCAATCGTGTTCGGTGACAATACGCAATTCTCCCAACCATCTCCCACGGCACTGGATAGATGTTTCTGTGTTAGGGAAAACTACTGCACAGATCACACATCTTTTGAACTCCATGTGTGGTTCACGACCCAACATGGTCTCAAGGCAATAAAGATCAATTGTGCCAACTAAGCTAACAACACCCACCTGTTTGAAGAAAAGAAACTAACTAATCTTGCTGATGGGAGAAAGAGAGAAATCCACTAGCTACTGTCACCGCAAAGACACTGAGATGAGCTAGAGTGTGACCCCTTGTAGCCACAGAGCTGAGGACATCATTCTAATGCAAGAGCACTACTGCACTCCCTAGCAGATGCAGCTTTTTAATACAGTTCTGCAGCTGTATGTTAGAAGCACTGAATCCCAACAGAGAATGCACAAAGGCCCTCCAATCAGAAAGAAGTATTCTATCATGTTGCTATAATGGATACTTCTAATGTTGATGACATTATTTTACTTATTGTGTACTGCTAATGTTGCATAATAAAAAGGAGTTAGCCAACATGGCTGCTCCTATGTATAATATGTTGTCAAACTGGAATAAAATCCTTAAATGAAACTCCTGAAGTCTGAATGGGACAAAACTGTCAAAAAGCTTTACACCAGTCTTTTGATGTTACCCTACAAAGCCCATGCATTTTCATGCCAGACCAAATTTCCTAAAACTCTTTTCAGTCTATTTACACCTCTAATTACAACTGAAGCTAAAGGTAAAAACTGAATGCAGTTTTTAAGCAAATTCTCATAGGAAACATTGCTACATGACAGGGATGGCTCACAATTTCCTTTTTTTTTTTTTTTTTTTTTGCTTTTATCCAGCAACAAGGCAGGAAAACAGGCCAACATGACAGTGCTTAAAAGTAAAGAAACTTAAGACAGTTTTTTTGCAGTGTTGGTCACCCCAGCTCAAAGGATCATTTGTTTAAAGAGATAGAGCTAGCATTAAAGCAGCAAGCACTCACAGAACTATAGAGATTACTAGATCAAAATATAAGTGACAGATTGATCCAACGAAAAACTGCAGTAGTTAGAAAAACTTTTTTTCTGTACAAATAGTTTCTCTTACCTTCTGAAGTTAATACACTGTTGGACACTGAACCTTGGTTTATAATTCCAATCTCTGAGAAAATAACAGAAACTACCTAAAGACGAGGTCAACATCCAACTCTTAGGTAGAAGAATAGCAATGCAAATTTTCCCAGAAACATTATGTGGTACCTTACAAAGTAATAGCATTGTTAATAGATCAAATAAGACGCAAATATTCAAAGATATTAGGCCACAACCAAGAGAATTTCTTCTTGTTTCCATAGACTCCTGCATGGCTGATTTGGGTTTGTTAGAACTAAAAGAAAAGGCCCAACAACGACAGACGTCTGAAACTACATTCAGTAGGGCAGCGTGTAAGGACAATGTAAACATATAGACACAGCAATCACGGATTGAAGCATCTCTGCAAGAGACACCAGTTACTCCTCTCTCTTGACATAACCACTCCTGAATCACAAAGAATCTTTTTGTCAGTCTGGAAGGAGCAGCATCATGAGACGCTCTGTAAGCTCTCTGTACTGACGAAGGTGAAAGCAGGACAGCGATCTGTCTCGCTCCCCCTGTGCTGTGTTCCAAGTGCAGAGCAGAACTGGAGAATGCCAATGATTGGTTCTTTATTTGGTCCCCAAATGGAATGGGTCACTCAGCAGTCAGATATTCCCCAGAGTCTTGAAAGAGGAGGGGTGCATACCTGCAAACGAGCAGAGATCAAAACACAAAGAAGAGCCATCAAGGCAGGCATGGTGGAATACTGGTGGAAGCCAGATCTGTCAACAAACAGCAACCCACTCTAGACAATAAAGGGAGCGAGAAAAGTTTTTTTGTTGCTGAAACTGATTGTTTCACCTGACAGAAGTCCCACTGCAGTGTAAATCCTCTCACTGTTTTGTCACCAAAGGGCAGTTTTTGGTAACAAAGCTTGATAGTATAAACATAACCTCAGGCTATGTCTGCACTGGAGCATAAGGTTGATTTTAAGGGAGTTAGGTCCATTCTACAACGTATCTGTACTGACTACAAATATTATGTTGATTTTAAGGAGTCCTAAGGTCAACTTTTCCACTCTATCTTTTTCCACGAGGAGCAATGCCAAATTCAAATTTACAAGGTTAACTTAATGCTTACGTAGACACAGCTTTATTTTATTTGATTTTACTGGCCTCCAGAAGTATCCCGCCATACCCCCAATGTGTCTCATCTGACCACTGCTTTCACCTCTGCTGCTCTCCAGGTAAGCAGGAAGTAGGAAACAGGAAGCAAGAATCAACCAGGGCTCTCCAGTTGCCCTCCACACCCTGTGGCTTCTGTGATTTCTGGCTGCCCCCTGCATCATGTGGCTGCCGGGTTCTCTGGCTGCCCCCCCGCAACACACGGCTGCTGAGCTCCCCAGCTGCTCCCCTGCCTCCCTGGCACCATGTAGCTGCCCCCCACCCCCCAACACACAGTTGCCAGGCTTTCTGGCTGCCCCCCCCCCACGTGGCTGCCAGGTCAAAATGAAATGAATCAATCAAAAAAACTTTTCAACAGTTCCAAACTGAAACTTTGTATATTTTTATTTCTGCATTTTACATTTGTCAGAACTGGCCCAATAGCCTTGTAATGGCGTGTGCCAGGGCAGCCAGCGGAAAAGTGGCACGAAAATGCATTTAGCAGTTTGTTTTCAATGGGAGCAGGGAGTAAGGGCAATGTACTCTGGGGTGATGACATCAGATACCCACAACCACTTGCAGTACATTTTTCCTATAACACACAGGTACAGAAACCCAGAATGCAATGGGGGTGCAGGAACCGTGGGTTAGATACCTACAGTGCACTGCTGACACAGTCGAACTTAGCAAAGGTAATGGAAACACACTATGTCGACTTTCCAAACATATGTGGACACTCACCAACGACTTTATAAAATCTAGTGGTACAAAGTCACCTTAAATAAATTCGACTTTATATCCTAGTGTAGATGCAACCTAAGCCTCAAGTTCAGTTCTTAGTTCCCAAGCTAGCAGTAACATTCAGTCCCTGCTGGAAATACAATTTGTACATCAAACTAATGCTCCCATCCATGCCCAAACTATATAGTTCTGGACCTTTGCTATTAGTGCTTTGCAAATGAGCAGGAATGTATCAATTTCTTCATCTTGGGATGGATATCAATAGCAGAAGTTAGAGCAGCGATTCAGGACCTTTCCAGATTACTGTATTCCTTTCAGTCAATTGTCTTGCACACCCCCAAAATCTCACCTCATTAAAAACCTAGAAAAATTGCTTCACTTCTCATTTTTACCATATAATAATATAAATCAATCTGAATATAAATATTTCATTTACACTTGAATATATAGCATATTGAGCAGTATAAATGAGTCTGCACTGACTTTGTTAGTGTTTTCTTATGTAGCATATTGTAAAAGTAGTTGAAAAGCTAGATGAATAGGTGTACCCCACCAGAAGAGTTCTGCATACCGCTCCCGCCCTGGGATAGGTCTCCTCCTGGTTGAAAGCCACTGTGCTAGAGGGTCTCTCTTGTGCACATGTCACAAAGTTGAATTTTTGTCCTTTCCTCTAGTGCTTGACTCCATTTCACTGTTTTACATAAATTATTTAAATCTGCATATATTCTATACACTCCTTTACTCCACTGTCTAAAAGGGTTAAATTTCCATGATACTCCTCTTTTCAGGCCACTTATCCCACATATCAGTAATCTGCAAGGTACTCATTATCTCTGGCCTGAAGCCTCCTTCCATCTTATTCCTCCCAGTTTTGGATGTTTAAATCGAGGAAATAAGGAAGTACACAGGAGATGGCAAAAGCAACACTGGAATGGAAGTAAATGGCTGAAAATCAGCTGAAATAACAGGGATTTAAGGTGAGGCTTGAAGGACCATGAGGACATTTGCACAGTGAAAAAGGTAAGTTGTTCAAAGTATAAGGGCAGCATGCATAATGTTTTAACACTATTACTCAATTTAAAATCTGTTACTTAATTTTGTAATTTGAAAATACACAAAATCCCCATTTTCCCCACAGGTGTTGAGGAAGTGGCTGTTAGTCATTTTAATTCAAACCTTGGCAACACTGCAAAGACCACTGAGAGTCTATTTCAAAAGTGATTTTCCCCCCCCGCCCCACCCCCAATCGATTTTTTCAAAGCCATCTCCACTAGAACGCCTTTGAACACCACAAAAAAAAAAATCTGATTAAATACACCTTTCTATTATACAAATACTTAGCTGATGTCCCACATTGCTAAAGTAGCCTGGGAAGATCAATTTTAGTTACTTCTGGCATGAGCTTAGGGTGAACTCTGGGCTTGAGACTAACTACCAAGACCCTCCCTTCTGCTAAAGGCTCTGCCCCTCTCCGAGTCCACAGCCCTCCACCTCAAGTCCCACACCATCTGCCCAAGTGCCTCAGGCAGGCGTGCAGAAACGCTCCTACCCTCCAGTGCCAGATCACTGGCAGGATGGGTACACCCTTCCCTGAGTACCAGATGGGCAGTCAATTGGAGTCCTAGGCTGGAGGTTGTCGGGGTCGGGGGGCGGGTGGGGAAGGAAAGCACCCAAAGGAAGAAGAGGGGACCTGTGGTGGAGCGTGGATGGGATCACACAGACCTGTTTGGGGAGGCACAGCCTTTGATACCCATTCACACATGACTTCTAGGCTGCTCCAAATGCTGAATTGCAAATAATTACATAGTCAACTACAAAATAACTTCTCTCTTTAGACTCCTTTGTAATATGCAGATCCAGAAGTGGATAACACACAAACTGGGAGAAACAGACTAAGGCCACGTCTGCAGAGAAAAGTAAACTAAAGACACTTTACAGCTGAATGAAAGCATTCACGTTAGGGGTTAATGTACTTGATCTTATGTGCACTGACTTCACACCTTTAGTTGATTTGCTTTAACTTCTTTGATTGTCCCCATGTAGACAAGCTGCAAGACAGAATGCATCTGTGTCTGTTGCTTGTCACTGACACAAAAGGTTTATTACCATAACTGTCATTCCCAGCATGTTCTTCAAATGGATTGCCTTATCAAAACATTAAATGCAGCCAGATTATTCATTCACTGACTAATATGCAGCATTCAGAGAGATGAAATGCATTGTAAACTTTTAAATTGACTAGAACAGCATCTTGGTCCATGACTGGAGCTCGTAGGTGGTATTGCAATACAAATAAACAACAATGTAATGGGTCCTATTAATGACTCGTCTCATCCCAGAAGATACCTTTACAATAATGTTATTTTGTGACATCCCTATTAATTTCAAGAAAATAAATTCCTTACCAAATTTATTAGCAGATATTTAAAATAGGGTTGCATCACCTTCATCAATAATTATTTGCCCTTTCTTGCTACTTGTCTGCAGAAGCAGTTCAGGGTTGGGGTTTTTTGTTTGGTTTACTTATTTTAAGATGCATCAGCTAAACCACAGAAAAGTTTCAAAATAGATCTTGAACCTCCAATACACCCCACAGAAGAGCTTTATCTCAGATACTAAGCACTCCAGCATTACGGATACTCCGTGAAGGCTCAAGATGCCCTGTGCACACATGATATTTGTGCAAATTCCTCCCCTCTTTCCTGTCTCAGTTACTTAGGACCAGGCAACACTCACGTGTGTTCCTGGGCACCTGGGGTGTGGCTACACTTGCATTCCTTTTTCGAAAGAGGTATGCAAACGAGGCAAATTGAAAATGCAAATTAGGTATAAATTTGCATATTCTAATTTTGAAAGAGCGTCTTTCGAAAGAAGAAAGCCAGTGTAGGCGTTGCTCTTTCGAAAGTAAGCCCCATCTTCAAGAGAATCCTTCTTCCCATTAAATAAAGGGAAGAAGGATTCTTTCAAATATGGGTTTACTTTCGAAAGAGCAGCATCTACACTGGCTTTCTTCTTTCGAAAGAAGCTCTTTTGAAATTAGAATATGCAAGTGAGATGGTACGTATGCAAATTTATGCCTTATTTGCATTTTTAATTTGCCTCATTTGCATGCCTCTTTCGAAAGAGGAATGCAAGTGTAGACATACCCCTGATGTTCTTGGTAAGTATCAAGAACCACTAAGTATCCCAGTGGTGATGTTGGATAGATGGGGATCCTCTATCCACCCATCTGCTCCAGTGCCTTACATCTAAAGGAACTCTAAATTTGTGGTTCCTCTGCGAGGCTGGCCCCTGTACCCATTAAGTGGCATGCCTTGGGAACCTCCAGGAAGAAACCCATTACAATAATTATCTGTGGCATAGATCCAACTCAAAAATAACACTATAAATAATATTCATCTAGTGCACGTAAATTAAACTTAACATACCATTACTGAGCAACCTAAAGAAACAGGGTGGACCAGACTAAGATTCAATCTCACTCCTAATTTAAATTCATCATGTGCAGTTAAATAAAAATCAACAAACAAATAAAGGATACAGTAATAAATGAAACTCATCTAACTGGTATTCACACTGATTCCATTTACCCGACTCCAGAATGTACACTCCTCTGGATTTCAGAGTCCAAGACGCCTGCAAGGGCACACTGGAAGATCTTCAGCTAGAGTGGAGACAGCACCGTGCAGGTTCCATGTATCAGTCTAGACCAGCCTACGAGGTGCACAACCCCTGTGAAACTGGAGGTAGCCCCACCAAACACCAGTAGCTCTAGTTCCTGGTTCATCGTGCTGATCACTCTGCCTCTCCTGTGCTCCTTCTTTAGCAAGGACTTCGCCCAAACAGTCCTAGACTGTGCCTAGATTACAGGGATTTGTTGAAAGTGTTTTTATCGGAAGAGATCTTACAACAAAACTTCTGTTGACAGATCGAGGCCAAACTGCCAACAGAGTGGATTACTTGTGTGATCCACTCTGTTGTCACAACAGCCAACCAGAAGCACAGCAGACAGGGTTGCCTGGTGTCCTGAAAGCCCTGTCTGTTAACAGAGGGCCCTCTGGAACAACCAGACTGGCTTTCTGTCAAAGACATTGTTCCTCATGGTGGCTGGGGTAGAGTTGTCAACAATAGTGCTGCATTTTGTCGACTTACTGTTGAGAGAATGCCTTGGGAATCCAGACGCTCCACAGGTTTTGTTGACAAAATGGCCATTTTATTGACAAAACCTTCTAGTGTAGACATAGCCCTAGTTACAATCAGTTCCTTTCCTGAAGGACCTTCTCAGTCAGCTCCAGGCACAGCAAGTCTCTCTCCCCTTCAGGGAAACCAACAGCAGCCTCTGAAGCTCCCTGTTCAATCAAAGCCCCAAGAGGCTCTCAGCAGTAGCCTCTAACTTCCCAGCACCAGCTGCTGGTCTGGACAGAGCTTCACATCAACATTCTGGCTCCTCTGTTTGTAACAAAGCCCACCACCTCCTCTCTCTGTCCTCAGCACTCATGGGAGAAAAGCAGTTTCTCCACTTTTTTCCAAGGCACCATGGGAGTTGTACTCCAAGGCCAGATGGGAGAACACAGGATCTTCCCAGTTAAAAGTCAGAGGCTCCTATAGTAAAGGGGGCCTACAACTGAAATAACCAACGTCAGATTCTCCTGGTTAACAAAAAATAACACAATACAAAAATGACCCCATTTAATATAAACTTCTATCAGAAACATTATAACTGGAATTGGATCCTGCCCATAAGACAAAAAGAGACATATCTGACCCTTTCCAGTTCTTTAATATGTGCTGAACACCTAATCCTTCCCCCAACCACTCTTTTAGAATGCTGTACATTGCTACGGCTTTAGTACTTAGCGATCATTTAGTACATTCTTAGTACTTAGGAGATCATAATCAGCCAGATTTTCAAGTCCATCTAGAGTCATATAAATTAAATCTAAACATGTCCTTAAAAATATTAATTTCCCAAAACAGAAGAGCACAGCAAAAGTCTGCACCTATGAAATATGCAGTCATCGTGCACCATGATAAAGCATTAACAGTGCAAGACCAAGAACCTGATGCAGAAAACTTTTACTTATCGAACATGACTAGTCCCAAAATCTGCAGAATCAGGCAACCTTGCACATATCATCTTCCCGATGTCATAGCATGACAATAAATACCAGAAAACAAAAACTTTCCTCCAGTCATAAGGTACTACAGGTTGAACTTCTGTAACCGGGAACTCTCTCATACAGCAAACTCTGTAATCCGGCATGATTTTAGTTAGCCAATGACAACTTATCCTGAGTGTCACCAAATTTCCCTGGTCCCATAAAGTTTGTTTCCAGCCACCAGCCCTGGCTCTTAGTGTTCTGTGCTGTTATTTAGCTGTAATTTACCCCTAAATGTCCTCTAAGAGCCCAGTAAGCCGTGGAAGTGCTGGTAATGTGCTGGAAAATATTGACCTCCCTTCACCCAGCACATTCTCTCATTTAGCACAGGTCGGGTCTGAAGGGTAACAGACAAAGAGAGGTTCAACCTGTAGTTTGTCCCAGCAAGCACAGTAAAGAGCTGGAAAACAGAAGTGTCTACAGGTCAACTTTATTTTTTTTTTTAGCAATATTATTTACCTATGTTGTGCTGAAAATAGGTTTCAAGATCAATGCAGAATCTGATAATGCTTTTTAAAAGTTTCACAGATCTGCCAGGGGATCCTTAGTCAAATAAGGCAATCAACTATTAATACCAAATTTTATATTCACCAAATGCTATTTTGGTAAAATAAATTTACTAGTTTTCCTGAGCTGAGTGTAATATTGATTTATTAGACCATATCGCTGCATAGCGGCAACACATTTTTAGAAAAATTACAGCAGACATCTGCAGACAATTTTACAGATTTGCTCAAATTAAATCATAAACAATTTGAACTTCATGTCTTAAAAGTAAGTCTTCTAAAAATATGTGCAGAACATGCATTTGGAGGACAAAAGCACTAGCAAGTCCACAGAGTATAGGTCCATAAATGGCGATTAGCATGGTGAGCAAAAGTGAATTTCAGGGGACAATATTCTATCAATTCATACAACAGTGTTATATTTTAAACACTTTCTGTTCTATGAGTTATACTTTATAATATTATTTGGGGTTTTTGAGCACCACTGCATTGTGAGATGTTTTCCAACAAGCCACACAATAATGCAGGGCCTTCCAATGTAAAGGAAGGGCACAAAGGGGGCAGTTGCCTGGGGGCCTGGAATTTCAAAAGGGCCCATTGATCCCAGCCAGCAGCAACATGGAACCATGGGCCCTTTAAATCACAACCACAGCACCATGCAGAACGCTCTGGGCAGCGCTATGGGACGGCTGGCTGGGGAGGGAGCGCAGCTTCAAGGAGGTGCTGAGGGTTGACTGTTCCAACCCTGCCCCTTCTAACCAAGGCCCTACCCTGCCTGGGAGTACACATCTGCCCCTCACCTTGTCCAGGGGCTCGGTAAGTCTGCCCCCACCCACAGTTATGGCATATGGATCTTTCTCCCAGGTCCATATAATTCACTTAGAATATGCAAAACTGATATGAAATACTTCTTCCAATTTGCATTTGTCAACATTGAATTTCATCTTTGTTAGGCTCTTCTGAATTTCAGTACAAAGGAATAAAAAAAGAGTAATGCACACAGAAAAGTTGGGTTATTACTATAAAGGAAATATTTTAAGTAGAGAACATGCCTTCTATTTCTCCTTGCCTAACTCCTGCAGTTCCTTGACTATCTTCTCAATCAAACTAGCAATTTGCTTTCTCTCTTGACCAAAACATCAGATACTTAAACAGCAAAGACCTTGAAACCACTGAAGTCTGTTAGCTCATAGTCACCTTAATTTCACAGCCCAAGTCAAACCTCTTGGCCTTATCTAATTTGCTTTTATTGATCTTATTCATGAACCTAGCACCAGTGTAGAACTCTACAAAATCGATTGCTGAGCAATTATGTGTATTTCCAGTGGAAAAGAACAATATATAAAATCCAAAGGCAACTGGCCTTTTTCTAGCTTCCCAGCTCAAAGAATTGTTAGACGACTTGCTTTTTGAAATGATGCTTTATTCTACAGTTGCATCTATCCATCCACTTACTGTAAAGGTGTAAGTTGTGATAACACAGGCTACAGGAAGCTTACAATGTTTACTGACAAAAGAAATAAGAAAAAATTCAGGATTAAGCTAGGCACACAAAGAACCATAAGGCCTAATTCTTTAAAATGGTTAAGAAAATAGTTATTAATTTGCAAATGTCACATAGGAAAAAGAAAGCTCACAGTATTCCTAAATGAGTAACTAGACTGTTTGCGTCTAAAAGTTGCTTTAAAGTTACATCCTGGAAAAAGCAAGATTAGGAAATGTCACAAATTTAGAGGCAATCAAAAAAAAAGAAGCCTAACAAAGGTATTTTTGTCCATAACCTTTTTTTTTTTTTTTTTTTTTTAAACAAAGGGCTTGTCTGCTTGAGAGTGACTAAGCCACATCTTTTTGATGGCTGTTGGATGACACACAAATACACAAGCTGCACTAAGATGCCTGTGCCATCTGTCAATTTGTAGAGTGCACATACATGGTGGCAGCTTGTTGTGTAATATGTGCATGGAGTTCTTGGAAGTCATTCCACAGCTCTTTGCTTTGCTGCCAAGCAGTGTGCATTCTGGAATTTCTCTCACTATGCATGGCAAACGCCCGGCAGGTTGACATTTTTTAAAAAGTTTTGTGTCTTTGCTGTCTCCAACCCATACTTCCTTTCTTTCTGGTTTAACATTATTTTCAAATTGCTGTTGGCCTGCATGGACCTCCTACAGTGCTCTGCAGCTATTCTGGCAACCATGAATATGCAGAGGCTGCTGGGGCTGTACTTCAACACCTATAGCCAGAGGAATTTGGCTTTGGACTCCTTATACTCCATCACTGAGCAGATGATGTGACAGTGGCAGCAGGTCCTTCAGCAGCTGAGGAAGAAGCATGCAGAGGAAGACAGAGCCATTGACAGTACAAGAACAGTTTCTCAGGCAGCTTTTAACTAGACAGTGCTGTTTCTGGTCTTGGGAAAACAGTGCACAGAGGTGGAAAAGGATCCTTGTAAAGACCTGGGACAGCCAACAGTGGCAAGAGAACTTCAAGACATGGAAAACGATTTTTATGATATATGCTGAACTAACTACAGAGCAGCAGCAACAACTTATTAATGTGTGGTAACCCATGTGCATGGAGACGCACAGGGTCACTTCTATGTAGAAAGTCTGCCACACCCACATGCTACTGGTCCATAGTCAAACAATTCAGCATGGGTAAAATGATTACGGAGGCCACTGTTGCACAGGTCTGCAATGCTATGTAAATTGTACTGTGGGACCAGGTAATGAAGGGTGGTAATGCTCAGGACACAGATGGCTCTACAAGCTTGGGATTCCCAAAGACCATAGGGGGCAATTCATAGGATCTATTGGTCTACTATTTGCCTCCCACCAGAAGGACTCTGACTTCATAAACTGAAATATGCATTTTTCCTAGGTGCAGCATGTGCTGGTTGACCACAGTGGCAGCTTTCCATAGGGATGGAAGGAATCGATGACTGTATTTAAAAAAAAAAAAAACCAATAAAATGCTAAATTTCTCATTTAAAAATAAGTTGCAATTATTTTTCATAACAAATATGCAACACCCAGACTTTCAACCTCTGTGACGTGGTCAGGCCAGAGGGCTAACTTACAAGGGGAGAGAGGCAGCTCTAAAAGCAGAAACCACCCTGGCTAATCAGGTGTTGTCACAGGCAGAGTGGGAGCAGTGGTGAAGAAGCTGCTATAAATCAATTAAGAGCAGCTGATCCCACTTGAGGCTGCCACAGGCTTTGACGTTAGAGCCGATGGAGGAGAGAGATGGAGAGTTATGGAGGAGAACACTAATAGTATCTGTGACAGTAGGGGAGATGAGGAGTTCCCACACTAAAGCTGTGTCTACACAAGCCCCTTCCTTTCAGGAGGGGCATGTTAATGGGTGAGTTCGAAAGATGCTAATGGGGCGCTGCCATAAATATGCAGTGCCTCATTCGAATAATGGAAGCCGGGGCAATTCGAAAGGCCGCTTCTTCCTAACATGAGATATCGCCGTGGCTGGCATTATGCTAAAGAGACACTGCACATTCATGGCAGTGCCTCATTAGCATCTTTTGAACTCGCTCATTAACATAGACGCAGCTTAAGTGTTTGGGCTCCCCACCCCTGGTAACCTCAGGGCTCAGCAGGAAGCTGGGAAGGGCTGGTTACTCAGCCAGGTCAGACCAGGAGCCTCCTACCTTCTGCCCCTTGAGCCAATGGACAGAAGCCCAAACCCCAACAAAGGCAAGTGAGCCCCATTCCTTTGGGCTGTGGACTGAACAAAGGTCTTGCCCTTTTGTCATGAAAGTTGAATGAAGGAAAAAACAAGGCGCTATGAAAAAAATATTCCTATTTTGGCTGTATGAACTCTAACAAGATCAGAGACTCTAAAATTAAGCCAGAAATTCCTTGGGGTTGCCTCCTGACTCCTCCCTGAAAGACACTTTGAATTGACAGTAACAGCAACTTCATATTTAGATAACTTATTTGTATGCATATGTTTGCTTGCTTACCTACTAAATAACTCTTTTATTCCTCCCCTAGTTAATACATTTTTAGATTGTTTAGCTACATCTGTATTTTTAATGTAAAATCTAAGGTAAGTGACTGGTCTCTGGGGACTGGAAGCAACCTGCATGTGGTATGATTTTTCATGTAAGTGACCACTGATCACGGAGTATGGTTTGGGTAACAAAACAGACTGAAGGATTTAAGGGGACTGTGTGATTCCATGGTAAGGACTGGTAGAGTAATCCAAGAGTTCACATTTGTTGCTAGCTTAATGAATGGAATCAAATTATACAATATACTAGGGATGTAAAATCCTGTTTAGTTGGTTAACCAGTTAGATGCAAGGTTTAACAGGTTAACTGATCAAGTGGGAGGAAGGCAGCTGGGGAGGCCATTCCAGCCCAGATGGCCTGGAGCAGCCCCCTGCCTCCATGGACTGCAGCTCTAGCCCAGCCAGAGCAGTCCCCATCTAAGATTGCCTCAGGTGCACCATAGGGCAGAGGTTCTCCAGCAGGGCTGGACCAGTCCCCATAGTTGGCAGCCCCAGAAGCACAGCAGGCAGGGGTGCTCCAACTAAACTGAAGAAGCTGTGGTCCCAATGCACTGCAGGTAGGGGCACTCCACACGCCAGCAGGTTTTAGCAGACTCAGGGAGGTGTAGGTAAGATCCCATGGGAAGAATCTAAGGAAAAACAAGTGAAGACTGTTGGCTGTTTTTCAAAGAGATATTAATTGCACAAAACCAAACTATTCTACTGCATAGGAGGAAGTATGACAGGAGAGCTACGTGGCTTAACCAGGAGATCTTGAATAAGCTTTAAAAAAAAAAAAAATCAAAAAGGACTCCTACAAAGAGTGGAAACTAGGTCAAATTAAAAAGGAGGATATAAATAAATAATACAAGTTGGTTTAAGTTGGACATTAGGAAAAACTTCCTTTTAGGATGGTTAAGCATTGAAATAAATTGCCTAGGGAAGTTGTAGAATCTCCGTCATTGGATATTTTTAAGAGCAGGTTAGCAAACATCTGTCAGGGATGGTCTAGATGGTGCTTGGTACTTCATGAGTGCAGGGGACTGAACTTGAACTCCCAAGGTCCCTTCCAGTTGTATTATTAAGAAGAGTTTGTCAAGGCTGTGGTTCCTTGCACTAACAATACAGAATTTTTCTATCAGTATATAATGTCTTTCATTTTGGCCTGCCTGATCCAAAACTAAAGGCTTCTATTACCAATGCTCTCCAATGTTCTAAAATGGCTGTATCAATTTACTCATCACTGCGGATAGCTCAGTGGAGAACTCTGCTCAAAAAGCAGATAAAGTATTAGCATGCAGAGGGAATGGGATGGAGAATAATACAGAAAATATAAAAGCCAATGCATGAATCAGTTTTTCCACCCATACCTGAAAAACAGTGTTCAGTATGTTCAATACTGGTTGCTTCAGTTGGGGAAAAAAAAAAAAAAAAAAAAGGATATTGTGAGAGAAGAGATTTGCAGAAGAGTGACAAGATTGATTAGGGTGTGGGAAAATCATCATACGAAAGGACTGAGAATGTCTGCTTTAAAGGGGGGACCTGGTAACAATATAAAAATAATGAATGGTAGAGAGAAAGCAGGTGGAAACCTGCCTCTATCAAATAGTACAAGAGCAAAAGGACTTTTAATGAAACTGAATGATAGCAAATGCAAAACCTATAAAACAAAATGTTTTCACATAATATATAATTCAACAATGAAACTTATTGCCAAATGATGTTGAATCCAAAAAGCGATCAGAAATCAGAGACATTCAACATTTATATGGATAACAAAAATAAATTTAATAATAAATAGAAAAAGAAAAAATAGAATAGCTATCAAACCTAATTTATTCTTCAAGTTTTTAATCAGTTTCTGATGATTAAGGATTAGAAGAAGAGTCCCTTAAAAGCACAGATTACCCCCATATCTGTTTACAACTGGGCATCAAACTTTCCTCTGGAGTTGATAGTCTCCTGCCCCCAGTGTGCCCACAAAGCTGTATTACTACTACCAGAACATGTCATTTTTTAGGGTTTTTTCCATGTATTTAATAAGCATCTAGTTCCTATTTATTAAGCAAAATGTGGAAAAATTAGACTATATCTGATGGGACCTGTATTGGGGTGCTTCTTGAAGCCATACAGTATCTCAATATATTGTATCTCAAAGGAAAAGAAAATATTAAAATTTTCAAATTATCTATGAACAAACAAGGCAGTTCTATCAGATCAAAGCATATGAAAATAGAAAATTATGATGAGTGTATGAAATAGTTCAAGCATGTTAGTGTACTACCACAGCCTACAGTTACCGAGGTACCTCAAAACTTTTGGCAAGTTTCTCCTGCCTCTTTAATGACATGAATACCAAGCCAATGCAACGTCTGCAGTTTCTCTCTCTATCAAGCAATTTTTGGGAGACAAATAATTTCCATGGTGGCTGCCCGGCTCGCAGGTCAGCAATGGACATGATCTTCTCTTTTTGACAACTAAAGGAAAAATGCAGAGAACAAGCTGTTATTCATAGCGTTTGCAGATTTAACAAAGGTGTTTGACACAGTTAGTAGATCAGGGCTATACAGAGTATTAACCAAGACTGGCTGCCCAGCAACCCTACTCAAGCTCATAACATCCTTTTATGAAAACATGAAAGCAACAGTGCAATCTGATGGATCTACACCGGAACCATTCGCAATGAACAGCGGAGTCAAACAAGGGTGCATTCTTGCATGTTCTTCTCAGTTCTACTAAATTGCACATTTCAAAACGCACACAGCGATGCATTTCTCCACAAAAGATTAGATGGCTCTCTCTACAAACTGGCAAACTTAAGGCCAAAACTAAGGTCAAGAAAGTCCTCATTAGGGAGCTTCTCTTTACAGATGATGCAACTCTCATTACTTATAATGAAGACACACTACAGTCACTGATGGAGTCTCTGTCCAGAGCCTGCAAGTTGTTTTCCCTTGACATAAGCATGAAGAAAACTGTTGTATTCACTCAAGGTATACCTCAGCAACCCAATGTCATTCTGAATAACAGCCCATTAGATGTGGTTCAACAATTCTGTTACCTTGGACCTACTGTCACCACAAACCTGTCCATGGATGAAGAACTAAACATCAGAATCAGGAAGGGAGCTACGATTTTTGGCAGACTTACAAAACAAGGATAGAACAATCCTAAACTGACAGTGAAAACAAAGATAATAATCTATCAGGCATGTGTATTGAGTATCCTGCTATATGGTTCTGAGGCATGGACCACCTACTTGAACGAGAAGAAAAAAACTGAACAGCTTTCATCTTCGCTGTCTCTGCAAAATTATGAATATATCAACTGGCAAGATAAAGTTTCAAATGCAGATGTCCTGTCAAGATCTGGCATACCCAGCCTGCTAGCAATCCTCAACAGCAGAAGACTACAATGGTTTGGTCATGTGAAAAGAATGGGTGACGAATGTCTTACCAAAGAAATTCAAGGATACATGCAAAAATGCCACGAAAAAAACTCAGCATTGATCCAAAAGCCTGGGAATCTACATTATCAGATTGAAATACCTGGTGACAATTGCTATGACAGGGTACATTATCCTTCGACAGTATATGTGCAAGCCACACCAAAGAACTTTGTCGTAGAAGGAAATAATCTCAGACTCGAGTTTGGAAGCAGTCTGACAAGTGGTTATTGCAATCGACCGTGCAAATCCAATATTGGATGGATAAGCCATGAGAGAAACTGCAGACTCAAACATTGCCCATAGATCCTCACTACCACTGCTAACCACTGTCTCTCGAGATTAAAAGGGGTCACATGTTTTATTTATATATGTAGGGACCGTGATATGATTAAAAGAAGTGTTTTGAATAGATTCCAGTGAGCTATTTAAGTAGTTTAAAACAAAGGTAGTAAAAGTTTTTAGCTGTTAAAATACAAACTGTCAATTTTATCTTAATAAGTAACAACAAGATCTTAATTATTTGCATAGCTGAGATATAACATTTGGTTCTTAAATAATTTTACCCTTCCATTACAGGAATTGAGTACTGTTCAATCAGATAACTTACTAGAAGCATTTGAAACTGCTGAGTTACACTCCTCTTGCTCATATGCAATTTTTATGGTAGTCCCTTGAAAAATGTGAGTAATACTAACTTTTTGGAAAATATCCTACTACAGTTCTAAGGAACATCTAAGTCAGGGGCCAGCAACCCCTGGCACCGGTGCCAAGAGTGGCACGTGAGGTGGGAGCTCAGCCCCTTCCCTCCTCCCACATACAGGAGCTTGCTCAAACCAGGCCACCCGGGGATTAACAGAAGACCAGCTAATGCTACTAACCACCACCTAAATAGTAAAGCTCTGCATCTTCATTTATAAATGAAGCTGATATAAGTAGTAGTATTAGTGATTTTAAAAAGGAACACTGGCACTTGGACAATATATGAAAGGTTGCTGACCTCTAATGCATACGTGAGAGAATTTGTTTACTCTGCCTAAGTGCTGACTAAATCCTATCCCCTCAATGCTGCCAAAATGCACGAGTTTCAATACATTCTGAGGCCTCTAAGTCTCCAAGAGAAGAGCAGAAATTTGCACCTAAAGAATTCTAAAGTTATTACCTTATTAATTTTACACATAATACCACCCACACCAGTGCAATGTGAAATATATTTTGTACACCTAGTGAAAAAAAACAGACCATTATAAAATCATCACAAAATAACATGACAGCAAAGTCAATACAAAGAGCATTGTGAAACTTGAATCGAGAGTTCAGTGATCTGTCCACAATAGTATTCAAACCATCTAGCCATCAACTGAGGCAGGCAATCAAGGGATTCTCAAAAACTGAGCTGAAACACTATCCAACTGTTTGGCAGAGTTAGGCTATTTAAAAATTGTACAACATTAGTATCCGATGACTCTTGAAATAGCATAAAAGACAAAGCAACACACTCAAAACACCAGCTAGAAATGATTCTAATATGATCTCCATCAAAAAAGTGATAAGGGAAGAAAAAGGACCAAAAGAAGATCATATCTAATGGGGAACACACACACACACACACACACACAATCAGTATTAATACTTATAGTCTCATAATTTGAAAGACTGTACAAGTTAATAGTGCTGCTGCTCATTAGGAGATTGGTACAAGATCTCAGAAATCTGTGCTGTGCTGGAGAATGCACAAAAAGCCAATACAGTAAACTCTTGAAGTACACAGCTTCAAGTTGCATGTAACTGGTTTTAACACTGTAGGCAGCTAGGCAGGCTAAGAGCCCCTTCTTCCTACCCTCCAGCAGCAGCACAGCTGTCAGGCTGACAGCAGCACAGCTGGGGGATGGCAGGGAGAAGCAGCCAGGAAACTGACCAGCCCTGGTGAACTGTTTAGTTTCCTGGGTCTTGCAAGCAGTGGGGAGCTGGGAACCAAGCAGCACCTGGGCTCCCGGCTCCCCACCCTGACTTGCATGAAAGTTTGAGTTATGCAGGGGTTGCACTCCTGCGTAACTCAAGGTTTTACTGTAGTCAGTCTTGCAACAAAACTGAAGAGGTAATCTAACTGTACAGTCTACTCTTAGATATAGATACAAAGCACCAAGTAAACTAATCATATGAATGCAACAGAAACATTTTCAGTAACTTCCTAGATATGTAAGAAAACACCAATAATCAAAGTAAAAAATTGGGAATGGCCAAAAAAAGTTGTTTTTTAAATATGGTGATGTGTCAATTGTGATCACAGGCCTGAAAGAAAACACTCTAAAGAGCCATGTAAGTGGGATCACCTCCTAGGAGGAGCAAGACAGACACCAGTGCAGGAATGGAATATGCTAGGGCATTTTTAAATCTTCAAGCATAAGAGACAGAAAGTTGTCTAGAGACTTAGAGCACTGCAGCGCAGACAATAAATCAAAAGTGTTTACATAGAGGCAATATATTACAGAGCAGGGGAGGAATACATTTTCCTCCATACACCCCAGTATGACCACAGACAGAGTGACTAGAGCCAGTATAAATCACTCCACTACCCACATACACAGCCAGCTCAGCAGCAAAGCCCCATGTCCAGGGCCACTACGGTCAGAAAAGGCATCAGGAAGGGAAGGTCCTGCCTAAGTACTGGGTTCCCTAAAGGGAGAACTATTTCCTCACTCACAGTACAGGGTACTGACTCCTGAGCAGTACTTCTAGGAGGGTTGAAAAGTTCTGGTTGTGAGAGGCTTTGTCTGACAGAGAGATTCTGAAGCACGTCACAAGGAAAGAGGCACTACAGCATCTAGAAAGCCACAGCAAATGAGCTGGAGAGACATGTCTGAATGGAGATTCGGGTGAGAGCGGTTCTCAGAGAAGAAGGTGATGGTGCAAAAAAAAAAAAAAAAAAAAAAAAAAAAAAAAAAAAAAGTAGAATTTGCTAAGAAGGAACACAGCAATCTAAAACTGTTTGAAGAGCATTACTGTCAAGAGGGGACAGGAAATTGTTTAATGTAATACACAGCAGTAACAAAGGAAGGAATTAAGAAAAGAAAAGAATCAAGCCGAAATGTCAGGACAACTCACAGAAAGACGTATTAGCATATGAGAGAGAGTCTCCCAAAGGAAGAGATGGAAACCTCATTGTCACCGAGCTATCCATATTCTGTATGGAAATATGCTTATGAATATGCATAACTGAAAAATGCTTCATGCAACATATTTTGTATAAGGCATCGTTTGAAAAGTTAGTCCACTGAATATGATTTTGCCATTTGTGTGCATATTTCATTCCCATTCAGACCATAGAAATATGAACTATAAACCTATTTTAGTAATACAGACATTACTAAGCGAGGGCAGTTAAGGTCATTTCAAAAACTCGATAGCTCATTGATAAGGACAAGGATCTGCAAATGGGTTTGTTTTTTTCCTATGGACCTGTCCATGAGAGGGGCTGAGAGTCCCCGTAAGGACATGTGTTTAGGTCATGGGAGCTTAACCCAGAATGCAAGGGAGCAACAGGAACTGTTTGTTAGCAAAGCTGAAGCTGCCCAGCCTACTGTGGACACACTCCATTGACTTCATGTGCGAGTGGGGACATGCAACCTTAACTTTACAAAATTGGTTGCTAAAAAGTTGACCCTAACAAATTTGACCTCATCTCCTAGTTGAGACATAGCACACAGAGCAAAGTAAGGGTATTACTTCCAACCACTTAAAGCCTAGTTTTTATACTTAATAAAAATCACTTGTGCTTCTTAAATAAACCTAGTGTAAATAATTATCACCTGGGGGGTTAAGCAGCTGTGCATCTCTCTCTTTACAAAAGAAAAAAGGTGGACAATATAAGCTTGTTCTATATTAGACTTTATACAGAGACAGACTGATTTATCTGGGGCTCATGTCTCATTGGGGCTGTGCAACTGAGTGCTATGAAAAGTACCCTTGACTGAGCCTTCCCAGAGCTGAGCTGACCTCTCTGTCACTACTACTCCACAAAGGGGGCTGCAACTACAAGCATACAGTGCTGTCGGAGGCCACAAGGACTGGCTCAGCAGGACAGAGAAAAGAGGTTGCCCAGGAAGGCAGAAAGATTGGCTCAGTGGTATTTCATCACATCAAGTGACAGTCACAAGAGGATCTCTAAAAACAAGAAGTCCTGTGGCACCTTATAGACTAACATATTTTGGAGCATAAGCTTTCATGGGCAAAGACCCACTTCGTCAGATGCATGAGTGAGGGTGTTCCAAAGGAGGGTTTAAAGAGGGCGTCTCAGTCAAAGAGAGGGCCAGAGTTGACAAGGTCTCCTCAGCCATGGAGGATGTGGCCCATTATCAGCAGTTAATGTGGAGATGTGAACACCAAGGGAGAAGAAATCAAGTCAGTTCGGTCAGGGAGATGTGGCCCGTTACCAGTAGCTAACGTGGAGGTATGAACATCAAGAGTGGAGTTTTTAAAGAGAATCTTGTCTTTGTTTAAAATATCTTTTGCACTAAAACACTTTTTAAGAGCAGAGTTAAAGAGGTCATATATATTTTGCTTTAAATCTTAAATACTTCTGTAGCATCTCCAATTCAAACTCAGAATATATATTTCTTTGTGTTCCATTTTATATAAATATATTTTCAGTGTCACAATTAAGTTGATATTAGGTAAACTTTTTCTGCTGCAGATGCAGAAAGCTATTCAACAGGGAGAGCAAAGAAACTATTATTTGAATTGCTAGTATAACTACCGCAAGAAGCACTTTCACATTTGTCACTAAACTACTTCAAAATTAAAACTAACACGAGATGCTATCTCCATTTTATGTCAGCTGAGGCAAAGATAACTTAAGTGCCCTCTGTGAAAGTGAACAGAGTAGCAGCAAACCCAGGAACAAAACTCAAATGCTGATAACTAGTTCTGACCTCCCCACAAAAGACAATACTTGTTCTCTGGCTTTGACTACAATATGGATATAAAATTCAGCAGAACCATATTTACAGAAACAAAAGAAAGGTGTTTGACAAACAGGGAGAAAGGAAAATAACTTTTTTCAAGCAAAAAGACAAAAAAAAAAAAAAAAAAAAAAATGATAAACGTACCTAACAGTATCTCTTTAAAAGTAATAATAAGCAACAGTTTCTACAAGAGAGAGATGCATAAGTGAAATTGTCACCAGAACTTTGCTAAAAGTGACAAATGTAAGAAAATTGTACCTGGCAGAGTCATTTTATCTTTTTAAAAAATCCAAACCTGCCACGTAATTCTTCATTCCCTTGTAACTGCTTCGATTCTTCTGTCTCTAAAGTTAATGATATACTAACCAAATGACTTTCCAATTGAATACTCAGGACAAGCAACAATCTTTTCCTTATACAAAAATAATTATATTGGATTTTTAGATATATTAAATCCAAGAAAAATATAGAATTGTGTTTATCTAAGTATTATATTTTGTTTTTAACAAAATAAACAAAAGAAGGCCAACATAAAGTTAACATCTTATGATACCCATATTTTCATTAGATTTAAATTTTCTCACACCAAATTCTTTCAGAATAAAGTTAAAAAAAATTCCAGGTGGTTTCAATTTCTTCCAGAAGAACCAAATTCATTAAAAAAATTTGCAGAATATAAAATTTATAGAAAACTATATGGTATACAGAAAAATATACAGAACAACCAGTCATTTTCTTTACAATACCCAAAAGCAAAGAACTGTCAATAAAGATATTTGCTTAAGCAATTGTACAAGCCCCTTTCCTCTTGTGCATAAATTGTAAAACCATCATTAGCAGAGTGTAACAAAAGCCAGGAATACTCCTGAATGTGCAATCTGGAAATATTTCATAATAAGAAAAATGAGAAATTTTCTACAAAGCATGTATCAAAACTATCCGTGACTAATTTTGATGTAGGCACCAATATTATTTTTTCCCCCGCTCAGTAGAAAATAGTTACCACAGCAACTGCCACATCTCATGGAAAAATGGTTCCCTAAGACAAAACAAAAACACACAGAAGTGAAAGATTGCACTTAGTGATAGAAAACCTGTAGATTTCAGAAATATTAAGTGCATCTGATGTGCCAAGTTCCTTCTTTGTCACATTTTTTCCCACCAAGAAAACTGAAGTGCATAAAAACACTGATACTGCTAATACATTAGTGAGGTAGTTCTGGGTAATTTCCAGCTATGACTATACTGCCATTCCACTTACAGCACCTGCAGAAAAGAGCACTAACATGTACTCTTCTGACCGGTCTGTACCTACATGCATCAGAGTAATGCAATAACAGATGAATAGCTCATTAATATTTTTATTACAGAAAGTAGTGCATGTGAGAGAGAGAAAGAGATTGTTCTCCAAAACCTAATTAAAATATAGTTCTGATTTAAAAACAAAACATTTTAAGATATTATTCTACTTCTATGACAAACAGCAGCAGTGTAAATTTACCATCTTCCAATTCATAGTGACTATTATTTCAATATAGCTGGACTCATTATTTGTTTTTGTTTTCCCTTTCCATCCCTCCCCCCATTTTAATAATTAAATAACATCCTGAACAGTAATCAAGAAGCCTCTGCCTGAGACTGGAGCTTTAAATTTAAAACCATCTGCCTTATACAGCACTGAGTTTTCTCACACCCTTTTGAAACTGTAATTCCTTGTGTCTTAGAATCCACTTAAGTTGCAAAAGTTCATCAGTAGATTTCACCCATGAGAGATTTTAAAACTGCTAAAAGTAAAGGCATCTGAATCATTACCCAATCTGTTAACTTCTATTAATTCATTTCCCCCTTTGATAAACTGAGAATAACCTTCTTGTATGCATCCACCTGCAATATTTTACTTATTTCTCTTTAGGCAAATATTTTCTCCTCTCCTTTACAAATATCGTTTTTTTTTTAAGAAAAAATTATGCTTCATCTCCAGTCCTGATTGACAGGGATGAATTTATTTTATCTTTTGTTTACAATGTTTCCCTTATAAAAATACAAGCAGCTCTTTCATGCCTGGCATTCTATCATCTGGAACTCTCAAAAAACTGGCATTTTAACCATAAGCAAATTTTAGTTATTTTTCCCACAAGTACAGTGTAGCGAAAGTAAATACAAATAAATACAGAAAATACAGTATAACTTTACAGTATACAGTACTACTGTTGTTGCTAAAGACTCTGCACACTGTTTCTTAATAGTTAATCTTGTTTTTCCTTTAGTGTTATGCATTGCTAGGTATACATTACCCCTAATATTGGAATATTTGACAACCTCCCAGTCCTGGGGCTGCCAGATATGAAAGAGTTTACTGCAATGTTCCACAATAAAATAAAAGTCAGTGACATTTCAAGAAACATTTTATAAGCAATACTCCCAGCATTAGCCCTTGCACTCAGTTTAATAAAACATATGCTTGCAAATTCATTATCTATTTTCTCAGGTTTCAAAGAAATTCATTCCTCTTCTCTGCCAAAAGCTCAGGTGCAAAAGCTCCGGCAGGTTATGATGCTCGTAAGTGTTAAAGTTTACCAAAATATTTAAAGGAGCCATTTATCCTTCAGTCATGGATTGCAGACTCTAAGAAAGTGTAACAGCAATAAGCAGCAGCACATATGCAACTTTGTCTTTTCCAGAGCAGAAAACACAATAAACCCACACACAAGCGCTCAAATTCTTACCAGCAATACTGTTAAATGAGTGGGGGGATTCTCTTTAATCCACTTTAATCTCTTTGATTTTGCAGAACCTTCATTAACGCTAATATTTTGACTTTCATTATTAAAATGGAAGCAAGTCAGAGATTTTAGGACAAGCACAGAAGTATTTCTTGCTAAAACACCTGCTGTTAAAAGTGACTTTCGATATCACCCATAGAATGCTCATTAATGAACTCTGTACATTATATTAAAAAAGAAATCTGTTCTTTCTACCCACAGGAAAACTACAGCTTTGATATTTTGTGACCTAATGAACATACATATAGCAATAAAACAAAATCATGCTAGTTCCTTTAAGAGTACGCTGTAGAGAAAATAAAGAATGCAACATTAGTTTACTTAAATGAATTCACTTTTGTCAAATCCCATAACCCAGGAAGTGTTGAACAGAGAAATGTGAACCAACCTGTGTTCTATTTTAGTGACATACTGCCAATGAGAACAAGTATCATTTAAGCTCTCACAAAACAAACCCTTCTCTTTACATACAACAAAAAGAGAAGTGGTAAAGATTAAATCTCTCCATTTATCTACTTTTACAATGTGGTACCAAAGACATTTAATAATTAAAGACAAAATGCAGGGATTATGAACAAAACCTCATGGTCAGTATTCACTTAGGTCTTCACAGACCAAGTATAGAATTTTTGTTAAAATATTGAATTAAACCAGCATATGATCAGGCATGTTAGCGAGAAGTTACTCATATCCCCTATTTGCCATTTTTATTCTAGACATACCAGACATTTTTTTCTACACTAATATGGTCATTTTGATTTTTCTGAATAAGTTAAAAATGTGAAAAAGGGGCACATAAAATGTGATAAGAAAGGCACTAGAAACAAACAGCTATCATACACATATTAGTCTTTTATATATTTGGTATGATTTTGCTACCCATTTTCCTAAAAAAAATTAACCACTTTACTCTTAAAATAATCAATACATAAAATGCCACTAAAGTGCAAACAAAAAAAAAAGAGAAAAAGAAAAAACAAGATTCACACTAAAAAATTCTGTAATGCTGCCTAGTCACCTTTTAATAATTTAACCCATTTAATGCAGGTCGAGTTAAAAGCATAGGAGATTTGATATGGCAATCTTACAAATCTAGGAACAAAACCCCCAACACCGGCCCAAGAACAGCGAAGCTCAGTTACTCTAAGTAATAGTATCCACCTTAAATGTTTAATGGGGTAAAGTGACTAACATTACATAGAATTTTTTTTTTTTTTTGCTGGTGATAGAAACTGCAGCTTAGCTATTGCTCCTGACAGACCGCTATGGACACATCTAAGAATCTGAACACTTGGCTCAGGCTGAAGGTTATGCCCAGCAGACTCATCTGCATACATGCAAGGAAATACTGGGTGTACGAACGTATCAGGTACACACGGAGAACAGGCGACAGCTATTCAGGCAGGAGCCCAGCAGTACACCATGCAGGTGGACTGAGCCGATGAGAGCCAGTGGGAAGAGGACAGGACACCTCCAAGGCAGCATATTGCTGCTGAGCTAATGGATTCACCACGCAAACCCACTGCTGCCCGGTAGTGACAGAGCTGCAGCAGGACACGAACAGAGGGGTAGCGGGAGGGCCAGGAAAACCTCCAGGGGGAGCGGGAACGAGCCCCCAGGGGCAGACTCCGGAAGGACAGAGCTAGGCAGGCAGGCAGAGAGAGTCCCTGGGGGCAGAGCCAGACAGACCGACCGACCGACAGACACACAAGGGCGGCGGGGGACGGACACAAGGACGCGAGGGGGCAGGGAGGCCCCGACCCGCACAGCCCCTCTCGCCCTTACCTGGCAGTAGGTGCCGGTGACCCCCGCGGGACAGGCGCAGCTGTAGGCGGGCTGGGGCTGGGGCTGGGGCTGGGGCAGCGGCAGCCGGCGGGGAGCGGCGGGGCCCGGGGCCGGCGCGGGGGAGCAGGTGCCGTTGTTCCAGCAGGGCTGGCTGAGGCAGGGGTCCCCCGCGGGGCCGGGGGGCGCGGTGCTGACCAGCCCGGGGAGGCAGGCGCGGCGCTGGGCCAGGCTGAGGAGGAGCAGCAGCAGCGGCGGCGGGATCGGGGCGGCGCGGGACATGGCGCTGCAGCGCGGCTCTCGGGGCGGCAGGCAGAGGAGCGGGAGCCGGCAGCTGCGCGACGCTTCCCAGCTGCTCCCCGGCGCCGCTTCCCCAGCAACTTGCGGGCGGGGCGGGGCCGCGGGCGGGATCTTTCCCGCCCAGTGCCCGGCAGAGGGCGCCCGGCGGCGGCTGGGAGCCGCGCGTGGCCAGAGCCCTAGTCACAGGCTGGGGGCGGGCTGGCGGGGCCGCGCCTGCTGCAGTGCAGCGCAGGGGCCGAGCCGGCTGGCGGGGCTGCTGGAGCCGAGCTCGCGCGACCTGGCCACAGCTGGCGAGGGGCGGCGGCGTCTCTCCCGCCGGCCGGGTGACTGGGCGCGCGGCGGGAGCCCGCACGAGCCGGGCCACCCGGCAATGGCGCCGTGGGCCGCGAGCAAAACGGCTGTCCAAGGCGGGAGCGTCCCGAGCGACGGGTGCCGGCGAGGTTGGTGGTGCGTCAGCCCCCCCCCGCCCCCCGCTGAAGCGAGGACCGCCAGACGCCGCCCGTTGTCAGCCTTCCCGGCCGGCACCAGCAGTCCCGCCGCGGGGCCCAGCAGCGCCGGGAGCGGTACAGACACCCCCTCCGCGGCCGCCTGGCCGAGCCTTTCAAGTGTCCCTGTCGTCTGAGCCCATTAACGGCCAATTAGCGTTGTAATGCTGGGGTGGGGGCAGCCCTGGGCAGATCAAACGCGTCAGGTGCCCTTTTGGGGGTGTCTGTGGGCGGACGCGCTTCACCAAAACGCCAGGGGAACGCCAGCTGCGTCAGGTTCGTTTTCTTCCCCCTTTACTGAGGTACATTGCGGCAGGTCAGCGTTGTGCGGGTCTTTTCCGAGGATTTCTTTTGGCCCCGGGTAGAACTAAGCTGCATGAGCTCCAGCAGGGGGTGATCAGTTGTCAGCCAGCATTTACAGGGGGTGAGCAGTCATCATTTGATATAGGTTTAAATGCCACTGTGCTGGAGCCGCCATAGAAAAGTAGGGGTTACATAAAGGTAAAATAAGACAAATCGTAAAACAAAGTCGCAAAGGTGATCCATGCTTTGCTATGGTGGCTCCTGCACAGTGACATTTAAACCTGTAATAACTGATGGCTGCCCCTCCAATCTCTGTCACACCTTTGCGAGAATGGGGTAATACTTCCGACCACCATCTGTGATAACTTTTCAGAAATTTATTCTAACACAAAGCCGGATATTTGGCACATCTCCTCCAAATAATGACTGAAACCTGTATCGTGGCCTGAAATAATTGGGAATGCTCTGGCCCTCCCTTTTACTGGGACCCCATTCTGTAAACACCCCCCTGAAACTACTTCCCCCACTCATGCATCTGATGAAGCTGGTCTTTGCCCATGAAAGCTTATGCTCCAAAATATCTGTTAGTCCATAAGGTGCCACAAGACTTCTTGTTGCTTACAAACAGAGGGAGACAGGATGATTAAGATAACAAACAGCTGGTCTTTCAAGTAATTGCAGAATCATTAGATGATCATGAAAACATTCCTAGATACTACATGTAAAATACAGGAAATAAAGGATAGCGATACAGGGGTAAATAGTGAGGTGGCAAAATTTGCAGATGATATAAAATAAAATATTTAAGTCTAGAGTTGACTGCATTACAAAGGGATCTTACAAAACTGGGTGATTGGGCAACATAATGGCAGATAGAATTCAATGGATGAATTCTAGCATTTCCTGCTTTTTAATTTAATGTTCTAGCAGTGTCTTTTCCTGTGACAATGCCTCCTTTTGATAACTAGATTAGAGTAGGTCTGGAGCAGGAATGTCTACAACATGTGCTGTTGTGAAAACTGATGCAAAGAAATCATTCTTTTTCTATTTAATTGTCACCTTTACTCCCTACATGTCCCACTGACGCACCAGTTTTATTACAGGCATCCTGATTTTGATATACAGTAAAGCCCCAAATTATGCATAGGTTGCACTCCTGGGCAACCATCCGAAAGTCAAATTTCACACAAGTTGAGGTCTGTGCAAGGATGGGAGGAGGGCCAAAGAGCTATTCCAGGGATTGGGATACCCTGCTGCCCTCAGGTCCCCCTGGGCCAGGGCTGTGAGTGGTGGAGGGGCTCAGCAGCTGCAGCAAAGATGGTGGTGGCTCCATGCATCTGCCAGCTGGTTTTGGCAATGCTGCCCATGTTGACCACTGTTCTGCCTGGTTCCTGGGTCCCCACAGCTTGGGGGAGCTGGGAAACTGACCAGCCCTGCTGCCCCTGGCTCCTTGCAACTTGCAGGAGCTGAGAGCCAGGCATAGCACAGCTGGTCAGTTTCCCAGCTCCCCCAAGTGGTGAGAAGCCAGGCAACTGACTGACACTGCTGCACCTGGCTGCATTGGGTTCTGGGCTCCTGTGAGTAGTGGGGAGCCCAGAGCCAGGCACAGCAGCACTGGTCAGTATCCCAGCTTCCCCAAGCTGGGGGACCTGGGAACCAGGTGGCAAGGTGAGCAGTGCTGCCATACCAGCCCGCAGGCATACGGAGCCATCACCATCTTTGCCATGGCTGCTGAGCCCCGAAGTTTTCAGATGAACAACAGCGAGCAGGGGGAGTGTGGAGTGCTGGAGGGCCTGGTGGGAAGGCACAGCAACCAGGCAGTAACAGGTGATTTCAACTTGCGTTATTCCTAGAAACACACAGGTCAAAATTGAGTAAGTTGGTGGTCTACTGTACTTAAATCATTCTTTAGCTAGATAGCCAATCAGTCAGAGAAAAATATACTATATGGAGACCTTTGTAAATATTAACAATTTTGCTAACCTTAAACTATCTCCCTGTGTTTTCTGTTAGTTCTTCTTCTAGAACATGTGTCGTCTCTTCTATGAAGATAACAAATCATATAGTTTCTGTGCTTGTTTTGTTATCATTTAGTAGGTATGTGCTCTTTAAGAGCTAGTTTTCAGTATGATGTTTTCTGTAATTATGAAAAGGCATAAAATGCAAAAAAGTTAAATATGCCATTAATTGTACCATTAATAAAAAATAACTATTCCTTTGCTTTACATATCACTTACGTTTTCTTTCTTCTGACTAGCAGAGCTGGGTGAAAAATTCACACAAAGCATTTATTTGTTGAAAAATGCAGTTCAGTAGACTTGAAACGTCCTGCTTTTGACATGAATCAACCAAACAGTTTCAGCCAAAATTAAATTAAGGGGCTGTATTGAGCAGGAAATACAAATGCCATTTGTTAAACAACTACATCAGGAGCAGGTGGTGGTGCCACGTTCCTTATAACCCTTAATCCAGTGGCTAGGACACTCACGTCACATGCCGGAAATCCCTGTTCAGCCCTGTCCTCAAGTGGAACAGGAGCTAACCAGCAAATATAGGATATTCTGAGGCATGGGTTTATTGGTCTCACCTGACAAAGCTGTTCCACTGTGTGCAGTAGACTCCTGACTTTTGCAGAGGTTGCATTCTTGCACAACGCCACGTAAATCAAATTTCACGTAACTCAGGGGAGCCAGGAACCTGACCAGTGTAGTACCACTGGTCAGTTTTCTGTGAGTGGTGGGCAGCCAAGAGTCTGGCTCTGAGCTGTTCCCTGCTCACAAGAGAGGGGAAAGTTTCCCCGCTTCTGTCACTGACAACAGCCAACAGTCAGGCTGCTACCCCTGACAGGAGCTGGGAAACCACTCCTGTCATGGGCGGTGGGAGTCAGGCTTTTGGCTGCCACCCCTGACAGGAGCCAGGAAACCAACCAGCGCAGTAGCTCTGGTCAGTTTCCCCACTCCTGTGGGTGGTGGGGAGCTGGTGCCTGGCTCCCATCTGCCCACCGCTCAAAGGAGCCAGGAAACTGAGCAGCGCAGCAGCAATGGTCAGTATCCTCACTCCTCTGAGTGGCAGGGATCTGACGCATGGCTCTGGGCTGCCCACCATGCGTGGGAGCCAGGAAACAAACAGCAGTGTTGCACTGGTCATTTTCCTGGTTCCCCTGAGTGGCAGGGAGCCCAGACTCAGGAGCCAGCTCCCCGTTACTCAGAGTCCAGTGAACCTGAGATATGTGCAATTCAAGTGTATGTATCTTGGGGTCCTATCGTATAAGTAATTAACTGGCCATTGTAGCAGGCACTTGAGTCTTCTGTTGCGAAGGTGAGTGCCCTAACCACCAAAATATCAAAGTCATTTTAACACTCTCTCTCTCTGGTAAAATAACTAATTTTATACACAGGACACCATCCCAAACTATCCTTCAGTCTGATGATTAGGTACTGACCTAGGAAAGGGGGATTCATGTTTCATGTCTGGTGAGGGGGTTGAATTCTGAGTCTCCTACATCCCTACCCATTGGGCTAAAGTTTGTAAGTAGGGAGATGATGTGCCCTGTTTTGGCAAGAGAAGTCCCTTTGTTAAGCCAGACTTTGTTGGCAAAACTGGGCATTTTTCCTGTTCGCTCTTGCCTTCTGATCATCACTGCCATGAAAGGGAAGGATGAGGAGGCTTGGACCGGGGTCATGGGCAGTGCGGGGCTCAGGGAACCAGCCCTCTATGCAGACAGCAAGGGAGCTTCAACGAGCCCCAGCTGCCAGTGGGTATGGGAAATCTCAGGCTTGTCCAGGCAAGAGGCATGGAGGAATGGGAATGGCCCCGAACATGGGAGGGTGTCAGCAGTGTGATTGGGGATGGCTATTTTCCCTTTGGGAAAATGTGGTCACCCTGTTCGTAAGGGAAGTAAGGGACAGGTGCATCATCATCTTTTCTTCTTCTGCCTAGTATGCATTAATATAGTCTTTCAAATGGGATTGTAGTGATGTAAACTGGGTAGCTTTTAGATCATGCTAGCAGCAGCCATATGGTGGAATGACAGCAATGTGCTAATTCATCCATCAGTGCAGGCCCAAGTAGTTTGAACTGTTGGGTTCTGTAAATATAGCCTAAGCAGCATTTTAATACATTACCCCCCTCTACTGGGATCTGGAGGGAATGCAGGCACTCAAGAATTGATTACCTGCAAAATAGGTTTGGTGGTCAGCCAAACTGTGAAGACCGTTGTCCTTGCCTCTCAAACACATATCAAAAAATCAGAGGGGAAAAATAGCCTTTAGTCAAGCTACTCTGTAGCTGAATCATGCAGAAATCTTAAACATAAGAAGAAGTTTAAGTCAGCCCCAGTGGACGCTTCCAGTCTGGTCATCTAAATTTATGAAACTGAAGCATTTGCCGCATAATTAAACTTCTGCATGTAAATGTTGAGTAGGGGCTGCTGGGAGACCCTGAGATGTGACTGAAGCCTGTAAAAACTACCCGGAGGAGTTCTCACCTTTTCATTCACACATTCTGAGCCAAAAATCATGAGCAGCAGAAGAGTGGTATGAATCAAACAGAATTGTAATTTCACCTCTTCTCCACTCTGGGAGTCATCAGTATGTTCCAAAGCTGAAGCCAAACCAGATGACAAACTTCACTGGACCAATGAGTTTTTGGACTGTAGGAAAATCTGATTCCCTCTCAAAACAAAAAGCAGTCAAGTAGCACTTTAAAGACTAGCAAAATGGTTTATTAGGTGAGCTTTCGTGGGACAGACCCACTTCTTCAGACCAGTGTCTTAAATATTGAGTCTGTTCTGGTCTGGCTATGATCTGAAGAAGTGCGTCCATCCTTTGAACCCGTCTGCATCCTTTCCTAGCCCCTTATTTCAAAAGGGGACTCTTGTATGTGTAGACGGTCCCTTCCTGTGTCCAGGGCAGCCCCTTTCAATGTGCCACATTGCTATTTCAACGTTGCACATCAACGGTGCCAGCCCCAGTACGTGTGTAGACACGATTCATCGGGGTAGTGTTTTTTTGAAGTCTCTACTTCGAAAGATGCTACTTCGAAGTAGCATTCTAGTGTAGACGTAGCCATAAGGAAGTTGATATTATGTCATGCTTTAGGTCATGGGTGTCCAACCTTTTGGCTTGCCTGGGCCGCATTGAGTGAAGATAGTCTTGGGCCGCATACAAAATATATCATATAGTTAATGTGTATAAATCACATAATAATGTTAAAAGTTTACGATCTTGTGGGGCCGCATTACTAGCTGTCCAGGGCCACATGCAGCCTGCAGGCCGCAGGTTGGACACGCCTGCTTTAGGTCATTGTTTAAGATATAATTGTATAGTTATGTGCTACGTCTTATACAACTTTAATAACCCTTTCAAATCACTGCTTGTGTTCAAGTATCCTTAGGATGCTTTTCAGTGTATTAACAATTTACCCAAAGAATAACCAAATGGTTTTCATTATCTTAATGTAGTAAAATTTTATCTTATATATACTCAATATATACTCTATTTGCACCTCAGTGTTACTATATGTAATAATTTAAAAACACTTGTGGCCTAAAGGCTACTCCTGAACATTTGATACTCATGTACTTCTGTCTTAAAGAATTTTTCCCCTTACCGACAAATTGCGCCTTCAGCAAAAGAATCCTAATGAGCTAAAAAATTACATTTTAAAGTTTCAAAGCAAAGTAAGAGTACCCATATCAAATACCCTAGAAAACATTTAAAACCTTGTTTTGACTGCGTCTTCAGAGTGCAGTCTGGACCGTGGGACATCTGAGGCCTCCAAATGCACCAGTGTGACCTGCCTCACGCAGTGATTCTGATGTCAAGCTTCTAACTTCTAACAGACTCTGCTCTTACCCAGCCCTCCGTCGGTGGGATCACACCCAACTGAGTTACATGAACACACACTAGCCTTTGTAGTCAGGGCTGCACTTTCCCAAACATTTCAACCAAATCATGCTGTTTTAGGTAAACTAGAAAATAGGTTTATTAACTACAGAAAGATGCATTTGATATGATTTTAAGTAGCAGGTATAGCGCTTGAAGCGGGTTACTTAAGAAATAGAATATAGACTACATTTTTATTTTTAACTTCAACAGATGAAGCAGGATTTGAATCAAGTAGTAGGTCACTGTAGCAGATGGTACAAACATGTTACAGTACGTCAAGGCACAGACTGGATCATCTTCCAGGCTGGGATCAAACTTCCCCAGTTCAAAGGTTTTTGTCTTCCAGATGTTCTTCCAAGTGTTGAGATGGGGAAGAGAGGCAAAGTGATAATGTTCCAGTTTCTCTTTTACAGTTTTTTCCAGCTTCTGGAAAGATCCTTGCTGTGACACGGCTTAGTCTGTCCCTATGGCACATGTGCCTTCCCTGCGAAGACTCTGGGAAAGCGGCTTGTGTGATGATGAGCCATTCACAACTGCCTGGCTAGTGATGGCTATTTCTTTTTGTAACTCAAAGACTGGCCATGGGCTTTCCCAACCTCACAACTTTGTATATATATAACTTCAGAAACATATATAGCAATACGATCTGGCTTCTCAAAGAATGATCATACACATAGTCCAACAGGATGTTATTGTTCAACCAACCAAGACTTACCAAATGATGCCTTACAAGGCATACTTTGTACAAAACATGATAGCTCAACTGTCATTTCTGTGGAGGAGTAGCCAAACTGATGGCATGAAGTAAGGACCCTCCAAGAGAGCATTTCCTCCCCATATGAATATTTCATGAAGAATTGAAATACCTCGCTGGTTTCGTAAAAGGAAATTGTCCTTTCAACAATCCACCCTGCAATGTAATGCTCTTGGTTTTGGAAAGTGGTATCTATCTCAGTTCTCTATCTCAATTCTCCCATCTCCACTACACTTGAAAATTCCTTCTCCTCAGTCTAGCCAATGCTCCATATCATGAAGGCCAGAACGTTCAGATGAGCTTAATACTCATAACTGGGGCCAGATTTTCAAGTGAGCTCAACACACAAATGTAGATCTGGTCTCACTTATGACCTCCTTTAAAACTTTTCCCCAACCATGAAAGTTATACTGCTTTTGAGTACATTTGTGTGACTGTTCAGCTAATTTGGACCCAAATTCACCAAAACACTTAAAGTAAATGGAGCTACTCATATTTCAAGTTAAATATGGTTGTGTTTTGCTGCACTGTGACCTTATTTTGAGTCACATAGTTTGAATTTAATGAATAAATTATGTTTAAGACTTAAGAGTAAAGACAGAGTTAAAAATAAATTTCACCACTATTTATTAAGAGCAAAATATTACATAGTCTGTTCATTTTTATATGCGCACCCAAACAGTTCTTACCCAGTAATTTTAATCTTGTCTTAATGCACATTGCATGACCCTCCCTCTTCATATGTCATTCTGTGTATGGCTTCCTTAACATCCCAATCCAGCTGTGACACATCCTCACTTTGTTCTTACTGTGCTATTACATTGTCTGATGCGTGCATGTTTTCTTTTCGTTTGCTGACTTTGGCACAGGTTTGATTGGTAATCATGGATGATTTGTTTAACACAGTCAACTGTGAAAGTCTTGCTATTATTTAAATGTCTGCTGTGTATTCCTGAAAGTCAGAGGAGGAATCTGCAGTAGTGATGGGAGATAAAAAAGCATCAGCTTTCCATGTGGACAGCTAGTGTGAAATGGAGCAATGCTGTAGATTACCCTGACGCAGAAACGTTCAGCTATGTCCACATACGCTAACGAGATGGCTCTATCACTCACTGAAGCTTTCAGTATACTGAATTTTTGGGGAGTTATTTAACAATAGAATACTCAAGTCATGCTTTTTAACATTATAAGAACGTGTTACATGCAAAAGGCTGCTAATTATTTAACAAACATCCAAACAATAAAACTTAAAAGATTTGTCCCAAAATATCCAATTAAGTTTGTTTACATACATTAAAACTGGTCCTGCAACCCAAAAAGCTAACTAAAGACTGAGTTTAAAGCTTAGCAAGAAACCCAATCCATCAAACTCATAGAGATTTTATATTAACATGCAAAAAAAAACCCAGATAATTCCCATGTTCTTTACAAGTTATAATTTGCAGGAGAGAGAGAAGAGTATGATATTACTGCCTTACAAACACTCATCAGAGATCTAAGGCATTGACCCTTGAGCCCAGAAATTTAAATGGCATAAAATGGTGATGGCTATAAAAACCTAATTTATTTTACAATTTTCTAAGAACATCCACACAGCCCTCTGACTGGTTAGGAATCAGAGTCAGACCTACCAATGGGATGGGGGAGGGGGCAGTTGCCACCAGGCTCAGCATTTCAAAGGGCCCACCTTTAGCAGCACTGGCTGGAGCTCCAGGGCCCTTTGAATCTCCATGGCAGTGATGCTGTAAACATATTTGGGTGGGGGTGGGGCAGGGAGCAGTGCTGTGGTCTGGGTGGCACTGAGGCTGAATGCCCAAGGTCCCACTACTTCCAGGGAGCAGAGCCGAACCCCTCCCCTTGCCCCGGGGCCTGGGCACTGACTGAGGTTGTCATATGTTCATTCTTCATCCACATTGGAAAACTTTATCCTGTTAACATGGTATGAGGAACTGAGCTGACTGACACAATGCTGACCACAAGTGACTGATCAGCATAGAGGACAATTTATGTTCAGCATCATGTTAGTAAACCATGACTATATCCTTCTAGAACTGACATACCTCCTCTGCCTGTGCGCCACAGCCCACTCACTGGGTACAAGGCTAGTTATCCAGGAGCCCTAGCTGGACCAGTTCTAAAAAAGTGTAACTGAACTACAGTCTATGGCAAGCAGGTACAGGCACACAAAAATGGGATTGTTAATTTATGTTCCTGTTTATAGGCAAGAAGCTAAGGCACACCAATTTTACCTTGAAATGACATGCAAATCCAATCAATTTGCTTCTTTTCCACAGGGTATGATGAAGCTAGCAGGCTAAAAATAGACACAAGGGAAACAACCGTCAGAACCTAAAATGCAACACAGAAAATTCCTGTTGTATCGACCTGCCTTCCTGTGGCATTTTTAGTGTCACTGAGGAGGTTTACCAGAGTACCTGGGACAGGCCCACCGATGGGAAGGGACAAAGAGGGCAATTGCCTTTGACCCCTTTGAAGCACAGCTCTGAGAAGTGGGGGATGTCAGTGAGTGGCACTAATGTCTCACTGCCTTTCATCCCACCCTATCTGCCCTTGGCCCCGCCTCTTCCAGGAATGCAGAGCCAGACCCTCCTCCTACCTTGCCTCAGGGCCCATGGTGGCTGTCAGACCCACTGACCTGGGTGGTATTACCAAGGGCATTTAGAGGTGTATGCACCATCTGTAAATGGACTGGACAGGTATCTTATTTTGTTCATTAACAATTTATATGGTGGACAGGGAAGAATCTATGGTAGCATGTTGTATCAGACATTTGTATTATACCTGGTGTTTATAAAACCTTTCTGAACTACTATATTCATGTATTTTAAGGCCAGAAAAAAAGTTATTTAGTCTGACCTCCTGTATAACACAGGCAAGAGAACCTAACCCAATCTTTTTTCCATCAAGCCCATAATTTATTCATAGACTATCAATTTTTAAACGGTATTCATTGATCAAAGACAAAGTGAGAGGTAATCCAGTGTCCCTGAGTAAGTTGTTCTAATGGCTAGTTATGCCCACATTTAATACATGGACCTAACTTCTAGTCTGGATTACTAAACATTGGATCTTGGACTTTTCCATTGTTAAATTAAAGAGATGTTTCTTCCCCATGTAGGTGCTTGTAGACCATAATTGAACCACCTGTCAAGTTGGCTAAACTAAATGTCAGTCACTGTATTTGGGGAGATTTGTATACTTTATGGAAATATATACTATGGCAACACCATTTAAATTTCAGTGCTGCTGGGGAACCCAGCCTTGTCCTGGGCAGGGAAGACTGCTCAGCCACCCAAGTACCGGAGGGCCGGGGGGGGGGGTTGCTGAACCACCAATGCAGAGCACTGACAGAAGGATGAAGGTGTCCTCATGCAGGAGCTGCTGCTGTGCCTCTATCCTGGAGCATTAGTGGGCTCTGCCAGGCTAGGGACAGCTGGGCAGCACTCAGCTCGTGCAGGGTGGAGGGAGGGGGCCTTTAAGGGGATCCTCCTCAGCATGGCGTGCAGCTGGAGCTCATGCTGGGGCTGCTCCTAGCACACTCTCAGCTTCCTGCCACACTTTAAGGCAGCTGGATGCAGGGATCATAGAGCCCCACAGCTGCCAGCTGGAGCAGCGGACCCCGCTTTCGAAAAAGCAGGATGTGGAGCGTCTACATGTGCACTCATATGATTTAGTTTTTCAAAAGGAGATAATTTTCCTGATATGGGATCGGAGTTCAGATTTTGACATCTGCACCTTGTTCTTTCAATTTCCTTTCAAAAGAAGGCGTTGCATGTGTGGACGTTCCTCCTGTTCTTTCGAAAGAGGGCATTTTTGTGCATGTGTAGACACAGCTTTAGTGTTTTTTCTAGATGAACAAATATCTTAATATTTTGCATGGCTGAAAACCACCAGGAAAAAACAAAGAGAAACACATAATACAGAATGTCTCAGAAACGTCTTTAGTTTAGGATGTACACTACAGACTTCTCATTATTGATACTGCACTGACAACTGTCTTATAGCCTATTTTCTAGTTTATACACAGAACAAAACAGCAAATTGCTTATTTTTTCCTAAATGCTGTCCAATCTGGCTGCTAGGGCAGAAATAAAGTACATGTGTCTATGGCTATGTCTACACTAGCCCCAAACTTCGAAATGGCCGTGCAAATGGCCATTTCGAAGTTTACTAATGAAGCGCTGAAATACATATTCAGCGCCTCATTAGCATGCGGGCAGCCGCAGCACTTCGAAATTGACGCGGCTCGCCACCGCGCGGCTTGTCCCGACGGGGCTCCTTTTCGAAAGGACCCCGCCTACTTCGAAGTCCCCTTATTCCTACGAGCAGGTGGGAATAAGGGGACTTCAAAGTAGGCGGGGTCCTTTCGAGAAGGAGCCCCGTCGGGATGAGCCGTGCGGCGGCGAACCGTGTCAATTTCGAAGTGCCGTGGCCATGCGCATGCTAATGAGGCGCTGAATATGTATTTCAGCGCTTCATTAGTAAACTTTGAAATGGCCATTTCGAAGTTTGGGGCTAGTGTAGACACGGCCTATGGCGTTAGCAGGTTAATCAAATCAAAATAAGAAATGGAGAATAACTCACTTATATACCACTTTTGACATCTCCTCTTCTGCTGATTCAAAACATGTGTGTCTAACGACAGAGGAAGAATACATAGTTCCCAGAGTAGAGAGCCATCTACTGAAGTTTTGATTGCACATTTTTGCGCAAGGAATGAAAACCAGAAGTGATAAAACCTTGGTCCTCTAGCTCAAGGGGATGTGTGTGTGTAATCATCCCAATATCCATTGCATGCGTTCTATTGGCCAAATGCTTTATTATTACAAATGACTTTGTCAAGCGGATATGCACTTACCTGTCAGGTGAGGCGTCAGTAAGTGGTGTAAGCTTTTTTTCCCCCAGGATATAGTGTCAAGGTGCTGATTTCCTATTTTTAAAAAAAAAAAAACTGTTCTTTTCGGTAGGGCCTGTAAAATCAGAAAAACTTGGAAAAATCATTAGGAGTAATGGAGATACAGCCACTGCAAGCTTCTTGGAGTTAAAAGAGGTGATATATAGGCTTTGGAGTTTTGTGTTTCCTGCATTCATAATGGTGCCTTAGATTAACATGCTAAGAATAGAGCACAGTAATAGTGAGCAGCAGCTTGGGCTAGTCTCCCCAAATGCTAACCCACATGAATCCCCAGGGGCTGTATTTGGGGCAGCTAGCCCATGCCACCACTAGCTGCTACTGATGCTACCACGACAACACTACTATTTTTAGTGCTCTAGCTCTCACTGAGCTAGCCTATGTTTGAGTGAACTGGGAATCGTGCTCCTTGCTCCAAGCATAGAGATACACTTAATATTACAGTCTTCCAGGCTCAGACTTTAAAGTCAGAAGGGACCATCATGATCACCTACTGTGATCTTTTGCACATTACAGGCCACAGAACTTCACCCACTGCTGAATTAGATCACTATTCTGTGTCTGAGTTACTGACGTACTGACGTGTCTCAAAGGCTTCAAGTTGTAGAGAATTCACCATTTACACTACCTTACACCTGCAAGTGTGCCCTTCCCCATGCTTCAGAGAAAGGCAAAAACCCCTCAGAATCTCACCCAATACGTTAAACCCGTGAACCCCAAGTGGGGCATAGATCATCCACAAGGCTCCTCCACCTGGTTCTATCTTGGGCAAGGGCTTCAATCTGGCCCCATGAATATCCAAGTTCTTGTGCTTCCGTGACTGTAGATCTCCTCCATGTTATTTGGGGTCTTCCTTGGCTGCGTTTCCCCTGAGAATTCCATTTTAGGGCATATGGAACAATGCTGGATGGGGATTTCCTCAAAGTATGTCCCAGCCATCCCCATTTTCTCCTTTTTATTTGGATCCCCAGTGGTTCTTGGCCTGTTTGTGTCCACAGATGTTCATTTGTGACTTTGTCTTGCCATCTTTTTTGTAATATGTACCTCAGGCATCTATTCAAAAATGTCTGCAGTTTGTGTTGAGGACTGTGTGGTGCGCCATGATTCACAGGCATAGAGCAGGACGGACTTTACTTTTGAATTGAAGATTCTCAGCTTTGTTTCAACGGAGATGTTGTGTGATCTCCATAGCGGCCACAGCGTTTGAAATGCTGCTGTGGCTTTGCCAGTCCTGGACTTGATGTCTAGGTCAGTACCACCATCTTTATTCACAACACTACCTAGATAAGTAAATTGTTTGACGTCTTCGAGGGTCTCTCCCCCTAAAGTGATGTTGTCTTTAGTGTGGTCGACCCTCATAGTTCTAGTTTTACATCTACTGATTTTCAGGCCTGCCTTTGAGGCAGCGCTATCCAGTGCTGCAACTTTGCTGTCCATATGCTCATGCTGATGTGCCAGGAGAGCAATGTCATCAGCAAAAATTGATATCCTCTAATTGACAAGAAAAGGTCCACTGAATACCCCTCTGGTGCCCACTGGTTTTTAGCATAATCCAATCCATAACTATAAGGAAAAGGAATGGTGAGAGTAGACATCCGTCTCACACCTGTTCGGACAGTGAAAGATTCCATCAGAGTGCCATTATGTACAACCTGGCAAGTGGAGGGTTCATAATTGGCTCGAATGAGATTAATGATCTCCTGGGGAATGCCATGATACTGCAACAGTCTCCACAGTGTACTTCTGTCTACACTATCAAAGGCCTTTTCAAGGTCTATGAAAGTTATATACAGTGGGGAGTTCCATTCCAATGACTGTTCTACGATGATCCTCAAGGTCAAATTCCTCAAATTCCTTCCCAACCCCAAAAATGGCAATAAGATAGACTCTGTGCATGTGGGCCAGACCCACTAGGTCTTACAGCCTTTTGTGTTTCAAGTTTTCCTCATTCTATTGTCTGACTCACTACTGCCTCTACAATGCTATCCTGGCAGGTACTGGGATGCAAATTTTTTTTGATTACCAGAACCTAGAAGCACTGGTGATTATGAGACACTGAAGCAGAGGGCTTTCAAGGCAACCAAGCCCTTGTTTCAGAGGAACAGACCAGACCAGAGACCATGAGAAGAGTAGCTGTCTATAGGACAGGTAATCATCTTCCCTCTTTGCCAGGCAGGCACTGTGTGGTGCCAATGGAGGAACTGTGTGTATGTTTATGAAACAGTGGCTAACTCAAGAGACTGTATAGTTCTCAACATGTAGCTACATCTAACATGGTTACATCAGAGTCCCTCTTTTACTGTTGGTGAAAAAAGAAAATCAAAAGAATTTAAACTAAGTCTACATGGCAAGTTTGAGAAGAAATTACACCAACAGCAATGGTAATCAGTTTTACCCAGGAACTGTTAAAGATCTAAGTAGGACAAGTTGGAGAAGAGAAATAGGTGTAAGTAACCCCTCAACTATCCAACACACTAGACCTGCTATAGCCAACCCTGGTGGATCAACCTCAGCTGTGGTGGAGACAAGCCCTTAGCCATATCATATTTAAACACCACTCTTTCCATTCCACTAGTATTACAGGAGGATGTTAAGTATCAGCAACTAAAGCTAGAAATGTTTATGTCGCAGGTCTGAACTTGTATCTCAGAGTATTAAAAGACCTGGATAAGGAGCCTTCTGGGCTATTAATGTTGTTTTCCCAATAAGTCTCAGAACACCAGGGAAGTTCCAGTATACTGAAAGGTAACTCCAGTAATTATAGGCAATCCCACACAAGATAATGGGCCAGATAATATGGGACTACATTAATAAAAAATTAAAGGAGGATAATGTAATTAATGCCAAAAAGTGTAAGCTTATGCTAAACTTTAAAAAAAAAAAAAAAAAGACATTAAAGATTAACCAGTTGGGCTGATAAAGGTTAAAGTAGCAATGTAAGTGTTCCATAAGGCATTTGACATTGTGCCACATGTGATTAGAAAAATATGAAAATCAGGTTGGCACATATTGTACAGATCAAAAGCTGGCTGCCTGATATGGCACAAAAATGTGACTTGTAAATGCAGAATCTTCAAACATGTGTTTTCAGCAGGTCCAATCAGAGACTGCTTCTTGACACGACACTGGTATATTTATTAATGACATAGAATAAAACAAAATTGTCCTAGGAGGCATAAACAGGGGAATCCTGAGTAGGAACAGAATTATTTGCTCTGGTCCAGTTACTACCAGTAGTACATTTTGTGGGCCCAAGACTCCATGGTGAGGGCCAAAAATGAAGGGTTCAGTGCAGTGGGGGGCTGCCATGAAGTGGGCATGTGGTGTGGGGTCTGGACATCAGAGAGGGTGCAGGAGCAGGTAGAAATATTGATTGCCAGTCTGTTTGTGTAGGCAATGACAATATGAATGAGCTACCCTCAATGTGCAATGCGACAGAAGCCTGGAACTCTGTGGCCAAGTCTAAACTCCCTCCAGTATCTACAGTCAGAAAAGAATAGCTGAGATGTTTTGACTAGGTGAGAGGTAATGACCAAAAAGTGCATTTAGTATGCAAGCCTATGAATAAGGACTATGCTCTTAAGAGCTCAAAATCTAACTGGATGTCATACAAAAATAATGAGCGAGGTAACAAAAACCAAAACTCCCAAGGTCACCACTGGTGTTAGGCGTGTATTCTTAGGGTATGTCTACACTTAAACACACCACATGCATTGCTTTAGCACTCCAATGTAGAACCATAGTATAGTGAGAGGGAAGGGTTCTCCCATCACTGGACTTAACTACTGCCTCTTCAGGGAGGTCCACTAAGTTAGCAGAAGCACTGTCTACACGGGGGGGGGGGGGGGAGGGTGTCAAGTGGCATAGCCATGTCTATCAGGCAAGTGACTTCATGTTGCTCTCCTGATGTAAGATTCTCAGTCAGTGTTCCTCCCAATCATTTCCATGCACCTGGGAGATTTTTTTTAAATGTGTATAGGCATGTATCAATGTGCACCACCCATAGAAACAAAACCTAGCTGTGGGCACTCTGCTAATCAATGTGGCCACATCTGCATCTCTCCTGAGCAGCTGCTCAAGCACCCAGATTCCAAGGAATGCTGTTCTGGAATGCATAGAAAAGCCCAGAGTTTTAAAAGTTTATTTACACAATATTGAACAGCCCAGGCGTAAGAAGTTAAATTTAACTGGGCAATCTGCATATTAAAATCTTTCAATGTAATCTTGTTAGAATTTGCCATTATGCATCACTTTTTACATGGTTACCTCTTTATATTATTTGTACATAATTTATAGGTAAGTCTTAAAAGCTACAATGTAAGTTAAATTTAGAGATCAGGGATGCAACAGGCTAATGTCTTTAACAAGCACTACTATAATCCACAAGATTTCTGAGGCCTAGTCTACCTGGTGTAACTAAAGGTGTTAGTTTAAAAAAGAGGCTCTAGTTACAGGTATAAAATCCCTTAGAGGAAAACATATACCACAATAATTCTACCTTTTTGCAGTTTAGTATGTTGTTTTGAAAGGGGTTCAAACTAATTTAAAAAATAGCCAGAATAAGAATGCTCACATTGCCGGGGGCAGCTGGCAGGGCGTTGCACATGTTAAAAATCAGTACATGCTAACAAGATAAAAAAGGCTTCAATTTCTCATCTTGCAAAGACCTTTAGACCTGAATTATAACTACACTGCTAGGGGCTTAACCACTGAACAAATTGCTGATTGTATTGAATTGCCTGTGTCCACCAAGTTAAATTCTAGTGCGAGTTATCCCCTTTTCAGACCATCTTTTCTTGAAGCATTAACCCCAGTGTATGATCTACCATCTCATAATTCTCTGCAGTAAATAGATATGTTTAGTGCTTGTGAAAGGCCATGGAAATCTGCAAATTATCCACAGAACAGGAACATCAGCCACAGGCATTGCAGACTTCCCCAGTGCCTCAATACTGCCATGGAACAGGACTATGATCAGGTCAGTTTTGAAGCCCAAATATCCATGTTCAACTCTGGCATTTTGTGAAGTGAACGTTCACCCACAAGCACAGACTGCAACCACCACCATCCTGTTTTTTACATAAGCCATTGAACGGTCACCAGACTGCACAGCACCAGACTGTAACGGACTTTTAACTATCAAACAATGGCTGTCAAATTTGAAAAGTCCTCAAGTCAATGAAAGCCAGATTCTTTAGGGAGACAACGTGGGTAAAAAAATATCAATACAGATGATATTTTAATACAAAATATTAGCTTTTTTTACACAAGTCAGTTTTTTTTTTAAAATATAGAACCTTAAAAAATGAACAAGTTGCTATCCACACACTATAAACACGCATCTTTGTGCTCAGTTTGATCAAGTTTTCAGAACAATTTTAAACACCAGTCCATATTTTAAACACTGCCTTTAACTGCTATGAAATCTTTAGCACATTCTGCACTACCAATATTATATGTACAGTGTGACGCGCCTTCATTCACTTTTAATAGGATAGTTAAATTGCTCAGTTATCAGATTTTTTTTTGTGCAATGAGTTCACATTCGACTGCTCATGACAAGTTTGCATTACAGTTCGGTGGCACCTGATTTGAGCACCCACATGTAATTCTGTGAATGTTAACTATAAAGAATATCAGTTACATGTTTTGAAATACATTTTTTTCAAAGTACAAGTTCTTCAGCTAAATAAAAAAAAAGTCATTTTGGGGGAATCTTAAGTGATTAACCAGAGCTTTCAACAATTGCTATGCACTGAAAAATTATTTTTGATTTCTCAAAGTTGAATAAAGTCATTAGCTATTTATCAGATTTTCATAGAGATGAACTATAGCATGTGCATCTCAGGAATGTTTGGAATACTCCATTTTTGAACCCATAGAAAGGAAAAAAAAAAATCTTTCCTTCCTCTTTATCCACCATTATCTAAGTTAAATAGCAGATCTTACAAACTCTTATTTCAAAAGTAAATCATCCACAACATGGGGGCAGTTAGCCAAGGCTATTTAAGATGATTTACTTGTGTTGAAATAATTTACACAATTGAACTTATGCATACAGTACAAAACTATGAACAAAAAGGTGAAGCAAACTTTTTTATTTATATTCAGGTAAAAACATTAACCTGATGAAGTAAATTATTGCAGATTTGAGAAATCAGCACATAAAACAGTTGGATAGAGCATTGCTTACAGGTGCTTTATCGGTGTCAAAAGACAGAAGCTGAACTTTTTGTTCCAAGCTAGCTGGGGAAGAGGGTGGGGTGGCAGCAAAGGGGAGACTACAAAAGTAAGCATGAACTGAAGTCAAGAATAAGAAATCTGTTTATTTGAACAGGGAGTAAAACTGCTAATTTGTCTTTTAAAAAACTATACATCAATTTGAAATGGTCTGGCCTTATAATAATAAATACTGGCCAGCCCAATCTGTTGAATTTTCAACTACACAAAAGAAAAGAATTCTTCCTAGCCTCTGGCAAGAGGCTTTTGTTGCCTGAATCACTGTGTAAAACAGTTTGAGTGTCATCTGGTAAAGACTGTAGCCAATATATCCTAGTACTATGTTAAAACTAAGCTCTACCTAATTACAAAGGCTGAATTATATTGACAATATATATTTTCAATTCAGTAAAATTTAAATTATATCTTAATTTGAGAGAAAACATGGAGCAGTAAATGCCCATGCTAACCAAGATGTAACAATTGTTGAGTGTTGCACACAAAAAGAACCATGTGAATTGCACATCAGACAATACAAGAGGAAGGGAAAAATCAATGGCATGTGAAGGTACACAGAACTAGTCTACTAAACTAGATTTGTCAAATACAGGTATATTTTAATTTCTGTACTTATGTACAAAACTTGTCTTTGGAGGAAAAAACTGCAGACTTAGCTAGATGGATACACACAGCCCGATATTAAACTGCACAGCGACATTTATTGTTCCAGCCTGGAAAAACATCCCTTTTTTTAAATTTCACACAGCAAAGCAAGTTAAAAACTTCACTCGTCAAATAAATGATAATTTAAACAAGAACTTGCTAAAGAAACCTTGTCACAACAACTTTTTAGGGCCTGATCACTTTTAAGTCCATTGGGCCTTTAATGAATATCAACCAAGTGTCTTTGTTTATAATCTGCAAGGCGTTTTTCTACAACAAGAAGGCGTAACACGTTTCCTTGACTCAGGTGATACATTTAGAAAAGAATCATGATTTTCTCTTTGCTGTAACAGGCAGACATTGCATTTTTCATTGTGATCAGGAAAGATGGAATGACTGCTGCCCTTCTCTTGCAGCTATCAAGAGTTTCTCACGCATTATCTCAATACTTGAATAGTCCGGCAATTTGAGATAATTCACACAAGTCATTACTGAGGGCAAGAAGTCATCTGGATTTTCTGTAGACTCAAATGTCTTGCGTACAATTGTCAGTGGAGGATTCAAACTTCGAAAGCCTGAAAGGAGGAGAAAATGGTTCACTGTATTTGTCTGAATTTAATAGGAAAATTGTTTTTCTTAAGAAACAGTATTTAAGCTACTATTAAACTGACACAAAACAAAAAAAGTCATGTAGCACTTTAAAGACTAACAAAATGACTTAGTTGATATTTCGTGGTTCAGACCCACTTCCTCAGGTCTGGAAACTGACAGTTAAACAATTCAACTGATAGTAATTCAACACAATTTGCATTCCAGATGATGACCCTCCAACCTTTCCAAATATATTGCTGTAATCTTAAAGTACAAAGCTAGGTCCATTCCACTTTTTAATTCTTTGGCACTAGCACACTGCTGCAATCAATACATTTAAAAAAAAACCCAAAAAAAACCCCAAAGAATGCATGCAGAGTCAAACCATATGCAAAAGATTTCAGAGAGAGCAGTCAGTTATGGAAACCAGCAGAAGGTACTTTATCTCTAACTATTTCCATTTTTTTTTTTTTTTTTTAATATAAAGTATACTCCTACCTAACCACAACATGCATTAATATCAGGAGGTAGATTCCAAACAATGTCATCAAATGTTCTCTAATTTTTTCCCCTTATGCCTGTTCCTTCAAAAGCCAGCATCTTCTTTTCAGACCCACTTCTACATTTTAGGATTCAGAATTCATGTTTCTACATATATATTTTCCACACAGTTTTAATGGCTATGCCTCCCGTAAGAAAAAACTGGCCACTTTATCATCATTTGGCCTACTGTAACTTATTACAAGTTGTCTATGATCAACAACATAAACATGAGTGCTAAACTGCTTGTTTCCCCATAAGAGTAACAATTTGATTAACGTAGACTGTTCTTTGTCATGTAGCAGGATATTGGGTATGAAATATGGTATATTATCTATAGTTTCTATCCCGTAAAATTATTCGTGAAAAATCTTCATTAATGCTGCTATTCAAGACCTTATCATTTTATTAATGCAAATGTCAAAGATGATTTTAGATGAAATATTCCAAATGGCATTTGAAATCCCAGACTCAGTTAAACTGACATTTCAATATATACACAGATGTATAGGTTTCTACTGAAGTGAAATAAACAGAAATGGTTTTTGACTGATTCAGAAATGCAATGGGTATGTTGATTTATACACAAGTGCAGACATGATGATAATATCCATTTAATAAAACCTACCTCCTACAGGCAGTCTAGGGCTACCAGTCACAAACTGGAGAAACAATCTTTGTTGCTCACTATCAAAACTACTAAGAATTTCAAACAGGTATTTCACAGCTCGACTAAAAACAAAACAAAAAGAGCAATTAGTTTTTATGCTTTTGCTTACAATACATGCTTTAAAAATAATATTTATGAGCACAGACGACAAATTATAAATGCTATTTTTATTAACATCTCAGTGTCTTCCCAAATGTCTATGATGTGTTGCATCATTTCACATACAGCAACTGTAAAAGGTACTTAAATACATTAAGATTAATCAGATACACAGTTTTCAAAATTTGGTATCCTAGTTTCAAATCCATATTACCTGTCATGTGTATAACCATGATCTGGCCTGCAGCATTCCATTAGCGTCTTTGTATCCCAAGTGTCTGTTTTACTGCCACATAGGAGCTGATCCAACTATAGAATTAAGCAGAGAGAACGGTTTTGTTCTAGTGCTAATGCAGAATGCATACTGTACATGCTGAGTACTGCAGAATGCATACTGTACATGCTGAGTACAACATTAATCTATATTCTGGAACAACATTCAAAAAAGTTACTTCAGCTGAATAGTGCAATACTACATAGAGGTTATTTAATTTTAATAGCTCAGCCCAGTAATAGCTTTCTTTATTGGAGCCTCACATCTCCAGGCTGCCTGCTATGAGTGGGCTGCATCTCTTCTGGTAGTCAAAAGCAGTCCAAATGTGAAATTAGCCATGGCTGAAAACGCGACATTCCAACACTTAACACTCAACCTTTTTGCTACCCTTACACAACTAGTTTTAGGGCAATAGCTTGCTTCTCTGTAACTTTTCTAGATCTCTTCATTCCCTCCCATTCCAGGTGGTGTTCTTCCAACTTCAGATGATAGTATGGATCTCTGTACTTAGGCCTCAGCTGGCACAGAAGTGAAGGCTGAAGCTCAAAAGAAGAGAGAGAACTGCCCTACATATTGTATTTAGCCTGGGAATATCACGTGTGAGGTACAAATTAGGTTCTCATTGAAAAAAGAGAACAAGTTCATTCTGCCACATTTAGACACTTTGCTCACATGCCAACTGAGCCATTTGTACAAATCTAAGTTTCAACTGTTCAGAGAATCATCAGTTCAATTAATGCTCAGATTGGCATGATCAAACTATTTTCCTTAAGACGGTCATATCAAGTTGTGTTCCTGGGATATTCCTTCCATTCCTTGGTTTCCCCACCCCCCAACTATGTTTATAAACAGGAGGGAGCTGCTGCTATCTTAAAATGCATCCCAAAAGACAGTCCGTACTGCTTCATACTGGTGCCAACCAGCAGAAAAGCAAAATACAGCACTGCATAAAGAGGAAGCCACAAAACTAACAGCGGGAGAATCTCCCTTACTAATCACGAGTGCAAGTGTGATTATGTAGATAGCTGAGCACCAAGCTGAACTTTGGCCAGTAATGGCACTTTTACATAAAAGCACTGTCACAGTAAGGCGTATACAAGATAAGCAGCTACATGTCTCCACTTTAGACGAGCCCCACATTGCCACGCAAAGTTTCAAAAAGAAATTTAAAATGCAGCGACTTAGTCAAGCTCCTTTACCACTTCTTCAGGGAACTGAGAGGTAACAGAAGAGGAAAACCTATATAAAAAGGTTTGGCTTTTCTTGTCCACCCACCCATCTAAAATGCTTGTCCAGGCTCTCACTGCAATTACTACAATTCCAGAAAAGAGAATGTTGACAACTGCAATCTTGCCCCACCTATATCCATTCCAAGTGTTGCTGCAGAGCTAATTCCCCTTCTCTTTTGTCTGACATCCCATAGGAACAGCCATACTGGGTAGCCCAAAGGTCCAACCAGCCAGTATCCTGGCTTCCAACAGTAGCCAGTACTGGGTGCCTCAGAGGGTATGAGCAGTTCAGGGGGATCATCAAGTGATCCATTCTATTGTCCATTTACAGCTTCTAGTAAACAAATGTTAGGGACACCGTCCCTGCCCACCCTAGCTAACAGCCACAGGATGGACCTATCCTGTACCAACTATTTTGGGAAACACTCCAACTGGCTAACTCCTTCTCCATGGAATCATATTAAAGCTGCTTGTTTTCACTTTCAACCTCCGTTACAACCTGTCACAATCCTACTCATCACCACTCAGTACACACTCCAGATGTCAGCTCCTGCCCTCTCCACTCCATCAATTATGCCAGGCTCCATTACCCACGTTAAATTTTTAAACAAGGACCTTTGTGCTTTCTCCTATGCTGTCCCTTGTACTTTGAATAAGCTCCCTATGAAATGCCACAAAGCAGTTTTAGGGAAATAGCTTTCTTTCAAGTCCCTTTCAAGTGCCTCCTTTCAAGTCCCTCCACTGCAAAGATACCTACAAAAAGCTTCTTAATAATTAGGTGGCTGGTGTGCTGTGAACATTGCCTACCAAGCTGACCAGTACTGTCTTACTGTCACCCTTTGCCCCCACACCTAGCTATGACCACCTCATTTAGCTGTAAGCTCTTTGTCGACAAAGGGTATTTGTTCTGTGTAGGCACAGGACTGAGCACAATGGGGTTTTGGACCATGTCTACAACTACCCGTTGCTACCCTACTAACAACAACACAACAACTTATGAGGTTTCTTGATTCCTGGAGCATCCTCCAACACATTGAGAATATGTGAATCTAGAAATTTGCTTCTAGGGTGGACCTATTACATGCTTTGGTGGGAAAAACAATACTACTAAATTTCATACAGCAGATAAAATGCAACACTAGAAATACTAATCAGAATTACCATTAAATACAGAAGTCTCTCCACTTGAGAAGTGATAGTATAACACTCACTGAATCATCTTGGTAAATGAATTTCATAAACGTATCACCCTGTGGGAGAATTGCATCATAAACTGCCCATAACAAATAAATATGGAGATCAGAATGTAGATTAATATTAACCTATGTTCTTATCCCAGTAACTGATGGATATCCATTTTAAGTTGACACCTACTAACCTCTTCAGGATAGAAGTATTGAAGATGACTGAGGGGGAAGACTGATTCAAATCCATCTCTGAAAGAGTCGAATTGTCTGGAAACACCTTCATTTAGTGCCCAGAATATTACCAGCTGTTAAAAAAACCCACACAATAAGTGAACAAGCTATCAGAAGCTATGTGAACATTCAACAATGGAGTTAAACAGATATGACAACATGGCAAAAGAATGAGAACATAATCACATGTCCATATAAAGATATGTGAACCTGAGCTTGACTGAGTAGGTGCTATACAGTGTTGCCCCACTTCTTTCACCTCTCACCTGCCTGACACCAGCCACCCATCAGCTGCATATCTGTTGTACCAATGCAAGACAGTTACACTTGGAAAGGGAAACAAATTCCTCCGAAGACTGATATGTCTCTCTAAATCTAACAGATGTTTATGGCATATGTTTATGAAGCAACTGAACAGAATAAAATACTGATCTGTATACTCCTTCCCCAACATCTATGAAGTTAATGTACCAACAATGAGACATTTTAAAACAAATTCTGTTCTTAAAACTAGTTTAACAGAAATTGGAGATCTCTCTCTCTCTCTCTCATCTAGAGTATGTCTCGCTTGAAGTACTGTCACACTACCAAAGATGTTCCCCTGTTTGTGTGACAGGTACCTAATGACTCAACTCCCTTATTAATGGTACACCACCTATAAATCTACCATCAAAAGCTAGATAAAGTTAATCCCCGCCCCGCCCCGCCCCCCAACAAAACAGCATTATGTTGAAAGGTGCCCTTCTGGAGGTTCCTGAAATAGAAATCCTTCAGATTTTAAACATTAATATTGAATATTCTCTCTTACTAAAGATGCATGGATTGGTTTTATCCCACAAGGTTAACTGTTTATCAGACATTACACAACTACAAAAGGGGGGCGGGGTGGGAGAACACTTTCCCCTGTCAGACAGACATCAGTCAGCGAAGGCAAGTAGGGTGGATTGCAGAATGGGCACATGCAATATATCTCAAAGTGGGACAGTTACAGAAAGGTAGGTTACACACAGACAGAAGCACACCCTGCTGTCCATGAATGACTGCACATGTCCATTCCGCTTTTGTTTACTCGGATTAACATGGAAATGGACTTTACCCAACAGCAATTGTAGAACAGTCCATCCAAAACTGGCATAGTTCCTGAACTGACAGGGAATGGCATAATAAGCACCAACTGAGAGAATGGATGAGCAGGTTGCTCCTTTGCAAATATTTCAAATAGGTTCTCGTGCTAGGACGGCCATCAAAGCAGCCTATACACTCTGGAGAGTGGCAAGACATTAGCTAATCTATAGAACAAATGAATACAAGAAGAAATCCAGAAGCACATCTTGTTTACCTTTCACACATCTGCAACTTCACTGAGGATCTAAAGGACCTTGTGTGGTCCAAGTAGAACATTAATGTTCTCCTTGCATCCAATGATGGAAGCCTCTTCTCATTTGTATGAATGTGAAGCTTGGGATGAAATGTTGCCATACATTTACCTGGTTAATGTGGAAACTGAGCCACCTTTATCAGGAATTTAGGTAAGAATGATTCTTATGGAAACTGCATAAGGAGGCTCTGAAAGCAAAGTTCTCAATTCAGCCAAATCTCATTCCTGAGATTTCACAGTCAGAAACACAAAATTTCGTAGAGAGGACGAATAGGTGGCATCTCATCGGAGGTTCAAACAGAAGTCCCATTACTTTTGTTAATACCAGGTGGAGATCTGCCAGGGTGAACAGGCTCATGCACCTGAAGGTATAAATTTTCCCAACCCTTTTAGAAATCTAAGAGTTATGGGGTTGGAAAAATAATGATTATCCACTGGAAGATGGAACGCAGAAATAACTGCCAAATATACTACTGGAACTGTCAGACCCTGATATTTTAGCAAAACAAAAAAGCAGTCAAGTAGCACTTTAAAGACTAACAAAATAATTGATTAGGTGAGCTTTCATGGGACAGACCCACTTGTTCAGACCATAGCCATATCAGAACCAGAACATCTGAACCAGCCATATCTGTTCTGGTTCTGATATGGCTATGGTCTGAACAAGTGGGTCTGTCCCACAAAAGCTCACCTAATCAATTATTTTGTTAGTCTTTAAAGTGCTACTTGACTGCTTTTTTGTTTTGCTAGTATATAGACTAGCACCACTTTCTCTCTGTTGATATTTTAGGTGCAACAGATAATGGAAAATATGGGTAATAGATGTTTGTCCTAAAGAAACACCTTTCTATTGAGACACAATAGAAAAATGTTTCCATGTGACCACGCAAGTTCTCCTATTGAAGGTTTTTTGCTATTCAGAAGCACTTCCTGAATCTCTTTGCATCAAAGTCATCTCCAATAGTATTAGCCATGACAAATCCACATGGTCAAATGGAAGGTCCATAGGCTGGGGTGGAGAAGATGGCCATGGTCCTGAGAAACCATGTCTGAATTGAATGGAAGAGGCAGAGGAGGTTTCACTAGTTATGCTAGTCTGATTGAGACCCAATATTGCTGAGGTCACAGTGATGCTAGGAGCATGAGGGAAGCATGACCCTGCTTGCAACTGAATAGAACTCTGGGTAATAAAGATATCAGAGGAACATAAGCACAGCAAGAAATTGGCACAGGAGAGCAGCAAAACATTTATCAGAAAAACCTACGCTGTGACATCACCCCTCACCTCCCAGGAGCTGAACCTAAAGCCTTTTCTATTGCAGACAGGTCAACTTGTGGAGTCAGCCATAACTGGCAGTGGACCTAGCCATTGCAGATGTAGTGATCATTTGTGGTGAACAGAGATAGAGCTGCCTAGGTGACTTGCCAACATATTCTACTCTCTTTGGAGGTAAGCAGTCGTGAGGGGAATGGAATTATGTAGAATACCCAAAGTAGAATTGCCCTCTGACACAGCTGGGATGAATACACCTCTCCCCTCTCAGTTTACACAGAGCACAGTTACAATGTTGTTCATTAAAATACTAGATTTTTTTTTCCTCATGGTATGTGGCTGGAAAGCCAAACTCACGTCTTCCTGAAATTTCTATGAGTCCTCAGCTCCTGGAAGGACCATAGCCCTAGAGTTCACAGAATTTTGATAAATGCCCCAGAACTCTGGAATGAAGTGTCCACATTCAAGATGAGCACTGGTTGCAGAGACACAAAAGAAACTCCCATACAGATGTTTGAGGGTCTGTACACTAGTCCAGAGAGGACTAAGTTGCCTTTGGAATACAAGCCACTGCATATCAACAAGGACCTATATGGACGCTAACCATCTTGGAAGCCTTCTGAGGCGTAGTCTGGCATGAAGTACTAAGTAGGTATATATTGCCATGTGCCCAGAATTCCAAAGCAAACATGCACTGTGGTGACATGATGTGCTTCGGATCCAGGATCAGGTCTTGGCATGTTCTGAACCTTGATTGGGGCAGAAAACACACCAGTTTCCAGAACATCCAAGAATGTTTCTATAAACTATTCATTTTGTAGGAGATTTCGGCATTGATTCTGCCAGATTAAGCAACAGCCCAAGGGCACTGAAGCTGGAACAAACAATGGTCATGCTGCACATCACTCTATACTCAGACCATACTCTCACCAGTCAGTCATCCAGGCAAACTCCACAGATATGCAACTCCCAACTCCATGTAGTTTGTGAAAATGCAAGAAGCTGCTGATAGATGGACTGGAAGTACCATACATGGATAGTGAACTCTGTTCACTATGATCTTGAAAAGTTCCAGTGGCCTGAAGAGATCACTGTAAGGATATAAGTGTCCTTTGAGTCCAGGGCAACACACTATTGTCCTATTCCAGGGAACAGAAAACTTGAATTTCTCATCCCCAGAGGAACATCTTCCATAGCACCTGCTAAAAAGAAAAGACTGGACCTTCAAATATCCTCTTATGAGATTGGTCCCTATAGAAAGGCAAGGAGGGAGAGAAACAAACTGAAGAAAATACCCCAGATCTACTGGGCTTAGGATTCACTAATGCTGTATGATGCAAGTCCACACTTTAAAGAATTGACATAGATGATTAGCAAAGATATGAATGTGAAAAGATGCACTTGTACGTATTTATATGCACAGCCCTTGACATACTTGTCAAAATGCATATCTAGGCTGGGTTGGTAGTCGAGAGGAACCTACTGTTGCAGAGCAACTGGGAAGAGGGCTGCTCCCTGAAATTCCTACCCCTTTATCTTATCTGGTATCGGGGCTGAGATATAAAGCTCTGATATCTGTGAGGCTGTTGGGACTGGAACCATTCCTTTGGTGTAGAGATTTGTCTCCGGAATCTACTGGCCTCTTAGGTACCACATATTGCTGTGGATATAATGCAGGAATTAGTTTCTGTTACCACCCACAACCCTTCTGGTACCACAAGAAATACTGGTATGGGAGTTTGTGTGTCTCTGGGAGCAGCATACATCTCCGGCATCAGCAGTACCAAAATTGGGTCTTGAGTTCCTTGTCTTTGTTCAGCAACTTCAGAGAGTCGCCTTAACTGACCTAGTACACATTCTGGAGTTGATGAACCCCCTTTTTTGGTACAGGAACTCTTGGGGGAACACTTTCTCACAGTCCCTCTCGAGTCCTTACTGGTAGGCTTAATATTGAAGGCCTTGCTGAATGAGATCTGCATCTGTTCAGTAACAGAGAACTTGGTGCTAAAGGCATCTTGGGGAAGACACTCTGCATTGACTGTGCCACTCTAGGAGTATGCTATGAGCACAACTGCTCTGATGGAGGGTTAAGTGCCATCTCCACAAGGAGACAATCAAATCTCACTGCTCTGTTTTTTAGAGTAAGACTTAAACCCTCTACAAATGGAACATTGGTCACTGAGGTGGCCCTCCAAACATTTAAGGCAGCTGAGGTATGGTTCAAAATCTGGCTCACAACGAACAAGACTTAAAACCCTGGAGAGCCAGGAATGGCTCTAGCTCTGCTTTAGGTCTAGATCAAATATGGTCTAAAGATATCTAAATGTTGAAACCTACTACTAACCATACTCTGTACCAACCACTATTAGACTAAAGAGCTGTATACATGGAGTGAGGGAAATAAATTTATGATAATGACTCAAAGTGCTGCAACACTTGGTGCTAAGGAGGAGCTGGGGATGGCAGAGTAAGGGGCACTTTCATTCTGTATATCTGCATGCAGTGGTGTATAACAGCAAACAGAACTTAAGCCACACCAGTGTGAGGGAAAATATTCTCTGACAGCTGTGCACAAGGCACACGCAAAATTACAGAGGAATGGACTTAGGGAAATCACTTAACTACTTATTTACACAGAGTGATTAAGGCCACACGTAGAGCAAAAAGGCTCAGACTCTGCAGGTTCTGACTGAGTCGTGGGTGGCAAGAAGGAAAATGAGTGACAACTGATATTGCTTCACCTTCTCTGTCCTCAGTGGGAGTCATGAGGACCCTTGGGGTACATCCACATTAGAGAGTTTTGTAGACAAAACTCAAGAGCGTCTACACACAAAATAGTAACAGAGAGGAAGCCATGCTAGTCTATACACTATCAAAACAAAAAGCAGTCAAGTAGCACCTTAAAGACTAGCAAAATGGTTTATTAGGTGAGCTTTCGTGGGACAGACCCATTTCTTCAGACCATAGCCAGACCAGAACAGACTCAATATTTAAGGCACAGAGAACCAAAACCAGTAAGCGAGGAGGACAAATCAGAAAAAGATAATCAAGGTGAGCAAATCGGAGAGTGGAGGGGTGGGGGGGAAGGTCAAGAATTAGATTGAGCCAAGTATGCAGACGAGACCCTATAGTGACTCAGAAAGTTCCCATCATGATTTAAACACATTAACACATGGTTTAAATCGTGATGGGAACTTTCTGAGTCACTATAGGGTCTCGTCTGCATACTTCGCTCAATCTAATTCTTGACCTTCCCCCCCACCCCTCCACTCTCCGATTTGCTCACCTTGATTATCTTTTTCTGATTTGTCCTCCTCGCTTACTGGTTTTGGTTCTCTGTGCCTTAAATATTGAGTCTGTTCTGGTCTGAAGAAGTGGGTCTGAACCACGAAAGCTTACCTAATAAACCATTTTGCTAGTCTTTAAAGTGCTACTTGACTGCTTTTTTTGTTTTTACACACAAAATGTGTTTTGTGAACAGAAACCGTTGACAAAAAAGGTTGTGCAGATGCTCTGGAGGGTCCCTTTTGTTGACAGGGTGGATCAAAAGATCGATCCGCTTTTTATGTAGATACAATCTGTCAACTGAAGTTTTGTCAGAACATCTCTTCCAACAGTAATTTCTGTAGACAGATGCTTCCTGTGTAGACATAGCCTTGGCCTACAAGTGCAGTCCTCAGTGGGACACAGCTGGCCAATGGAATCAGAGTTCAAATGCATGGGGTGCATGCATACCACTGGTGGCACGGATATGGACAAAGCACTCATACGCAAAATATATGGGCCAGGAAAACTTGACTCTCCACATAATCAGGCAGAAGTCCCAGAACTAAGTTTTTTAAGTGTATTACCTCCCCTTGGAAATTCATCATCACAGCATTTCTGATATTGCTTATTAAAAGTTGAAGTTTACTTTGGTTTTGTGTAGTGTAGTAGGAAACTGGAGGCATTCCATCTACGACCATGAATAGCCATCTGGAATACTCCGTAGAAGTGAGTCCTGAAGGGTACATAGACATGAGTGCTATTTTTCTTGGATGCCTTCAACATAAGATTTTATTAAATTAGTTGCTTGGGTGAATGAAGAAGTGCTTCAGGTAAAACTGAGAATCTGTGTAGCGGTCTGTTGTACTACTAGTCAAAAGCACTAGTTCAATACTTGGTCCAGTAACTTCTGGCTTTGTTTTCAGAGGTGCTTGAGAACCCACAGCTCCCAATTAATGCAAAATAGGTTTTCTAAAACCTTTAAAAAAAAAACAAAAAAACCCACAGACGCTTCTATAGTCAAGCTCTATATTACTAAGACTCAAAGTATTTGCGCTATTGCCTTATCAGGGCATTTAGACAAATAGGAGCAACCAGGTAAAAAGTCCTACTGTTCTGACCAATTTGCAAAAAAACAATTAAAATTTAATCAGAAAGTAAAGGAAACTACAATAAGAAGAAGAGTTAGGTGAAAGATTTAAAAAGCCATAAAACTTCACTTTTACATACTCGGAGATATTCTTCTAAATTGTGGATGGTGACAGGTATATCTTTTCCCCCTTTTTTCAGCTCTATATTGGGAAACCCAGGTAATGTGAAATCCAGCCCTAGATCTTCCACTGAGCAGCCATTCATATTGAGGGTTTCCAATGCATACTGTAAACTTTCTTTGGTCTAAAAAAATATAAAAATGAAAGCCAATGAGCATAATTCATTTCAGTTAGGTTATCAACAAACTGTGTGTCATTCTAATATGTAACATTACTAAATACATGATATTCACTGCAAAAACATCAGATAAAAGTTGCAATACCATAAAAGTTAATGAATCAAGATAGTCAACATCTGCCTTTACTGAAAAAAATCTGGAAAATGGCCAAAGCCTAGTTTTCATGCTGTCCCTGGAGTTACTTTATTTCAAAGCAGAATCAACCACCTACTAAACATTGCTGTGAACCGCCTACCCCCGGCCCCGCCACCAAAATACAGTGCTTTGTTATACAAGACTAGGACAGTCTTCAAAAGTAGAAACCAACTTTACATAACACCAAGGATTACTTGGATTTTCTGATGAGTCAAAACTTCTACATTTAACAATTAAGTTCTCATGTGCATGATCAAAACTCAGGAATCAAACAGACTGCTATTTGTTCCTAATGGGAGATGGGGAACAAATTAGTTGCAAATATATTGGTAGCAAGGTGGTATCAAAGTAGTGTTCATTCTTAGAATGTTGATATTTACAGTTATAGTGGAGAAAGCCACAGATGTCTACGGATACATGTGAAAACAAGTTTCAGAGGGAGACCCATGTCAAGTAACATTGAATATCAGTATTTATTGCATAAATCTGCAAATGAACAGATTATGCCATGGGTTTCCATAAGCAACACAGGAAGAACCTTAGTTCCATTTTGCTTGTAATGTAGTTAAGTGGCTCAATAACAGTTTAGCATTTTGGATACTCAAAAGTTTAATAGGGAATTTCCTTGCAAAGATAGGAAGCCCAGGTGTTAGAGCCTTTAAAGGGATTGAGAAGTTTGAAATTACTAAAAACTGTTTAAAACGTTACCAGCCTGTAAAATGTAAGTCTATTCACTATAAAGGTATAACTAGATTTTTCACATTGAGACAGAGGCACGAGAAGGGGAGCAGGGCTGGGAGAGATACACAATCTGACTACCCCTATGGGGGGGGGTAGAAAAAAAGGTGACCCTTGAAGAGCCAAAGAGGAAAACATTCCCATCTGATGAAGATGGCTGCAACATCTGAGAAGAGCTTTTTAAAGACCGCTAAGTCAGTGGAAAGGCTGAAGGCTGGGACCTGGAAATGATAATGGTCCTTGCCAATGATGAATTATAGGAAGCATGTGTGGAATGGGTTTATACACGTGACAGCATGCAACCTAGAAGTCAAGGGAGATGAACTAGTGCTTCCAATGTTAGCCTTTTTAACTGCTGGAAGAAAACAAAGGCCTTCCAACTGCTGAGGCCCACAACCTAGGAAGTATCTTGAGTACAAGTCTTTTCTTGTTTTAAAAAAATCTACTGAACAGCTTCAGTTAAGTCTCCTGTCTTTAGGCATTTTTGTGAAAAAGGGTCCTTAAAAGGGATTGGAATGAAGGGCTGGAATTGAACTGAAAGGACTAGCATATTGGAGCCACCTCTATGATCCATCTGTCAGAAGTGATGAGCTCCAAGGTAGGTAGGAGAGGGAGGAGACTGTCCCCACAGAAGTGATGAAGGACAGGTGTAGCCATTATCCAGAGAGTGGGGAGACTTTCGTGACCCTCACCCAGTTAATCAAAACCGATACTTAGAAGATGTCGCTAACCGCAAAAATCACTGGGGAACACAAACCATTCCTAGGAAATCTGAGCCTCCTGGACAGTTTGGTTGGTCTCATGGGAGTCTGGTAGTGACTGGCAGAAAGCCATTTAGCTGTCTTGCTGTATTTTCTACTTCTGCGGGAGATTCTTGTAAAAATTCAAAATTCTGCAAGGTTCTGAATATTTGTCAAAATATTGCAATATAATCATACCAGTTTCAAAGATTTGGGAAATGTACTTAATCTACAATGGCGTTGGGGAGCACTGAATTAAATCCCCAAACCCTCCGTGTCCTATGATAATATACATAGATTTGATCCTTTATTTTTATAGTTATTAGTCAGTCAATAAACGTATGCAGCCACACAGTCAGTATTACATCACAGCAAACTGGCATGTGAAGGCTGGGTATCAAAACACACAATTTATATTGGCTCCTGACCAACTCCAGAAAGATCAGTAGTAAACAGTTCGTGGAACACACTGATAGGAAAATTTCAGTCTGTAATTTTAGACCCATTCTAAATCACTCAAGCATCATAAGCTTGTATAAGACCATACTACAGTTTACAGTAAGACCCCTTTATACCACTCTAACAGTGTGAAGAGCCTTAAATTTTTACATCTGTTTTATGCTCCTGTAAAAAATTCACTAACAAGAATGGGAACAACTAAGCAGGCAGGCTACTACATTATGTTTGCTGGAGGAGACAGATCCTGGCTCAGACCTACCTCCAAAACACCTCACAGCCCTGCCCCTCCATGGTAGGCATGTCACAGTAACAAGCCAGAGAAACAGTCTATTCTGTGCACTCAGCACAGCCCTCCCTGTCCCCCCAACAGCGGCTGATGTCTCGTCACCTCTGCACACACAGTCCCTGCCCCACCTTCTCATTTATGTCTGTTAGCTGCCGCTTCTCTTTGCTTCCTTTCAGAAGCTGTCTGCAGATTTTTTTATCGTTTCCTTGCAGGAGACGAATTCCATGCCCAAGCAGTGGTGTGGTGTTCCTCTTGGGGGGTGACTTTTTTTTTTCCTCCCCATGAAAGGTGGCCTTTCCCATCAGTGACATTCGTCACAAACCTGTACCACACAAACACAAGTGACCATACTTCCTCCTCTTTTTTTTGTTGACCCATTAAAGATACTGTAAGCCTGCCAAGGGTTCAGGATATCTTCTCTCTCATTCCACCCTCAACTCTCATTATCAATGCTGTTGTCAGAAGAAACAGAGGGCATCAATCTAAATCTACCCTTGTCACAAGGTGCTTACTTGCCTGAACTGCCAGCTGAAAAAGCTGCTCATTTCTTGCTCTACAATTCCAAGTTGACAACTTGCAGGCTGTGGTGGCAAAATATAAAACTTTATACATTAGTTCAGATTTTCAATAAAATGAGCAATTTGGATCTACACCAGATAGAGCAGTTTCTGATTCTAATCACAGAAGGCTAGACAGCCACTAAGGCTTCCTTTCAGTCCCCTTACTCAATGGGGCTGACGACAACTATACTCTCCTAGGGAGCTGCTGTAATCCTGCAAAGAGCGTCAGGATTGCAATCCTCTGACCGTCTCCTGGAAGTATAAAACACACTGTGGAGGGCCTAAGCTTCTTTGTGATGCCATAAGATGACTTTGTCCAGTCCAAGACTTCAGGGCAACTTTGTGACAAAAAGGAAAGTTAATCCTGTGGGAATTCTGCACCAATATGCAGGCACAGAATTCATGTCTTCTGCATGGAAGACAAATAAATCTGCAGACAAAATGATTGAGGGGATGGAGAGGGAAGCTGCCGCTGGCAGAGAGATACTTCAGAATGGAGGTGGGGAGAGACAGGGACTGGGCATGTATGGGTGAGGAGACAGCCATCACTGGGGGTGGGGAGGCAGAGGTGAGTGATCAGAGATCCTGTAAGGAAGGCAGAAGTTCTTATAATTTTCTTCAAAAGTATCTGAGACACCTTTGCAATTCTTTTCATGAGCCCTCAAGTCATCTCTGTAGAATGTCAGGGATGGCGTAACAGCTTCATTTGGTGAAGTGCAATGGTTGTGAAAAGGCGGTATTTCCTCCACATCTAGTGCGAAGTGATCTCTTGCATGAGGGCACGGTGTAGAACTGTTTGCCATTGGTAGTCCGAAGATTGTGAAGAGCCCCCATCCTGGACCATAAAGGAAGAGAGCAGGATCAAACAGTATCCATGCCAGCACTGACAAGTCAGTAACTACCATAATTCTACTCAGGAAGCACCTCGGGGTGGGAAAAGATTGGAAGAGGGAGGTGATGTAACCCTAGACGTATACTGAATCTGTGGAAATATTCTGCCTATTTCCAGTGGAAGAACAGACACTAGGTCATCAATGCCTCGATAGAAAGCTCTGGATTCACTTGAATGTTCAAGGCCTGTTGTCATAGTAACTGTCAGCACTGGCGTTTAACTTTGGTACTCAACTCAGACACCCAAGGGCTAGGACCCAAGTTGACAGTACATATCATGGCTGTTCCTGACAGTACAGGGGCAGCTGGACTCACTTATCTCATCCTGCAGGCCAGAAGAAGTATGGTGTTGGTCAGAATTACTCCTGGTAAAGGAGGAGTCTGCACAAGCCCTAGATTTGTCCCAACTCATGTTTTGGCTTCTCTGCCTTGCTGCATCAGAGCAAGGTGAAAGATCACCTTTCCTCTTGGGTTAAATGCTAAGAGCAGAATGAAGGGTTGCAGACCCGGCAAGTGGCACAAGGTACTACTGGTCAGACAAGGCCATTGGTGCTGAAGTGAATCTCACAGCCTGCTCCAGAAGTACTGCTTCAACTGCAAGTCTCCTGCCACCTGAGTCCCCTTTACGAGCAACTGGCAGGTGGAGCACATCACCAATGGGTCCCTCAGCAACACAATAAGCTCCTCTTCTGGGTGTTGCTGTTGTGGATGGCCCTATACAGAATGAGCAGTGCTTGAATCCTGGTAACATCTGTGATTCCCTTGGCAACTAAATCAACAAGAATACTTAACTGAACCTAAAAAGGCAAAAAAGGGTTTTAGGAAAAAAGTGAAAGTGAGGTGAAGAAACCACAGAGCTCCAACTTTAGCCATTAGTGGTGAGAAGAATATGGTTGCAGAACAGGGTGGGTGCTGCTATACAAAGTTTTCTGGCTCTAGTGCCCAGCCCAACATGGAATACACAGCTTCATCTTTCTAAAAACAAAACAAAAAACATACATACACTGGAGGTAACATACAAGCAAATGCTCACTGGGAGAGGAGGCTGACTGGGTAGAAAAGTAGGTGGTAATAGGGGTAAAAAGGTCTGCGGTGGATCAGTTGATAGGGAAGGGAGACAGTGGGGGTGGGGGGGGAAGAGGGACCCAGGGTGACAGGGTGCCCGCTAGCCCGACATTTTCCTCCCCTGCATGCAACACAATCTGGGAGGTCCACAACAAAGGGGTTCATACATTAAGAGCAAAAGGGACCGTTACGGTGTTCTAGCATGACCTTCTGTGGAACATTCAGACATTTTCTAATCATTCTCATAGCTCTTCTATGAATTGTCTCTCCAATTCAGCAACATTTCTGACCTATCCTTTCCCCACCTTCTTTAGATGAGCCACCCCCACACCAGCTGGTATTAGGCTTTTTCAGCCAATTACTCCCCTATTGCAAGTGAGATTCAGATGGCCTCTGACTGAAAGACTTCCATTCAACCCATCACTACATAAAAGATAGTCAAGTTTCAGATTTTTCCACATTACTGCTAACAAGAACTCAGTTGCACCATTGCTAGTAATGGGAGCTGAAGGCTCTGGATCTGAGCAGAGCTAGATAACATGGTGTTACTGTGATGGAGTGGGGGGAATGCATGTGAGAGTCAGGCTGGATATCTGAGGCAAGCAGCAGCTCCCAGTGGCTAAGGATGACCCTGGAGCTACAACTGGCAGGTAACACCTCTGCCCTGAACAAAGAGGAGGGAGGAGCCGAGCTGGGTTTTGAATCGGGGGCGGCAGTTAGGAAGCTGGGGAAAGAGGAGCTGGAAGGCAGCCAGCCTGAGGAGGGGGAAAGCTACACCCCAGAGGGGCACCCCTCAGGGCCTTCTCCCCAGGACGGGTTGGAAGGACTGTCTCTGGCTGCTGTGCTGTCGCTTCTGTGAGAAACTGGGCATCTGTTGCCTAATAAACCTTCTGTTGTACCTGCTGAGAGAGAGAGTCAATCCTGCCAGCAGATGGGGTGCAGTGCAGGGGGACCCCTGAACCCCATCACAGTTACCAAGGTAGCATTCGATCTACACTAGGGCATCCATTGCATTGTTGCCACAAGTGGAGCTGAACTATCAGTATCTGGAAAGTTTTGGAAGATTTCCCTAGCATAGACAATATGCAAAGTTATCAAAAGCCTAAGTCCCACTGAAATACATGTTCCCACAAACATCCTGCAGTTTAGCCAAGCAGCCATTTGCTTGTATTTGGGTTCTAGGATGGCTTCAAGGTCTCACATCTTCTGGATATACGGAAGGGGCAAGGTGACTGGGAAGATCCCAAAAAAACAAAAATCTATATAGTAAGCCCACATTCTTCTGGTCAAGGTTTTTAAACAAAAAAGGTAAATAAACAAACTAGTTAATTACCAACTGAAGTTATGAGATGGAATTATTGATGGGAAGTTTAGAGCAAACACTAAATCTTTATCATTTATCAAAATACACAGCACCAAAATTCAGATGATCAGAATAAACAAAGACAACAGTGAAAGAGACTTCATGGGATGAAAGCCAGTACGGGGGCAAGTCTCCATGTGTAGCTGAAAACAAGGCTGGTTCTTTTGCTGGGTATTTTCCGCAAATATTTTGCTAACTTAGTTCCAGTGGTCTGCTAGCATAGGCAAAACTGTCTTTTTAACTCAGGCCAGCTCTACGCTATCATTTCCTTTGGTATAACTTACATCACTCAAGGGTGTGAACAAGCCATCCCAAAGAGCAACGTAAATTTCACTAACCAAATCACTAGGAGGACTGTGGAGAGCTTCTCCTAACATAACTACTGCGTCTCGCAGAGGTAGATTTATTGTGCCAACTGGAGAGCTCTGACATCAGCATACAGCTATGCTGATGTCACATTTCTAGTGCAGATTAGCCCTCTATCACACCTCATCTGCGAGAACTGGTAAAGTCGGAAACATGTTGAAAAGCAAAATGACTACGTATGCCGTATTTTAGGAAACGCAGTAAGGCATTAAAGCTCTTAAAGTAGTTTTACACTTTTACAAAAAAAAATTAAATATTGGCAACATTCTTAAAGTAAAGTGAAGACATTCTCATGTCACAACCCAAACATCACAGCTACTTTAAAGCTTCCAGAAAGAAGTTACTCACCGTACTAAAGATGGTTCTTCGAGATGTGTCCCCATGGGTGCTCCACAATAGGTGTCAGGCTCGCCCGGTGCCGCAGATCGGAAACTTTCCAGCAGTTTCTTCTGGATCATGCATGCGCCGGTGCGCGCCGTTCCCTTGCGCGTCCCCGACCACGTGCGCGATCCGGTCCCCGCCAGTTCCTTGACCAACCGCCTCGGATGCTCCTGAAAAACACTAAACAAACAGAGATCCGAAGCGGGGAGGATGGGCGGGTGGTGGAGCACCCACAGGGACACATCTCAAAGAACCATCGTTACTACGGTGAGTAACTTCTCTTTCTTCTATGAGTGTCCCCGTGGGTGCTCCACAATAGGTGGCTACCCAGCAGTAACCCAAGTAAGGAGATGGGTAATCGGTTTATGTGCAGCTTGCCCCCGAAAGGACTGCTGTCGACAGACGGGTGTCCTCTTGGTATACCCAATGTAGTGCATAATGTTTGGCGAAGGTGTCATAGGATGACCAGGTCGCCGCTCTACAGATGTCTTTTAACGCGATGCCCTTGAAAAAGGCTGTTGACGCCGCCACCGCCCTGGTGGAGTGAGCCCTAGGCGGGGCCAGCAAAGGAGTCTTTCGAAGTTTGTAGCACATTTTTATACAGGACACAATGTGCTTCGAGATTCTCTGTGAAGAGAGACCCTCTCCTTTTGACCTGGGAGCGCGAGAGACTAGAAGTCTGTCCGTTTTCCGGAAGGACTTAGTTCTGTCTATGTAGAAGGCCAACGCCCTCCTCACATCCAGGAGATGTAGGCGTGGCTCCTTGCTGGAGCTGTGAGGCTTCGCGTAAAACAAGGGTAAAACTATGGGTTCGTTAAGGTGGAACTCTGAAGAAACTTTCGGAACAAAGGCTGGGTGCAGCCGTAAAGTTACTGCCTCCTTTGAGAATACTGTGCAGGGCGGCGTTGCCATAACTGCTGCGAGCTCACTCACCCTGCGAGCTGACGTAATTGCAAGGAGGAAGGCTGTTTTTATCGTAAGGAGACATAGGGGAACTGTGGCTAATGGTTCAAAAGGTGGACCCGTTAGCGTGCTGAGCACCAAGTCCAAGCTCCACGATGGTGGAAGCGGTTTCTGAGGGGGGTACAGGTTTACCAGCCCCTTCAGGAACCTGGTAACAATGGGATGGGCAAATACCATGGGCCCCTCCTCTGCATGCCGAAAAGCAGATATAGCGGCGAGGTGGACTTTTAGCGAGGATAGGGAAAGCCCGCCCCTCTTGAGGTCCAATAAGTATTCTAGTATTACAGGTATAGGAACGTCAAGGGGAGCTAACTGCTTGGCGGAACACCATGCAGTGAATTGAGTCCATTTCTGCTTGTAGGTCTTCCTGGTGGAGGTCCTTCAGCTACTATCCAGGACTTGTTGTACTCCCTCCGTACATGTGCTTTCTAGGGAGCTGAGCCATGGATTAGCCATGCTTGTAGGTGCAGACCTTGGGGGTGTGGGTGCACTATGGACCCCTGGGCCTGCGTGAGTAGGTCTGGCGCCACCAGAAGGGGAAGCGGTTGGCAGTCCGACATGCACAGAAGCAAGGGGAACCGTTGCTGTCGATCCCACGTTGGGACTACTAGAATCATGCGGGCTCTCTCCCTTCTGGCTTTCTGCAAGACCTTGTGGATGAGCACTGTGGGGGGAAAACGCGTAAAGTAGGGGGCCCTTCCATGAAATCGCAAATGCGTCCCCCAGGGACTCCCGCCCCAATCCTGCCCTGGAGCAGTACTGGGGGCACTTCTTGTTGTGCTGAGTGGCAAACAGGTCGATCTGGGGAAACCCCCATGTGTGAAAGATCGGTCGTAGCAGATCGGAGCGGATCTGCCATTTGTGCGTGAGTGCGAAGCGCCTGCTCAGCTGGTCTGCTTTCACGTTGTGAGTGCCCGGCAAATACGAGGCTTTCAACATTATATTGTTGGCGATGCACCAGTTCCAGAGTCGGACTGCTTCTGCACATAGGGCACGGGATCGGGCTCCTCCTTGTCGATTTATATAAAACATGGTGGAGGTATTGTCTGTCTTGACCCCGACTACTTTGCCCTGTATGTGGTCTCGAAAAAGTGTTTGCAGGCGTTGAACACCGCTCTGAGCTCCAGTATATTTATGTGCAGTGACTGTTCCGCAGGGGACCATAGTCCTTGCGTCACCTTGTCACCGATGTGTGCTCCCCATCCTACGTGGGAAGCGTCGGTAGTAAGAAAAATAGAGATTTGTAGCTGGTGAAAGGGTACCCCTGTTAGCAGGTTCTTGGGGTTTACCCACCAATGCAGGGATCTGCACACCTCTGTCGTGGGCAACACCACCCTGTGGACAGTGTGGGATGCCGGCTTGTAGACGCTCGCCAGCCAATGTTGTAGGCTGCACATATGCAATCTGGCATTCTGCACCACAAACGTCGCCGCCGCCATGTGGCCTAGCAGCTGCAAGCACGTTAAGACCGGCACCGTGGGGCTGTATGTAATGACTTGCACCAGCGAACTGATGGCGCGAAAGCGGGCGTCAGGTAGATACAGCCTTGCTGTAATAGAGTTTATACGTGCCCCTATAAACTCTATGTCTTGTATGGGGTCAGTCTTTGACTTCGCGAGGTTGATGACTAGGCCCAGCGAAGAAAACGTGTCTGCTGTTACGCGTATCATGTGGAGGACCTCTGCCTTCGAGGTCCCTTTCAATAGGCAGTCATCCAGGTATGGGAATATAAATACCCCGTCTGTGCAGGTAGGCTGACACCACTGCCAGGGTTTTGGTAAAGACTCTGGGGGCCGAGGAGAGGTCGAATGGAAGAACCTTGTACTGGAAATGCTCCTTGCCGACCATAAAACGGAGAAAGCGCCTGTGTGCCGGGTGGATCGTTATATGAAAGCAAGCATCTTGTAAGTCGAGGGCTGCAAACCAATCTCCATCGTCCAGTGCCGTAAGTATGGAGGCGACTGTGATCATCCGAAAACGTTGTTTGCGCAAGTACCGGTTGAGGCCCCGAAGATCTAAGATGGGCCTCCAGCCTCTTGTTTTCTTCTCTGTAAGGAAGTAGCGTGAATAAAAGCCTTTCCCCTAGAATTGCTCTGGCACTCTTTCCACCGCCCCTATGAACATAAGATGGTCCACCTCCTGTTTGAGTCTCGCCTCGTGGGAAGCGTCCCTGAGGTGGGGCCTGGGCGGAGGTTTTGGCGGTGGGAGCGACTGGAAGGGGATCGCGTAACCTGTGGCTATGATCTCCAGTGCCCATTTGTCTGCAGTGATCTTTTGCCATTGGTGGTGGACCGGTCGGAGGCGATGATGGAACATTAGCTGGGAATGGCATTGCGCGATGGTAGTGATAGTGCAGCCCTCGACCTGCCCGTCAAACTTGTTGCCTTTGGGCCTGCCCCGAGGATGCGCGGCTTTGTTGAGGACATCGCCTGGGAGTTCTATACTGTTGCTGCTGTTGATGTCGCCCTTGGTCGTAGCCCCGGTGGTACTGAGCACGCTATGGTTGGTACGGGTATCGTCTTTGCTGAGGGTAATACTTTTTCTTCCTATATGGAGGGGTATAAATACCCAGGGTTCTCAGTGTAGCTCTGGAGTCCTTACTGGAGTGGAGGACCAAAGTCAGTTGAGTCTGCAAACAACTTCTGCGTGTCAAAGGGAAGATCCACAATCTTCGCCTGCAGATCCCTCGGGATACCCGATGTCTGGAGCCAGGATTCTCTACGCATGACCACTGCTGTAGCCGTTGAGCGTGCCGCCGTGTCCACCATGTCCAGGGCGATCTGGACTCCCGTCCTCGAAGCCACGTAGCCAGTTTGCACAATCGCCTTTAGCACCAGCTTCTTAGCTTCCGGAAGCAAATCCATGAGAGAAGTAAGCCTGGAGAAATTATCAAAATTATGGTTCGCTAGATGTGCTGCATAGTTTGCCATTCTCAATAGCAGGGTGCAGGAGGAATATACCTTCCTGCCAAACAGCTCTAGCTTCTTGGCATCTTTGTCTGAACCCCCCGATTTGTACTGAGAAGTCTTTGATCTCTGCTGAGACAATTCTACCACCAGTGAGTTTGGTTGTGGGTGACTAAAGAGGAACTCCATGCCCTTCGCCGGGATGAAGTACTTCTTATCCGCTCTCTTGTTTATAGGCGGAGCGGAGGTCAGGGTCTGCCATATGGTAGTGGCTGACTCCATAATGGCTTCGTCGAGCGGGATAGCGATTTTGGATGAAGCTGGGGGTCTCAAATTTTTCAGGAGTTTGTGATGTCTCCCCTGTACCTCTGCCGTTTGGATGCCTTGCATGAAAGCCACCCTTTTAAACAGCTCCTGAAACTGTTTGAGGTCATCCTGGGGAGCAACGTCCCTGGGGGCCGTAGCCTCGTCAGGGGAGGACGAGGAGGAACCACTAGGGTAAACCTCCCTCGAACTCTCAGGTTCTTGCGGCCGATGGTACACCCGCTCACTGGATGCTTGCAAAGGAAAGTCTCCGGGTTCTACAATTAACTCTCCTTGAGATAGCTGTGTTTCCATCCCCGGCCGGGAGTGCCCACAGGGGTATTGGACGGCCGGGGGGGACCTGCCCCCCAGGTGTATGCCTGGGTTCTCTGTGTCCAGCATGATAAGAACGACCATGGCAGCACGGGCCCGGGGATGGAGACCTGGACCACTCTCAGTGTGCGTACCCCCAATGTCTGGGACAGCGAGATCTCCGCAACAATTCAGATAACGGTGAAGCTGGTTTATGATAGTACTCCAAGGGATCCAATCCCAGAAAAGGGCAAAGGTGGCCCAAGCCATGGTGACGTTGGTTGGAGGAACAGAGGAGGCGGCTCTGGATAGGCCGGTGGAGACCCAGATCTTCTGGGTGGCATGTGCAGCATAAGGGGAGGGCTTGTTGATAGCAGTATTGCAGCCCCGTCCGGAGAAGGGCTGCGGTGCCGGGTTTTTGCTCTCGCCTTTCCCCTCCCCTGCGGGGCTGGCACCGCCCCCTCCCGTGCCGGGGATCTTGGCCCCGCTGTCGGCACCGCGCTCGGCCCGCTCAGGTGCGGTGCTGCATGGATAACATCCTCCAGTGCCTGCAGGTTCCGTGCCTGTTGGCCCTGCACCGCTGGCGCCGCAGGGGTCGGTGCCACCTGTGGCGGTGCCGCCGGTTCCGGCGCTTGCCTGGCCGCCGCTCTGAGTGCTGCGCGTGCTGGCTGTTTGGTAATCGGAGGCTCAGCCTCTGCCACGTGCGCTGCTGCGCTGCCGCTCGTTTGAGTATGCGGCTGGGGGCTGTGTGCTATGCCCGTCCCACTCCCTGAGACCGCCGGCAGGGATCGGGCTGGAGAGAGCTTCCTCTGTTTCTGCACCAAGGGGGTGAGGGAAACCGCCTTCCTTTTGTGGAGCCCAGGGGGTCCCTCTGGTTGAGGCCTCTCCGGCAAGTCAGGCTGGAGAGCCTTAACAAACAGGAGCATTTTCAGCCGCATTTCTCTGTCTTTCCTTGCCCTGACTGTGAGCTTAGCACAGTGGGAACACTTCTGGGTAACGTGTGATTCCCCCAGGCACTGAATGCATTTGCTATGCCCATCAGAGGCCGGCATCACTTCGCGGCAGGACTCACACTTTTTAAAGCCTGAAGAGGACATCACGGTGAGTCTTTTTGCTGTTAATAGGGCACTTAGCACTTAATTCGTGCCTGTTTACCCGTCGCGGACACCAGCCTGCAGCGGTAGGAGGCCTACTGGCCTTCCCGTCCACGTGTCTTCTCCGCTCCTCTCTCTCTTTTTATTATTTATTTACTTATTTATTTATTTATTTTTTACTCTCTTGCTTTCTCTCTCTCTTTTTTTTTTTGAAAAGAAAAACAACAATTTACATGTAAAAACTATCTAATCTGACTCTGGCCGTAGCCTGAGCGGATTCCGTCTGCAGCTGATGGTGGTTGAGAAGGAACTGGCGGGGACCGGATCGCGCACGTGGCCGGGGACGCACAAGGTAGCGGTGTGCGCCGGTGCATGCGCGATCCAGGAGAAACTGCTGGAAAGTTTCCGATCTGCGGCGCCAGGCGAGCCCGACACCTATTGTGGAGCACCCACAGGAACACTCGTAGAAGAAAGTTTAGCTTCAAGCAGTATAAGAAATTCAATATAATCCTGACTTTTTGATCTTTTATTTTATAGGTGGTGTAATTTGTGCCTGTATCTAACTTTGGTAAATCAGACAACTCAGTCTAATTTAATAAATGTGGCATTTGCCTCAAACTAGTCATTTTTTCCCCCCACATGTATGAGAAATCTTGACTGAATGCAGAAGTGGAGGGGGGGAAGAGGGGAAGAAAGTGATCTTCCCAATGGGTTTACACATCTGCTGAGCAGTACCCAACACATACAGGTTACCCAAAATAAGCCCATCTCTAATATACATCTTACTAACGTTAAGCCAGACGTGTGAGGCACAGTTAATAACTAGGCTTGTATGCAATTCCAGGCTGTGACTGGAGATGAACAACTCTTTGCTACAAAAGACTAGGAATTCACTCACGGCTCTAGTCTGAAAGCCACATCATCCAATATGGATTTACTGGTACCTTTACAAAAAAGGTCCCCATGACAGCCTATTGCTAGCGAACCATTTTCAGTTTTGACTTCAAAACTGAACACAAGAGGAATAATAATAGTGATAAAAGTAGTAATTTTATTCGCATATTATGGATACAGAAATTAAAGTATTAAATTAAAAAATATTTACGTTTACTCTATTACAATGACAGCTGGCAAAAATCCAGCAATATGTAAAAAAAAAAAAATGAAGGCTGGCTTTTCCCCTTTAGACAAATTACCCTTATTCCTACCTGTGATTTGTCCTGTTCAAGTCTTTTCTTCTGTCTCACTATATCTTCCAGATGATATACTGATCTAGCCACTACTGGATCGATATTGAATAAGTCATGTGAGGTTAGGGAAGTTTCCTGTCGTAACATCCATTTGTAAAAAGGAAGACCAAGGGGAAGATCCACCTGGAAGACAAAGCAGCATAGTTTTTAAAATAACAGTTAATGCAAAAAATCAGTTTCAGTAGTGCAAGTTCTGATATTCATACTTCAGTCAAGACCATACATGAGCAGTGCGTTTTCCAACACATTGTTGGACTAGTAGAGAGTAGTTTGGTTCATGGAAAACACAGTATTTTGGGGAAAGTTTATAGTAGAGATTTTAATATAAAATACATAAAATGTTGAAAGACCTAGGTGTGGTGGTGATTTTTCATCATTTGTTGCTATATCATAAACCTCATGTAATTTTGGGCTAAATACACAGACAAAAATCACAATGTAATCAGAAATTAGGTGCTTCCTCTTCCAGAGAAAGAACTGCTAGAGAGTCACCCTCGAGAGTCCATAGAAAGATTACAATCCATCTTCATTTTAAAATATCACCTGGGATTGAAAGTGCTGAAATTCAAGTTCTCCAAATACGAAGCTATAATCAGATTCACAGCATTACCAAACTTTGTCCTTCTGAATCAAGAGAGTCTAGCAGTGAAGTGTACAATATCGGAATGTCCAAAAAACCATTATACATTAGTTCAATATCAAGATTTCATTCTTACCAATCTGAAATCCATGATAGCCTTGGCCATTAGTTTTCCCAGAAAACGGAACTTCATTTTAACCTTTGCAATGTGAGCTGGTTTAGCTGTTCTACCAAAAGGAAGTGCAAATAGGCCCTGGAGATTATGAATATACTTTGTGCCTTCTTGGCTTCCTGTAGGGTGGAAAAAGGAGGAGGAAGAGGAGCTGAGTACTTACATAATACTATTTTAATTCCAAAGATGAGTTAAAAGAAAAGAGCCTTGTCATTCCGGCCTAAAATTCAGGTTCATTCATATTCATAACAAGTGTTAAGATACACACCCTTTTTAATATGTCCCTAAACCTAAATGTCCCTGTAAGTTTACTTCTTCATTTTCTCAAATAAGTGTTAAACATTCCACCCGGATTTCTAAACATATGAATGTACTTGCAACACAAAAGTCATAAATGACCACTCCTGAGGGTGAATGTCCTGTGACAAACTGGGAAAATTTCTATTATTTCTTATAACTGTTTCCCTGTTCAGGTGTGTACTGCTACCTGCCTAAATTTTGCATGCAGTTTACCAAAGAAGGCTGTAAAAGGGCTGAGATCCCAAGTAGGAATGGTGACACAAAAAACAGACAAGTATCCCACTTGAACGGAGTTAAGATAATAATGGCTGGGCCATCAGTTGGAGGAAGAAGTTACACAACTGGCTCCATCCATTCTAGAATATTTTACTCTTCCTAAAACAAAGCCTAAGATCAAAAAGAACAAAAGACCATAGCAACTAATAATGTGCCCAAAGCAGAAGGGATGAAGGTGAAGAGAGGCCTCAATATGTGTCAGCTAAAACAGCTGGCTATCTGAGACACTCAAAGAGAAGGCTAGAAGGAGGGTAGGCTAGTTCTCTCAATAAGCCAGACCCATTTGAGCTATGGATAAAGAATTGATCTTGAGTAACAGAACGTGCATTCGAATCTCTTATTTTAAATCCACTTCCTAGTACTGCATGCCTTCTGGGCAAAACAAAGTATTTGAAATTGTTTCTCTCTCACTGCAATGGTACACTACCACAGACTTCCACAGAACATTTCACAAGTGCCAACTCCAGTTTCTTCTGTTGCCTTAGTTATAGTTGGTAGCCAGGTGGATGTAACCAAGATCCTAATCAGTGTGAGCCAACTGCAGGAGAGATAAAGGTCTAAAACTTGAAACCTGAGTGGGTGTGGGAGGGGTAGGTATTCACAGACCACTGAGAAGGGACAGAAGTGCAGCTAGCCCAGTAACCATGGCAGGTGACCTTTGACAACCACTTTTTTGGGTAGAAAAACACTTCAAGGTATTAGAACCTGGAAGTCAGGAAGGACAGTTCCTGAAGCAGCTGAAAGTATAGGGATAATCAGGAAACCAGTTACCTTTTGGATTGGATAGAGTTACTTCTTCTCCTCTCCAGAGGCCTAAGTCTGCTCGCTGTAGTTCCTGAGATACAAGTGCATAAAACTCCAGTGTAGGCCCTAGACCTGTGCCAACCTTCAGAGAAAAAAAGGTAATTTTTAATTTAAAAATGTTCTGAATATTAAGTGTGAGATACATAATGTCGTCTTCCTCCAGGAAAAGGCCTATTACCAAAAACTACAAGAAGTCCTGTGGCACCTTATATACTAACAGATATTTTGGAGCATAAGCTTTCATGGGCAAAGACCCGCTTCATCAGATGCAATATAAGTTAGTCTATAAAGGTGCCACAGAACTTCTTGTTGTTTTTGAAGATACAGACTAACTCGACTACCCCGATACTTGTTACCAGTCACTATTGATACATGTGCGGAAATGTAGAAAAAAATCAAACTGAAAAGGGAAACTGACACAGAGTATTTACTACCTCACCTAGTGACCACACTACAGACATACATGTGTACTTAACACAGGATTCTTTTTCCTAATGTCAAAAGTGAACACATTTCTGACTGCTGACCTTGAGTCAGTGACAGTTCATTTGAAATCATATATTTCATCGAGCTATTCAGAGGACAGTGGAAAACCAGTCATATTTGGAAGAGGGAGATATGCATTACGCATGGAGTTTTTTAGCAGCCAGTAATGGGATTGGAAAAATAGTATGACCAAGTTATTCTAGGACAATTACAGCTTTTGTATGAACATTCATTAAAGAGGGCTAATCTGGTCACATAACCATTACTTACTTCATTCTCATACTGGATTTCCAACATAGCTCTTGAACTGCCTAGATCTTGCATCACAGATTCTGCTTGTTTCAACAGCTCTTCTCTGTTCACAGTGCGCTAAAGATAAGAGACAAATGGGCAGAGTTAGTTCTTGAAAATCTCAATTCTTTAGCAAACAAAGCAGTCACAACTGCCGTGCAAGACTTTGGAGTAAAACGCTTGCAAGGTATCTTGATTATTGTAAAGATTTTGACAGTTCCACCTGATAGTCTCTTAATGAAACTACGGAAAATGAGGTCTAGATTAAATAGTAAGAAGGCAGGACTAAAATGGATTTAAAAGACTATACTCAAAGGTTGCCTCTACACGGCAGCATTCTGTCTACAGATATTTCTCGACAAACCTCCAATCGACAGAATGCGTCCACGCCTAATAGAGGCGCCCCCGTCAATGCCCTCTTGTTGTCAGAGGGCCTCCAGCCTGCCCAGCCCTCTGTCAACAGAGCAGCCAACCAGAAGCTCTGCAAACAGGGCTGCCCAGTGAACTGGAAGCCCTATGTCGACAGAGGACCCCCCCCCAAAAGCATCTACACATTTTTTTGTCAACAGAACGTTGACAGAGGCGCTGTACCTCATACGGTCATGACAGAAGTCTTCTGGGAAAAGTGCTGTGTTCTGTCAACAGAATGCGTTTGCAGTGTGGACGGTCCCTGGTCTTGACGACAGAAGGCTACTTCTATCGACAAAACTCCGTAGTGTAGACCCAGCCAAAAAGTAGCTATTAATAGTTTGCTATTAGACTGAAGACTTTGTCCCAGGTTTGTTACCATTCAAATTTTTCCCTAATGGCTTGCATAAAGGAATAGTGTGTAAGTTTATAAAACCTGAGAATGATCTCAAAGTGGGCAGGGTTGCTAGCACTTTGGGGAACAGGAACAGAATTCTGAGTGATCTTGACAGACTAAAGAACTAGTCTGGCAACACTGAAAAATACTAGGAAGATAAAAATGAAAATACACACATACAAAAATGTTATGTTTAAGACCAGGGCTGTAAATGTCCAATTCTACTTGTCATGGAAAAACTCCAGATGAAGCCCTGTGTCCAGTTCTGAATGCCACACTTCAAAAAGAAGCAACAAAATTAGAGTCCAGAAAAAAGAGCGATAAAAAAATTATGAAACCTGACTATAGAGAAAGATTAAATACTGAGCAAGCTCAGTTTTAAAAAGAGAAGATTGTTATCAGATTTGCTCTTCCCCGTCTCCAAATCTGTTAAGGGCTCTTACAAAAAGAAAACAACATTCAATTATTCTCCCCATTTAGAGAAAGTGGGACAAGTAGTAATGGGCTCAATGTGAGGCCAGACAGATTTACGTTACACAGAAAGGAAAAAATACCTTCTCTCACTATACTGGTAGTGAGGCCTTAGAATGGGAAGGTTTCAAGGGAGGTTATGGAATCCTAGCCACTGGAGTTTTAAGAAGAGGTTAGACAAAACACCTCTCAGGGATGGTCTAGGTCAACTTGGTCCTGCTTCAGGAGGATAGGGGTCTGGACTAAACCTCTCAACGTCCCTTCTATCTGCACATTTCTATACTTCTAAATAAAATAATTTGCTCATTAACATGTATTGACAACATATAATCAGGAAAATGTATTCACTGTTGAGCCCCTTATACGAAATTCCTGTTAAAAGTTCTTTCATGTTAAATGCAAACTGGCAGGCCTAAAATTGTAGTATGTGCTAGCAGGGAGTATTCTTGCTCTGGTCCAGAAAAAAATTTAAATCTCAGCCATAGCACTAGGGCACCATGATAGAAATGATCAGCTGACATAAAGCAGCAGAAACGTAGCCCTTCAAAGACTAACACAATGATTTATTTGGTGATGAGCTTTTGCGGGACAGACCTGCTTCTTCAGACCAATTCAGCTGACATTTTACCCATTCAGCATCCTCTTCAGCCTTGAAAAAGGGTAGGGCAGTGGGGTCCCAGTTAATCGTTTTCTGGGGCTGACAAGAACCCTCTATCACGTGGAATGGATTTCCAAGGGAAGATGACCCTAACAGGAGAACTTATTGCTGACAGTTCCCAGATAGATTACTTAAGAGGTGACCTAGTTAAGCCACATTCCTAGTACCCTGTTTCCTTTCTCTAGCGTCCAGGACAATAAGCTACTAGGGTCCGATAGCTTCCTAGGTGGGAGCTAAATATTCAAAGGTATCCCTTTTCTCATTGTGTCTTAGGCTGACAATTATACCCTGCAAAAGAATGCATTACACTGAAGACAAAACATATGTATACCTTTTCTGATGTGTACTATTTATGCCTTTTCAAGATTCAATAGAAAAAACACTGAATCTGGTGGATATAACATGGATAAGCCTCAAAGACTGTGGAAGTGCTTTTACAGCTGTACACGGCATGTATAGGTATACAAGCACATTTTCAACAACAAAATGTACATTCCATAGGCAGGCAATGCCTCCAATTATTAAAAGATCCAAAACAGGCTTGGGAGGTATTAAACAACATATGCCACCTACTCCTGCTTCTCAATAGCAGATATTCAATGAGAATATGCTTCATTCTTTTGGTAGTTTCTAACTCCTACTACTGGCCCTTATCTCAAAACTCCACTTGAGACAGGTACCAGTGCAAATTGATAGAAAGAGTTTAGTATTTACTCAAAATAATGCAAACGCCAAGATCTGCTGGAAATTGTGCAAGATTGATCCACAAGACAAACTAACACATTCATTCTCTTGCAAAAATGGATTTTCACATAAACACTTACTTTTTTCCTGTCTAGTCGTGGTGCCACTCTGCTGTCCTGAGAATCTGACTGATTGATTTCTGGATTGGTATCTAGCAATCTCTGCATTGCTCGATCTCGATCAAAAGCAGTTACATAAAACAGCATTTGCCGAGTGTCAAATGGAAAGAAAAATGGGCTGTGAAAAGTAGGAATTACCATAGTTAGCTTATGCTGGAAACCTGTATTTCTGATCATTTATATAGACTAAATAGGGGTTTCATAATGCCTGGAGCTAGAGAAAGTTAGGGCAGCTGTAACACCCTTTAGAGGTCACCTTTTCTCTTGTAAAGATTACTTCTGAGAACAGAAGACATTAGCGTAAGATCAAGTATTTAAGGAAAGAAACTCTGAAAATAAGTTTTAAAAAGTAACCAGCCATTTGCATTTTTTACATTTCTAACTGAGAGACAACCCCACACACACAGATGCACACTTAACATTACCAACCCCCCCCTTCTTACTATTACCACCATACCTAGTTCACAAGTACAGGAGAGGATTTGTGATTTCACATCATTTGCGAATGTCTCCCATCCCCAAGCCATTCCCTTCCTGCCACCGCCCTGTCCTACCCCCCGCTCCCTCATGTGGCATGTTGCGGGGCAGCAGCAGCAGCTGTCAGGCTCCACATATGCCCAAGGATAGGCGCAGTGGGAGTGTTTATTCTGGGGCCCAGGGATGGACAGAAGAAGCTGCAGGAGTTGCCCTCCCCACCGCCTGCCTTCATCATGGGGTAAGCAGGAATGGCAGCCTGCTCTTCCCTACTGCACCATGTCATGCTGCTCTGCTGGCCCACTGCACTTTGCTTCACCGTGGGCAGTGGGATGTGCTCAGCTTCCCACAACCGCAGAGAGGTGAGGCACAGTAAGCCGGCAGGGCAGCATGGCACAGCAAGATGGAGCAGGCTGCCACTTTCACTGCCCCATGGTGTGTGCAGGGGGGAAGCAGGACAAGGCAGGCACACTGCTTCCCCCCAGCTGCTTCCACCACACCTCGCCCTCAGCCACAACTAATCCCCAGCCCTGCTGCCTGAGGGAAGGCAGAAGCGACCACTGTGTAGTAGGGCCTGCAGAGCCAGGGAGTTGGCCCCAGACCCCACCCCCTTCTCTTGGGACAGAGCTGCCTCCACCATCAGTATTCAAAGATTGTGTCATTCACAGCAATGTCATGCATATATCCCACTGAATGGAGAGCGTTTTCTGTAATATTTTCTAATGAAGTGAAGGTTCTGGATTAGAACCCTGTGAGAATACAAATTACTACCTGCAGATAGAAATTGATATCCATTGATCTGCAGGGCTCTATTTCCAGAAGAAACTGGGGCAAAGGAATGAGGTGCTGCTGGTCCAAGAAGCCAGCATCCTGTGGTGGCAGCTCCTCACAGCCCTCTAGCTGTAATGCCCCAGCTGTATCTCCTATCCGGGGTCATAAAGCCACACATGGTTGGGAGGAGATGCCAGGGCCAGGGTGCTGGCTCCTGAGAGCAACAGCACTATGTTCTATTTGCAGCTCCCGTTGGCCATGGATTGCTGTTCCCAGCCAATGGGAGCTGCAAGTGGAAACGCGGGTATATGAAATGCCAGCAGCCCACCAGGAACTGAGCCTGAAAAAACACACCTCTGGCTTACTTGCCCACTCCTGTCCTAGGAGTAGAGCTCTGCAGACCATTGGGTACCAATTTCTATCTGTGGAGGTCTGCATTCATGGACAGAATTTTCTATCTAGGTAGTGCTCTCTTCAGGATGTTTTAATTTGGAAGACACTTTACTGGTGCTCCAGCTGTACTACTACAACCACCTCGTACTTCAGAGGGACTTTAAGAAACGTGCAGTTAGAGGAAGAGAAGAACTTAAAGCTCATCTTTCAGAGCCTGCAAGGCTAGTAGTATTGAGATAATATTACGTTTTCAAGAGTATGCTCACTCTCATTACCTTCCCGATATACTTTCCATTTTATAATCTAGACCTGAATTTATTTGTTTTTCCTCCCCACAATACACAGAATCAAACTCAGAGCTAGTTTGTGTAACATCAATAATTCTTGTCTGTGGAACATAAAGAGGGAAACATTATTTAGGGTTATGTCAGTCAGGAATTTCAAAATTAATCTGAGGTTTTGTTGTTACCTGTTAAGAATAGCAAAGGTTGCTTCAGTTTCTGTTTATGTTGCTACTTTTAACTCTGTCCCTGTATTTAGTCAACTATGTATTTTCAATAGTTTTAATTTCTTAAGCTTAACCCTAACTCTCGGCATTGACTGATTTCTAAAAAGTGGCTTAGATACAGCATTTTATTTGTTCTTGAGAACATTACACACATTCCTCTATTAACTGCAACTTAATGGATTTTGGTCTAGTTATTTCCTTCTCTCAAAATTTTAAGACCATTTAGGACATCTGAATGACATGTTGCGTTTGACTTTCTGGTTTTCCTTGGAACTTAAAGATACTGTGGAATTAAAGTGGAAAATACCCTAAAATAAGCCTAGTGGTTTGACTAACTTAGAGCAGGGGATGAATACAGAAATATGTCCCAAACAATGCACTAAATATCAAATAGGAATCAAAAATGGGTTCTTCTGTCTTACACTGGTCTTCCAACTGATGAAGCTTTCAACACCACTAGACTATGAACAGTAACCTAAACATCTGCACACAATCACTGACAATTCGAATCAATCCAAGTTTGCTGAAATACATTAATACAATTTAACTCACACAATACCACATAATGAGATATGGTTGAGTCTCATGTTACCAGAGAAGTCTCCTGTACTTGTATAAAAACACCATTCATTCTTTTGGGATGCACAGCCATGTATGCTGTACAAGAGAGAATTCGGAGCTGTAAAAGTACAATGTGATTTATTAAACCAAAGTCAGTTAAGAGTTTGGAAGGTAGGAGCGTGCGCGCGCGCCCCCCCGCCCCTTACCATGTTTTTCCAAGTTCTGTCAGCCAAATTGGTATGTTTCCTGTCATGATTACTAAAGGATCCTGAAGCTGCCTGTTAGCTTTTGCTGTCAGTTTACTGTTGATAAATTCCGTGGTTGGAATAATCTCCTTGCAAACTGCATTCTGTGAGATAAAAGCAACAGGGTGCTTCTATTTATCAAGAACGGGAATTCAAAAAGATACCAACAAAAAAAAACAAACAATTTATTTTTAAATAAATATTCAAGCTGCATCTTTGGTGGGCATGGATGATACAACTGTGAGCTCTTTTACTATGTCTGTTCTCACCATAACTGATTAAACTAAGGGCCAAAGGACCTCCACTGCTCAGTCCCTTTCATCCCTCTTCAGAAGCATTGCTCTGTTGGTTTGGAGGGAAAGACATCTAAAGACTTCTTAAGAAGAGAACACCAAGGAGTTTGATTGGCCATTCCAAAACCCTCTAGCAGCCGAAAGCCATCAGCTTACCAACAGACAGGAAATTCAGGGACGGAGGGCTCTTGCCCGTAATAGTCCATCATCTTCACAGATAGAGGGTTTATTGGGATGTTCCCAAACACTGTTTTTGTCACGGCACTCTGTAATCAGCTCTTATCTGATATACAGATAAGAAGTAAGCGTTCATCAAATGATTTTTTAAATTATGAGGGCATCTAACATTTTAGACATACTCCTTAAATAGATAGCAATATATTTAGTTCCATTACCCTAAATTTGCAATTGCATTTTTGCGGTCTTGTAAGAATTCATGTATTTCTCACTTTACAAATTCCTTAAGATTTAATAATTTGATTTTTAAAAATCTAGTTACAATGTTTTTACCATTTTGAAAAGTTTTCTGGTCTATTGTCTCAATATCTTTCAGCAAGGGCACCAGCCTACACATTTACAGAAAACCTTCCAAGTGATTCAATATATTACTCACTTCATACAGATAATACCAATATCGACTGATAGCATGTAAAACTCTCAAAAGGAGGATAACATCTAACGAGGGATCTTCAAATGTTATATTTTCAGGCGGCGTAAATACAAGGTAAACTTCTAAAGGATTTGACACAGAAGGGCACACCCCATCTAGGAAGAAAAGAACTAGATCATTTTTAGTGTCAAACAAATTAATTGATTAATGAGGTTAGCTTCTTGGATATGCACTTTATTTTTTCCTCAAAACAAAGCATTGCTATATACTAACTGTAGTTCAGCAAGGGCATATAGAATTTTTATTGAAAGTATGCAAAACAAAATATTTCTTTGTCACAAATAATCCTACACCTCTCCATGTGACAAGCACTTACCATGCCACAACTCATCATGTTTTTTTGAATTTCTAGGAGAAGTTTTTGTGGGAGCCGTTTGTGCTCTTCCTCTTTTACCTCCAACACAGTCCTTATTACCATCTTCATCCTCTCGAACCGGTTTGTACCTAAAAATTGTGATGCATTTAGTAATATGGTTCTGAAATTCTAACAGACCAGAAAAGAAAAGGCAAGTTTAACAGCAGATTCACTCATGTTACCAGAATTCCATTTCCATGGCAAAATTTAAGCAGTAAGATGACACCAAATGCAGATTTTGGAGCATAAGGAAAAAAATAGAAAAAAATCAGGGTGGGCAAAGGGGAAAGGGAGTATTATATATTTTAGTGCATGGTCAATGTGTGTTTGTTCAAGAATCCTCTTAAGCCATTAAGAGTTACGACCACAATATTTGGTATGCAGCTTCCTCTTACCCAAACTTAAACCAAGGTCAGTTTTTGGTTTCCCAGAACATGCAAAGGGAGGCAGCAGAGGAAAGGGATGGGGACAGGAAGGATATGATACTGAAAGTGGCCACCAGGGGCAGCTGCAGCACCAAGGGGAAGGCCAGCAGGACTAGGACTCCGCCATCTTGCCTACCACAAGACCAGCTAAGTAATTTCCCTGCCCCAAATCCAGAGCCTGCCCCTACTGCCTCACCCTCTGGGGATCCTACAGACTACAGAGCGGGTACAGGCCCCAGTCAGCCTGTAGGCCATGGGAAGGGGTGCTGAAGGCCTGGGGGCAGCTCCGAGAACCTCACCCCACCCAGACAGCCTGCAGGCCAGGGTGAGCATGTTGGGGATGTGTGGGAAGAGACAGCCACTGGAGCCTGGACCTCTCCAGACAGCATCACCACCCTCACCACCATGGGTGGCCCCAGTACCCCCCACCACCACACTCCTTCTGTCCTGATACCTCTGCCCTAACTTCAGCATCTCTTACATGCCTTGACTTCTGCACCCCCCCAATGCCCCCAACTAACCCTGTGCTGTAAGACACTCTTCCCCTCCCCATCCCTGAACCCTCACTTCAGCCTTCATGCTTCATTTTTGAAAAACACTACCAATGGAAAAAAAGCATGTGCATTTTTCATTTATTTCCAAAAATTACTTCAGTCAAAGAGCCAATCAAGCAACACCAGGTACATCTGTCAGTGTATTATATAAGAGGGGAAAACAGAGTAAGTGCACAGTGAATACAAAGGAGGTTTTCTGTCCTTCATCAGTTTCATAATTTTGATGAAAACAACTATAGATACTGTTGGACATCAGTGTCCATGATTAGTACTAGTCACAATCAGGAAAAAAACAAATCCCTTGTCCCAAGAAACTTGAAGCCTTAAGTAAGAAAAATACAATTGATACCTAATGTGCTACACAAGAAATTAAAAGATTCATTAATCAAAATAAAAACTAAAAACCCCTGTTGGCATGCTTTGTTAAGCTTTACCAAACTTATTACTACTTTTAAGTCTCACAAAAACATTAGCCGGAGTAGAAGGTTTCTCCTCCCACCCCATTGTATGTAGTTCCTGTCTCCCTTAATTTAGCATCTTCCATTTGAGGAGCCCCATTTTATTTTCATATTTCCAAGCAAGTCATCAACTTTCTCCCCATCAGCTAATATTTAGTCCACAAATTTTAATGCACATTGAATTGGTATTTTGTAGGCAAGCATTTTTCCATCACATTGCTCAGTGATCAAAAAGCACACTTACAAGCTACCTATAACAAAGATGCTTTAATAGTCTTGGGACTGTTACAGATCCCTTTAAAAAAGCACAGTACAACAATTCGGAGAGGTTCTTCCCTGCTCCCTCTGCCCAGCTTACCATATGGTGTGTGTCTTTGTCCAAATTCCAGCTCTTCCCAAAGGGTTGCTTTCATCATCTGTAGATTCCCGCTCTTCTTCAGCTTGTAAACTGAACTGTCTAACTGCTTGATACACAGTCATATTATATGGCAGCAAGTGATCTCCAATGTAAAACTGCAATCTGTGCCTCACATTGCCTGAATTTAAGAACTGAGCAGCCTCAATGAAGCAAAGGAAACATATATTAAGATGCAGGTTCATTAGTCTCAACAAACAACTCTATACTAAGACTAGCAACTTACCAAAGATTCATCTATTTCTTCATCTGAGCCATCATCATCACTGTCCTCATCATCTTCTCTAACTCTTCCATATCCTATCAAGACAAGTTGTATGTCCTGATTTTTATATCAGGATAAAACAATTCAAGTGACTATTGATAAACACACGTACGTGTTAATTCTGCATTATTTTATTTCCAGAGATTCAGCAAGTCAAGATAATCAGATGTTTATTATAAGAGATTTAACATTTAGAAGATGTAAGTCTCATGTTCAGTTTTAGCATTAGCACTTTAGCACAAAAATCTGTCAGGGATAATCTAGATGGTGCTTGATCCTGCCATGAGTGCAGGGGACTGGACTTGATGACCTCTTGAGGTCCTTTCCAATTCTAGTATTCTATTATTAAAAGGTGTATTTAGGAGGAGAGAATCAACCTGCAGAATGACTGACAGACTGTAGCTCCATACACTACATGCAATGCAAGATTTGGAACTAACAACAAAATCCTGCTTTTAGGGAGAGAAAACCCAGACAGTTATAAGAAGTGAGTAAACCTAACCAGAGAGCAGAACAAATTTATTGTCTTCTGCCTTTAATACTGCCCAGACATTTACTGTTATAGTTGCTTAGATAAGAGATTTATGCAGAATTTAAGGATATCTTATCACTTTGGTTATTTCTAAAAATACTAAGCACCAGCGGTTTACACAGCACTGTACAAACTATCAAGGTATAAATACCTCTAACTACAAGGTATCTTTCAATGGCTTGCACCAAAGCCAGGGGATCTATCTTCACAGGTCCACCCTTCCACTGTTTCACATTGGCACAATCCGGATGTCTTTGCAGCTGGCATTTTAATTGATGTGTGTTGAAAAATTTTAAAGCTTGGGATCCTCTGTTGAGAGAAAAACTCAAGATAATTTGTGAAAAGAGTTGCTAGAGTTATTCTTTTTTGTTCATTTATATCATTACATACAAAGTTCAGTTCAATTACTTATAATATTTGAAAGCTTCTTATTCAAACTGACTAACTCTAAAAAATAAACAGGCTGAGAAAGTATAAGCTGTTGAGGTTTAGGTTAATATTTTAGAATGCTGATGCTTATACACAAGCACCAGAACTAAAAACTTAGGAACCTAAGCAAAACTGTTTGATTTTCAGTTGGAACCGCATATGCTAAAAGCTAAAGCCACTTATATTTCAGAATCGAATGCAGTTTCTGACACAATGTTCAGCACATACATTTGAAGATTTAGTCAGAAGTGAAGCTTCACCTACTCAGTTCTGAGTCTCACTTAAATCTGGATGTATCTTCCACTCTTTTGTGTTATTTTTCTTGTTTTGTAGTACAAATAATTCACTTTATCCTTATTCAGCTTTGCCTTTGTATTTTATTTAAATGCTAGTCTGACTTTTTTCCCCAGCATCTGTTTTACTTAGTTTCCATACATACTCCATCTTCTGTTTCTGCTCATTTCTGCACCATATACTCTCATTTATCAAATTTGCAGCTCATTTCTCTATAGATGCAGCAAGAAACATGAAATCTTCTGGTGCTGTTCCCAACCTCCAAGTACTACTGGAGAAACAGAGGCTACCAAAAGTTTCCAATGCTTTCATGAAGGTGTGGTCTAGCAGAAGTTTAGTAAACTAGAATGGCACTTCTCTGCTAGATTTACCTTTCTTAAAATGACCCTAACAAATAACTGCTTCTGTAATGGGTAACATTTACATTTGCACCACTGTCTAATCCAGTTGCATTAATATTCATACAAAACTTCTCAGTTAAAACATACATCATTTACAACGTAAAATTGACTCAATTGTCAGGAAACTGCAGATTAAATTGGTCACAGGATGCACTGGTCAAAAAGGTATGCAGTATGTTGAATATTACACACATCGAAATGAAATCTTTTTATTGAAAGCAAACAGGACTTTGGAGCGCTAATCATGGACCAGAATCCTACTATGCACTGTATAAACATATCAAAAGAACACAGTTCCTGCCCCAGAAAGAAAAAGTATATCAGTATCTCTATGTAGTGGGGCTGCTAGACCACTCTGGCCAGAAGGGGTTAAAAGAGGCTGAAGGGAGCCTGCACAGAGCTCTGGCAAATTAGGAAAGGGTTTATAAGAAGCCATTTGGAGGACAGCTTACTAGTGCGGCCCTGATATAAACAGCTGCTCAGCAAACAGTGGACACTTAGGTCCTGACCAGTGAGGGAGCAGGACTGGTTCCCTGAAAATAAGCAGCTTTAACAGAGCAATGGAGGCCAAGCTCACGGGAGCAGAAAGAGAGAAAAGCTCTGGTCTGATACCCACCAGGCTGTAGGCCTTGATACCAGGGCCAAGAAGGTGGGCGCAAGGGATTACAGGGGAGGTGGCCCAGGGAAAAAGGAGTCAGCAGAGGGGAGTGAAGGAGGGTAGGACAAGGCGACAATCAGAAGGTAGCCACCACCAGAGCATGTCCTATACAACCTTCACCTTGCCCATGCTAGACTTTGGCTTCAGCTGAACATGGTGGAAGGCAGGAGACTGAGGACTGCACATGCATCCCTGGAAAAGGGTAAGAGACCAAAATAGCAGGCCCTGCTGGATGATCGTGTCCTGACAAGGATGCGGTGGTCCTGGGAGCAATGTGGGTTCAGAGCCACAGGCTGGAGAGAGCGGAGTGACAATGGGAGAGACACCAGCCATAAAGAGCGTCTTGGTGATGGTTTAAGCTAATTACCAAAATGGCAAGCAAGAGGTGCCATGGTGGTGTGTGCTCAAATGCTTACACTGAGGATTTAGCTTCAAAATTAAATGCCACATTTCCTCTTACTCCCAAGAAAAATATCAAAGGGATGGTATCCACTTTGGGTAAGTTTAATTCCCCATCATCAGTTAATCTTGTAATATGCTGCTTTTGGCAAAGGACATCATTCTAAAACAGCTGAGACGCTTTCCAACAGTTCTCCACCTCGAAAGTCTTCTAAAAAAAAAAAAAAAAAAAAAACAAACAAACTTTCCACCCCACACACTTATGCCACCATTATCTTTAATATTTTTATGGTAGATTAGACCTATAGCATCCAATGAATGCTTGAGGATCTTGTATTAGTAACTATACAAGTACTAAAGACAATTGACTTAACCTATACTTATCAATAAACTACGCAAATACAAACTTAGATGGGACTACTATAAGGTGGGTGAACAACTGGCTGGATAACTGTATCCAAAGAGTAGTTATTAATGGTTTTCAATCCTGCTGGAAAAGTATAACTAGTGGGGTTCCACAGGGGTCTGTTTTAGGACCGGTTCTGTTCAATATCTTCATTAACGATTTAGATATTGACATAGAAAGTACACTTATTAAGTTTGCAGATGATACCAAGCTGGGAGGGGTTGCAACTTCTTTGGAGGATAGGGTCATAATTCAAAAGGATCTGGATAAAACTGGAGAAATGGGCTGAGATAAACAGGATGAAGTTTAATAAGGACAAATGCAAAGTGCTCCACTTAGGAAGAAACAATCAGTCTCACACATACAGAATGGGAAAGGACTACCTAGGAATGAGTACAGCAGAAAGGGATCTAGGGGTTATAGTGAACCACAAGCTAAATATGAGTCAACAGTGTGATGCTGTTGCGAAAAAGGCAAACATGATTCTAGGATGCATTAACAGGTGTGTTGTGAACAAGACACGAGAAGTCATTCTCCCGCTCTACTCTGCGCTGGTTAGGCCTCAGCTGGAGTATTGTGTCCAGTTCTGGGCACCGCAGTTCAGGAAGGATGTGGAGAAATTAGAGAGGGTCCAGAGGAGAGCAACGAGAATGATCAAAGGTCTAGAGAACATGACCTATGAAGAAAGGCTGAAAGAATTGGGCTTGTTTAGTTTAGAAAAAAAGAGAAGGTTGAGGGGGGACATGATAGCAGTTTTCAGGTATCTAAAAGGGTGTCATAAGGCAGAGGGAGGGAACTTGTTCTTCCTTGCCTCTGAGGATAGAACAAGAGGCAATGGACTGAAATTGCAGCAGGGGAGGTTCAGGTTGGACATTAGGAAAAAGTTCCTAACTGTCAGGGTGATCAAACACTGGAACGAATTGCCAAGGGAGGTGGTAGAATCTCCATCACTGGAGATATTTAAGAAGAGCTTAGATAGATGGCTTTCAGGGATGGTCTAGAAAGTGCTTGGTCCTGCCATGAGGGCAAGGGACTGGACTCGATGGCCTCTCGAGGTCCCTTCCAGTCCTACTCTTCTATGATTCTAAAGGTTTTTCTTAGAATCTGACTCAAACATGCATTCTGAAGTTTACTGTACATTAATCTGTCTCAATCTAAATTTAGAAGAAACAGACCTGATACATACAACACCTAATTTTCCATATATACTTAAAACAGATTTATTGTGAGCTGCTGTCTCTCAATTGCATCATTACCCAAGAAAGTTAAGTCTTCACTTATATTATGAAATACAAACACTAGCCCTGTGATACAAATGTCACAAGATCAAATGAAATGAGAAAATTACTTACAACTCAGTAACTGCAAATCCATTTTGCATACCCTTTAATTTTAGGTGACCTTTTCTGCTCATACAGCAATTAGAAAAAACAGGAAATCCCCTATGCTATCTTCTACAGCTAAAGATTATAGCTTGCCTACAAGAAGGAATAGAGCCTATCTTTCTGAGGCTAGGCCTAGACCAGAGGGATTTGTCAGCAGAAGCTTTTGTCGGAAGAAATCAAGAGAGTGATCTGCAATGTCGACAGAGTGGCTTGACTGCCCAGTTGGTCTATCAGCAAGACAGCCAACCAGAAGCATAGCAGACAGGGTTGCCCAGTGTCCTGGAAGCCTTTTCTGTCGACAGAGGGGCTCCCACAATGTTCCAGAAGTGCACTAGGACGATACTCAGAGGGTGACAGTCTACCTTCAGACTTTAAAAAGAGGCAGCAAGAGACAGACAAAGCTGAAGCTTGGGCCATCAGAGACCCTGACCCAGACCATGCAGCTGTTGGGAACATCTGAAGAGAAAGTGCGTGCATCCCACCCTTTTATTTTGTTGGGTGAAGGCATGAAGCAAATCAAAGCACACATGCAGATCACCAGACACTCCTTTCAGAACTCTTCAGCTCCTACGCACAGGTATACCCGCAGTGGAACATGCATTGGAAACCACATTTGAAGAAAAAAATACGGACTAGTGGTAGGAGTCCAGTTTCTTCTGACTTAACTGTGAGACACAATCTTCAGTTTAGGCTTATGAGAATTAATAAGTGAACATGCCACAATTTTATGCAGGAAACAAGAAAGCAAGTTTGTTTGTAAGTAGTACGCACCTCCTTCTAGAATTTTTTTAAAAAACGGTCTTTAAATTCCACATTCAATGCTCAAGCAATACATAGTTACATTTACAACTATTAACTGAATACAAATACTAGCTGTATAATTGTTTGGTTTTCCTTTGAGAGAGATCTAAGTTTTCTGTTACCTCTTGAAATTTCACCATCATTGGGACAAGTCTTAGTAACCAGCAACTTTTGGCAAAAAGGGGTTACATGAGCATTAATCCTTACCTGCTCCCTGTTCCATTTCCACTGGGAAAATCATGCACTTTGACAGGAAACTGCTCCATCTGACTGAGACAGTTGTTCATTTTGTGGACTAATGCCAACAGGGGTGCATTTCCTACTGGCTCTAATCTTCCAAGAGGCTCTTCTTCTGGAGGCTGAAGTTGGAAGTGATTATTTTTTTAAGTTATATTTTTTTTACTATTGAACAGCTTTGTAAGCATTGTTATTTTAGCCATATTGTTATGCAAAATCATTTACTTTTGTTATTAATGCACCTTGTTCTCTGAAGCTGCTAAGTACAACTTACAGCACTAGATACATATCACGAATTTTTACTACCAGATTCTCTACTGAATTTCAAGACTAGCTCAGGAATTGTTACTTATTTAAAAAAAAATAAAATGTCTAGATATTGGGCTTTACAAATTATTGCAGACTGATTCACATGGACAGCTGCTTAAAAATAGAGACTGACATGCTGTTTGGATTTGCCTTATTAGAAACAACAGACCATAAGCCAAAGTTTGATGTCAGCATGCATTGCTTTCTACAGACACATGCTCTTCCATGTGTCCTTCATTTGACAACAAAGCCCAAAATAAAAACAGGTCTTCAAAAAGCAACTTATGCATTCTGAAAAAAATATGACTATTAACTTTCTTTAAAAAGCAGTGTCTCTTGAAATTGCTGCAATATTAAGATGACCTAATGGTTGACACAACAATAACTGAAAAATTGTCAAGTGATTTGCTGTACAGATCTGTACTTCTAAGTTTACTAGAACCCAGGACAGCCTTACCTATTTAAAATATTCATCCTTCTTCCCACCCTTTTAGGGAATAAGGCTGAATGGAAGTTTCAAATCATTTATACATTTTGATCTTTCAATTGTGCTTTTCTTTGAGCCAAACCAGTTGCTACATTACTTCCAAGAGAAATGAACTCATCAGTTCAGGCTACTGAACGTCCACCCTTCTGCAATACATGCACCTTATCCAGTGGCTCTGTCTGCTGAGAGGCAACTGACTATTATGGAAAATCTTAGCACTTGTTGTGTGGTACTTCCCCAGTGAGCATCTGAGGCTAGGTATACAACATTTTTCAGGGTCAGTGGACCCCGGAACTCCTCGCAAGTAGCGAGGATTAAGGAAGGTCAATGGGAGAAATGCTCCTGTCAACCTTCTTCAGTACCACTGATAAGTCGATTTTACCTACTTAATTGGCATAGCTAAAATTGCATATCAGCAGTCGACCTCTACACCCATACTAGACATGGGCTAACAGGAACAACAGTGGCTCTGAACCTAAGCAGATTGCATTTAGTCTTTATTTTTATATTGTCATATTAGAACAACTACTTCTGCTAAGGAGCCACTCACACTCTGAAGGCCAGGAAGTTGTTAGACCACAAACAAATCATAAGGTAGATATATATTGCACACTATATAAAAACTCAAATAAAAAAATACACTGGGAACTTACTGGAGAAGAAGAAAACACATGAAGGAATCTTTTTAATCGGATCTCTCTACTAACAGCATCTTTTTCACTTTTAGACGTCAAGTAAAGCAGCAGCTGTTTAACAAACCCACTATGCTGGATTTCAAATGAGGAGACATCAGACTCAGAGACTATGCTACGGATTTCTACAAGGCACTCAGCTCCACCATCCACCTGAAAGAAAGTGTGTATTAAGGTAAGATTCTACACTTTAGTATCCCCAGCAAAAACAGAGAAAATTAATATTTCCCAAAAACAGTGATTTTATTTGTGTTTTCCTTCTGCTGCATGGAAGACCTTTACATAAAGGGAAATAATGAAGGAAAACAATAACTTGCTACATGCAAAACACTGACAATTCTGTACTGAGTGAACTAACAACACAGGAAAGTAATTTTTATAATTCAAGCGAGAAATCTTAGATTTACTTATAACAATATTGGGTAACAAGATTGCAGTTGGTCCTTTCTAGAGAAAGAAGCCACAAACACAACACAGAAGTTATAAAAGGTGTTGTTTGTATTTTTCAAAATACAAGGAAAGATATTTGAAGTTATGAAACTTAAAACATTTCCCCCACCATGTGATGTAGACCACTGTTTCTAGTGTAAGCACGTGGGGATTTTAAATTAAAGTCTGTGCCATACTTTCCAACAAGAATCTCAACTAACACTGCCTTGCTTTAGGTCTATTGAGAAGACAAAGACAAGCATATACAGCACAGGAGTTGTTTTGTTCTAAACCTAGAAATTAAATGTGAGTGGATTCTAACTTTGGCCAAGATGAATGAGCACTACCAACTGTTCAAGAAAAATCTAAAACTTTTACCCTCATCCCTCTGATTTCCTAATCAAGCCATAGATTCTACTGTGAGATTTTAAAAAAAATTCATCTGAAAGAAATGTAATAATGCTTTATGATATTTAGTTTCAGGAATAACAACTGAAAAAGCACTATTTGAAAAATAACTTTCATTTCCAATTCTCATTTTTCCACTAGTGAAGTCACTTAAGAACTTACACAAAAGTAAGGTTTTTATGGGTTGGTATGATACATTCAGTTAAGTAAATGGATCTGTAATTCAATAGCCTACTAAACCTCCTTTGTTACAAGTTGATGGCTCTTGGATAACAAATGGGGTAAGGTCTGAAACTATCTAGAAAAAAAACTAATAAGCATTTCCCACTGAGCACACCAATTCTTTTCCCACTTCACCCTTTTCATTGCCTCCAAAGCCCTCTTCAATATCAAGTTTCCATTTCTAACCTGGGGGTTGAGTTGTTCAGTTGCAGTGCAAAGCCTCTGTAATACATTTAGTGCAGGATTGCTTCCATCCATGTTCTCAGAGCTAAAATAACGCTCCACAAATTTATGGGCCTGTTCTTTAATCCAACCCTTAATTTTCTCTCTGCAAGAAAGTATATAAGAACAAGCAGATAATGGCATACCACACTTAACATTTGCACACTAAGTCTGTGTCTAGATGGTGGGAAACTGTTGGCAAAAGATGTACAATCTGTACACCATAATTGGAGTCTCCTGCCAACACATTTGCTGGGGAGAGGCTTTTCTGACATTTGACTCCATCCACATGGGGCCAAATCTCAGAAACCCACCTCTGTCAAGACATCCCTTCTTCCTCGTGGAAGAAGGCATACAGGGATACCAACAGAACACTCCCAACCAGCAGATCTCTTCCAAAGAGATCTACTGTCTGGACATGTGCTCCAACAAAAGCGTCAACAGAAGTTTCATTGATAGAAGTCTGCAGTCTAGTCATAGCCTAAGTTTGGACACACACACGAGCAGAGCAAGTGTAACAAGTTTTCAGAGAAAATGCAAGCAACACTTAGGAGATGGGGCGCAACACTTCCCATATGGGTGATCTCCAATGAAAATAACTGTTCCTGATCTCTAAGCCAAACCAGCAAGATGCTAGAAAGCTCTCCCACAGCTCCCATTTCTCCATATCACAGTTCTTTTAGTCTACGTTTACCACTTATTAGGTGCTCCTCTTTCCTATCTTTCAATTTCTGCACTGCTTCCTTTCCTTCCCCTGCTCCTCTGCCTCCCAACTTATTTTCCTCTAGGCCAGGGGTGACCGAGCTGCATGCTCAAAATAAATATATTAATACATGGCTCTTTACACTTTAGCCACAACTACGTTGGCTTTTAGTCTCTAACTCATTGGCCATCCTTGCCTTATGCTCTCTTCCCCATCTTATTTTGTTCCTCTCTCACACAGGACTCCATGCTTGCCCACAGCATTAGCTCAAAACACTTCACTAAAACAGCACAAAGTAACACTGTTTTAAAGTAGTTTGATTTAATCCTTGCTGCACAGAATTTTACTTCTTAGAACAGAATGCATTACCTATTGTTGGATATGGTGTCCTTTGAGGCAGCCCTTGCAAGACCACTGACTCCTGCTGTGCGTGCTGGTTCAATGTTGTTGCTGTTGGACTGTGTGCTTAATCTTCCCCAAGTTTTAGGATTCAAGCTTGCCAAGAAGGAAGATTTAGGAGACTGAGTAGTTGTAGGGCTTTTAGCTAGATGTAGGTGGGAGGGGTGAAGGAGAGAGAAAAGAAATGCAACAGAATTAAAATTAAAGAGCATATTCAGACAAAGCTAAGTTCCCAAGAATTCAATGCTATACTGTGACTAATACTGATCAAAGTATTTAGTGTACTTCAACTATTTGAGAGATTGCCTGTAATAATAATCATAATAAAAAAAAAAGAGGCTAGTCGTCACACTGCCTGTCTCTTCATTTATCTAACAGTCTTCATGGGCTTCTTTTAAGACTGTTTGAAAACTCAGTTTACCTTGATTGTCTACTTTGTCATCATCTCTTGGAGGTGAATACTTTGGCCTTCGGGGCCCACGTTTTGGCAGTCGTTTTCTCTTTAAAACATCACTTAGTCGGCTGTCAAGAGTGAAAAAAATAACCACTGTATTACGTCTATTGTTCACTTCAGCATGATTTTAAAAAAAACCACAAACAAACACTCACCCGAAATATCTCAATATTATATAACTATGAATCTTCTAATGCTGCTCTTTGGGTACCCACAGAATGGCAGCTAATCATTCACTTAGTTTGGGATCAATAGTCCCCATTTTCAAATGATTAAGAATTTAAGACATTGCACTTACAAGTTTATTTGGTGATGTTTTGGCTTAAGGCCTGATCTATGTAATAAGCAGAAAATACTAGGTACCTTTCCTATTTTAATAGGCCAATGTAGCTAAATCTCTATTATTTAATTTTTAATATTATTAAAGCAAATATCAAAAAGTCTTTTGCCATCAGATATTTTACAAAAACTTTACCAAGGTGTTAAAAATGCAGGCCTTTACCAAAGCAAATGTTTTCACAAGGATTTCCTTTTTCTGCTTTTTTCCCTCCTGACCACCCTCAAAAAGGCACCATCCACAACACCAACCACTACTTTACACACAGTTAACACACTCCTCAAACTGGGGCTACCCCCCCCACATGCCTTTGGCATCATCCAATCTTTTCGCCTAGAATTGCATAGTTTGTGCTCTATCTCCTATAGCTAGCCGATCATCTTCTCATATGTAATACACTTGAAGAAAAGTGACGAACGACAATATGAACATTATGGAATTTTACTGTCAATGCACAATATTAGACCCAAGTATATTGTTGCAGCAGCCACAGTCAATCACTAAAATAAATTTTTCCAGGATTTACAAAAAAGTGCTGGTAAAATACAGAAAACTTGAGTAATGATTCTGAGCAAGATAAATGCCAACACAGTCAATGAAAGTTGAGACATCACTAATCAAAGACAAGACCTTTTAAATTAAAAGCCTTCAAATTAAACACTTACCCCTGTGGGCTCAGATCCAGAGAGTCTTCCCGGCTGTGCTGTAAGCTAGGAGACTCCAAATCTGCAGTTGCATTACTGGCAGAGGTGGCTGTTCCAGTGCTTATTGTTGTAGTGGTACCCAGCGTTCCTGACCCATTAGTGCATGTTTTTGGTGGGCTTGTCAGCAAAGCCTCAGACTCTGCAAGATTCTTCACTTGGTGCATCACCCCTTTTCAAAGTTAAGAAGCCAAAGCATTTATGCTAATCTTTAAAAACCTGAGTTCTTGCAAATATTAACATATCTCCCTGCCTCAAGAATTTTATTCAACAGTATTTTGGAAAGTATCCCTTAAACTTCATAGAAAGTATATGGTAAGTGTATGAGTCATATCCAAAAAAGAAGACCAAAGTCAAAACAGAATAGGAAGAGAACATCAGTCGATTAGCAGGAAATTATTTAGTATAATCAAACAAAGCACATTCAATGAAATTTCAAAAAGTATTCTTAGCATCTAAAAATAAGCTTGGTTGCTTCAAATAAGCCTGTTAAAACTGATTACAACCAACCAACAACCCCACCTTCTTTGCAAGGATTTCCCCTTATACTATCTTAAGGTGCCCTCCCTTTCTTGCACATGGTAGATTATCAGAATTGAAAGCTTAAGCTATTAAACTTGATCTGTCTCAGAAGCACACAAAGTTTTGCTTAAAGCCTCAGATTAAGAGTAAATACTAAAAATAGTGCAAAAAAGACCATTTACCTTCTCTTCTGAAGTAAACACTAAAAATGTCAGGTAATTTTTGCATTAAGATCTCTGCCATCTGAAGGGCTCCAACTACTATCTTAAGGTCTTGACTTGATAGCATGGAGGCAATATGACTAAAAAAATAAAAAAGGAAAGTGCCTGCTTTAAAAAGTTTGATTTCTCAAAGCTTTTTTAAATATGCCCTATTTATTAAGTTAGATCCTGTAAAAACAAAGCAAGTAGCAAAGCCAAATGCAAACCCCTGTATCACAAACTTCTATGTTTTTTTACATAAAAGGACTGAAAGAAGCCGATTGCAAGGGTGGCCTATCTTGCAGTTCCCTTAACCAACTATATCCCTTTGCTTAATGAGATCATGTGCACAAAGACATACATGTTGATCAGGGCAATTAGAAATGATTTATCCCATGAACAGGAAGTGATCCCCGAAGAAGCTTCATTTCCATGAGTGCATCACCTCCTCACACATTAGGCTGCTCTAATCCCTAAACCCACTCCTCTGGTACCAAGCTGGGACTACTTTGTGCCACTCAGCTTATACATTTTATGCCAGAAGGGTGTTTTACAGTCTACAGCACCGGGGCATTAGTCTCTAAATTTGGAGGCATACTGGCTCAATACTTCAGTTGTAGAAACTGAGGAAATACTCAATGGCACTGTTGATTATTCTAGTCAGTGTATCTACCCATCGCAATTCTTTGGTTGAAATCTTTTAAAAAATGTTTACAGTTGGCCTCTCAAAAGCACACTTAGACACAGGATGATTTTCAGAAATGCTAAAGTGGTCAGTGTGAACAGCTTTGATCTCATCTTAGCACTTTTTAGAAAAAAGGCTAATACCCAAACACACTTTATAAAAGTTAAAAACAGAACAAGACTGTTACCCTTTCCGTCATTAGTGTTCTTTAAGATGTGTTGCTCACATCCATTCCATGTTAGTTGTGTGTCCATACCAGAGCCTGAAGTCTTCCCCTTTCTGTAGGGCAGGGGAACCTCTTTTGGGTCAGGGACCACTTAACCCACAGAAAAGTCAAATGGGAACCATGCAAAAGTGAAAGTCCTGCCCCTCTCCCCCAAAAAACCCACCACCCTACTTTAATTAAAAAAAAAAAAAAAGCCACATCACTGTTGTGTCCTCCAACTGAGGCACCTGACTCCTCTTATGTTCCTGTCCCATGGATGGGCAGGAAAGCTGATGTGAGGGAGGAAGAATAGAATTTCAGCACTTCCCTGAGGTCAGATTAACTCTTCTGGACACAGGGGCTAAAAGATTTCATGCTCCCTTCCCATTGGCCATGACTCTGTGCAATGGAAACCGGGGGTGCGGGGGGAGAGAAATGGATGACAACAGGGACAGACACTGACAACTCTGGGCAAGAGTTTCTTTGCACTGCCCTTCCACTCTGGGAGCAGGGGGGAACAGCCACATGCAAAAAGTCACTTCCTCCCAATCTACCCAAGCCAAGTTTGCAGACCAAATCTGTCCCCAGCTTATCTTGATCCTTCCTGTTAGGTTCAGGTCTCCATCCCACCCTCGTGCAGTGGGGAGACAGCACTGACACTCCAGTCATGCGGGAGCAGGTGGAGATGCGGGGGGGGGGGGGGGGGGGGGGCTTCATGGCTGGACTGCCAACTCACACCACTGTGCAGAGAACCAGGGGTGAGGGTGAAAAGAGCACCAAGCCATGTGGGCCAGATCAGTGCAAGCCAGGGCTGGATCCAGACTGCAAGCCATAGGCTCCCCACCCCTGCTGTAGGGGTACTGCTCTGGCACCCACGTGGCTCCATATAAAGGAGTACTGCTGCCTCCCCACTACCCTGAGTGCTTTCTTGCCAGGAACTCCAACAGTGAGAAAGAAGGCAGGTCACTGAATGGACATGAACACAGAAATCTTACAAAACTCCAATTATGGAACAGTCTTTCCTTTGAGTGCCTGCTCACGTCCATTGCATGTCAGAGGACTCCCAAGCAGAACTACTGAAGAAGTTGGGCAAGAGTTCACAGATGTGTTGCTTATATCAAGTTCTGCTGAACCCAGCATCACCTCTGGCTTGCTGGGTGATGGTGAAGAGAACTGAACGCCATGCTGATGCTCAGTAAATGCCCTGGACAGGAACATGCACTAGAAGGATGCCTGAGCTCTAGTTGACTGTGCCCTTACAATTGCAGTGGTGGCATGCTGCGCTAGTTTATAAGAGGTCTTGATGCAAGAGGTGATTCAGTCAGAAATGCCCTGCAAGGACACCAGAAGGCCATTCATCCTGTCTGTGGTCTCAAGGAAGCACTAGGTCAACCAGCAGAAGGGCTTAGTACACTCCAGGTAAAAATGCCAGACACATCTGAAGACGTCCTGGTTAACATGGAAGGAAGACACCGCATTTGGTAAAAAGGCCAGAAATGCAGCTGAACACGGCATACAGCAACTTCAATGTCAGAGCTTTAATCTCCAACACTGATCCATCCAACATCACTGCCACAAGGAAGTCGGTCCCACTATATGTAGGAAAGGGAACAAGAGCCCATTGGTTCAAAGGGCAGGCCTGTGAGCCTGGACAGAACCAGATGGAGGTCCCATTGTGAGATGGGATCTCTAACGGGAGGAAAGAAAGACCTTCAAAAACTTGACTAACATCTTGTGTGATCTATCCTGAATTGGGGGATGGAAAGCTGCAAATAGCAACTAAACGAATCTTGACAGAAGGAACGGACAGGCCCCGATATTTCAGCAGAAACAGGTATTACAAGGAACACTGCAGAGAACACACTGGAGAGATGTTAGACTCAGATACCTTGAGGGAAAACCTTGTCCACCTAAGGTGACTCATTCCCCAAATGACCGGCTGCACCCTCCTGGAGCAGACCTGTTGCTCCAAGCTCAACCAAGCAGCATCCATGCCATGAGACGGAAGGTGGTAAGATTTCGGTGCAGGAGCTTAAAGTGATCAGGAGATTGGCTTGCAAGGGCAGGAAAGAAGCCTGACACCAGCCTCTCCCCAATTTCGTCTTTTTACTGGACAGAGTTCTGGGGAGGTAGATTTTCATCTCTCCAATCACTGTATGAGCTGGCTGCTCTGCACTGAGGTGATGGTGCTGTGCGTGGACTCTGAATGTGGCCACTGCAGTGCCAGTACCTGCATGGACTTGATGAAAGGAGTGTTTTAAATTGAACGCCTCCCTCTCTCTCAATTTGCATCTTAAAAGTTTTTATAGATGCGATACCTATCGCTGATGAGAATCCCCTAAGCAACTTAATCCACTGGCACAAAGGCATTAACTGGCATGTTTTCCCACAGCAGTCACAGTTTCTTAAACACGACAGAATGGAGCATGCATCATCCCAAGGCTAAGTCCGATCAGGGATGTTTTAACTAGCTAACACCACACTAAGAGAACAATGCTCAATTATTATTAACAGAAAGTTCACAGTGAACAGGTCTGGAGACAGAATTTGCTGAAGCATAGGAATATTCCAGCACCATCGCTAGCAGTAAGAAAGCAAGGGGGGGGGGGGGCGTGTGTGGAGGAAGCCTGTCATGTCCCTGATAATCACATAATGCGGGTGCCACTCCAGTAAGTGCCAAAGCCAGTGCTCAGTGGGTACCAATAAAGGGAAAAAAGCTTCCAGTGTGTGTGGCAAGCACACACGCCTAGTATGGATTGGATATGAGCAAGCACTCAAGGAAGAAAAAAGTTCATTCACTAGCACAAAGAAACCCACCTCGAAACAGCATGATTTTTCAGTACATCCTTCAGAAGTTCAGCATCAGCAAAATAAATTATCCTAAGAATTGCTCTAAGGCACTTGTGTCTAACAGCGGGTCCAGCTGAAGAGCTATACACTTCATAAAGAACACCAAATAATGTTTTAATAAAGGATTTAGCCAGTTCTGGGTCCTCTTTCATCAGCTGTGCTCGAGCATCATCTTTCTTTAATTCTGAGTGTCCACCTATAAAAGAACACAGATTGGACACCTAAGAAATTGTGCAGTTCTCCTCACATTCACATTGGCATTTGCTTCTTTAAAATCTACTGCAATTCAAGCTGAGAATGAAGCTTTTTGCGCCCCACCCCCACCCCAACACACACACAAATTACACTTTTGGTGGATCCAATACATTTATAACAACGTATCCATGATAGCACGCTACCCTTAGAAAACTACTGGTGTAACACCAACAATTTCCTTTCTTACAATAAGTTTTTGACATAAGGGAGTAAAACAAAGCAAGCGTCTTTAGAATTCAGACATTCAGAGAAAAATTTACTATACATCTAGGATTACCCACAATAAGTGGTGTATATATATTCCAGAAAGTGGCAGGGAAGTAACATCTATTCCAACCTCAAACTTTGCCAGCTTATGCACAGATTTTTTTTGGGAACTACTTCCCTCCCATTCATGGAATTGGAAGTGTTATTTATTTACAGACTTTGAGAAATAAATCACTTCTGGCTTAACTAATAGCCTAAGCTCAAGCAATCAAAATAAAGCTTGGAGCTCTAAATTCATCTGAGGAACAGACAGCCCATTGAGCAACACAGCGTAAGTAGAGGTTGAACCTCCCTGTTCTGGCATTCTCAGAATCAGACCAGTCTGGAATGATGTTGTTGGACTGGGGTGATCCCTGTTGACAGCTCCCCACTTGTGCCACCAGCCCCACTTATAGCCAACCTGCTACTGGCTCCCAGCCAGGTTGCCTCAGCCCTGACTCCCAGTCCCCTGCCCCACTGCAGTTCTGCCACAGCAGCCCTGAGCTGCCAGTCCTGCTCAGAGTACCAGGCACCTGAGCTTTCTGGCCCAGGAACATGTTGGATGAGAGAGTCCCAGTTTAGGGAGGTGAAACCTGTGAAGCGACAGCCAGAGATGCAGGATAACTCAAAAGCAGTACTTACTGGTATTAGTATTGGCTAAGGGGTTAGGTTTTCTCTGAATAGCACGTGCTGTCCCAGTGTCTTCATTGATTTGCTGCATAGAATTGAAGTCAATTGTATAAACACGCCCCAGTGTAGACAGACTTATCTCATCCTCCCCAACCTGATGAGCTGCCTGAGAACAAAACACCAAATGAAGCAATTTGAAAAAACAAACAGACAGATGAGGCCATTTTATAAATAACCTCATATCCCACAAGGGGTGGAAAAGATTTTTACAAAAAGAGGACTATGTTCCATTTTACAAAGTGCTAATGGGGGCTGGGAAGCCCTTTTTCAGATCACGGGTCACTAACCTACGGGGGGGAGGGAGAGAAGAAAAATTGGTTGGTGCCACACAATGAAAAGCAAAACAACCCATACACTTCTCTGCCATGATACTTGACTGAAAAACAAAACAAATTATGACACTCCAGTCACTCCCCTTGCACACCTGCCCTGGAAGCTAGAGGTCCAGGGCTAGATTTTGTGGGTCCCCCAGTCTTTGGGGTTGGGCCAAAAACAAGGAGCTGTGTGGGAGGCAACTGGCTTGGGGTTATGGAATATGGGCAGGGAGGGAGGGATGGACAGACCTTACTTGCAAAGCTCCGCAGGGTCACACACAGCTCTGTGTCCCCCACCACTTCCCAGGCACCCTCCCACTGCTCTGATTGCCCACGATCCCACCCAGAGCGGTGGGAGAAAAAAGCCTTTTCAGGCAGTGTTTTTCTGTGCTGCCATTCTCCCCGATGGGGGAGGGGAAGCGGCAGTGGTGGCGGCGGCAGTAGCAAGGGAGCTGCCACTTGCTCCAGCCAGGCAGAGCTCATTGACTGGATCTGGCCCCGGCTTGCCTGTCTCCAGCCCACAAGACTTGGGGCTCCATGCTCCTCACCCTGCAGCAGGCCACATGCTGGGGAGGGGAGCTCTGAGTCTTGTGGTTGGAATCCAGACAAAGGGTGGGCTGCAGTTCCCACTCCTGCCACCCCAATGCTGTAAGACAGGATGCTGAGAAATCCTGACAGATGCATAAGCATATTAGGAAACATCTAGGGGAAGGACAGCTTCCTCTGAAGTAAAGGCTCAGTTCCATTTAAAAATGGGATGATTAAAACCTCATATGCCCTAGCTTAAAAAAGAAATTAAGATTTCCATAAACAGCAGTCAGGATGATTTACCTTCTGAGACTCTCCAAAGATTTGATCATGTTTTTGTGCAATTCAGATAAAATCTATTTGTAGCCAACCTCAGGATTCATATCCCAAAGTAAAGGAAAATTAAGAGCCTGGGTGCCTCTCACTTTTAAATCCTAAAAGACAAAGTCTGCACCTCCCTTGAGCACTAATTAGCTCTCTGTAAAAAAATAAGGGTGTCAGGTAAGGGGTTCAGGTGTTGCTGAAGCAAAAATTCAAAGAACTTTGATCTGTTAACAGTAAGATTAAGGGTTACTCCACAGAGCGAGACAGCTCTCAAAAGAAAGAAGAAAAATTAAATGGTCAGAAGTGCAAGTTTCTGATGAGCATATTATACAAAATAGATGACTGGATGTTTAAAAATCCACCCAGTTTTGAAGAAATACAGAAGGACTGCATAATCAAGCATATAGTCTCATATTTACAGAATGAAGCTGCAATACAGTTAGCACTTATATTAGGCACTATACAGTTTTACAGCAAGGCTGGAGAAGTGAAGAAGCATTCAAACGCATATATAAAAACAGATATATTTAAAATAATACCTCAATTATTCGGCTATCAATCCTGTTATAAGGATGCCACAGACCCCTATCATCTCGCCACTGCCAAATTGCCCCTTCTGTGTTTTGTGCATTTCCTTTCTTTAGCATAGTATCAACAGCAAAGATTCCTTCTTTAGGCAGGCAAGGCATCAGTTCACTGAGGACCAAAAAAAAAACACACACACACACCACACCCCATCAAATAAACTTTTGAAAACACAAATCTACTATATATTTTAGAGTACATCTGCCTGTTGGTGCTACATTTATTCAAGAACTACTTGTAATCCACAAGAGCCTGGAAAGTGGGAAGTAACTGAAATCCCAGGAGTTCCCAGAACATGGAAATGAAGGGGTACCAACAGGAGGGACGACATATTTCAGACTCAGCGAGGACAGTAAATGCAAGGAATAGCGATACTGCAGAGTGACCAATGGGGCCAGCCATAGCAGGAAAACAAGTGGCCATGGCAAGACCAAGCTCTACATCCTGTTGGGAGAGGTAAATGTTCCTGCATCTCAACCCTCCCACTGCCTCAGTGCTGTGCAGGAGGAGCCCGGCTGACTCCCCAGATCATTCGTATAAATCATTTCCTTTTTCCTCGTATTTGCCAAAAACCCATACGCTTTATTTTACTTACATACCCGAGCAATGCTGGATGAAGTTACTAATGTGTGTGTACATATAGGAGAGGGAGAGGGAGACTGATATATCAGTTAGCATTAGTGGTTTGAAAACTATTAGTTTACCTTTTTAGAAGAGCATGAAATTAGCCTGTCAACCATATTTAACAGATAAGACTGTATAAAAGACGACTTACCATATAAGAGAAGTAAGCTCATAAAGTTCTTGAGGACTTCGGGGAACAAGCTCAATTTGTTCTTGACAGCTCCCATTTGAGGCTCCACAAAGAAGGAAGTGAAGTGTTTCTGCAATATCTTCAAAACAGTTGGTTTAGTACAGTATTGTCCCAGGATAAGAGGACAGTGTGTTAATGTGATACATACTGCACAGAATAGACAGTTCCTGCCCTGAAAAGCTAAAAGTCTAGGTAGAAGACAAAAGGGTAAGGAAAGGAATGTAACTTCACAGTTAAATAAAACAATCTACTTTGAAACTTAGCTAAACAAAAAGAACATGAGAAGGAAAACTGATGAGATGTGTAAGGGAAAAGAAACAGAGGAGGCAGGAGGGGAGCATGCAGGTACCGAGGCTGAGGTTGGAAATGAAATGAAAGCCAATCGGCACAGGGGAAAGAATGTCCAAAAGCCAGAACTGTAGGCAATAGCACAATACTACGCTCTTTCCTAGTATTGCCTAAAAACAGTGGTCATTTAATGCACACTTTCCCCACCCTATAATAAACTTAGCTATGTTGTGATAGAGTTAGTTTAAACCTCCAATGGGAGTTGTGAGCTGAAGATGAAAAGATAAGAGAATTCAGAAAGAGAATTAAGGGAAAGCCCATCTAACTACATTCCAAACCACACCTTATATCCCAGTTAAAAAAAGAAGATTATTCCATCACTATTGCTTTTTCCTGCTTCCACCTATTTCTTATAGGAAATATGTGGAATCTATATTTCTATAGAAAAGTGTAGCTTATAGATTATAGTGCTTAACAAAGTTGGTAAGAGTCAATAGCTATGCTTCCTATTTTAATAAAAGTACTGTGCCAAAAAAAAAAAAAAGGACACAAATACTGACAGATTGTATGCACTTACTTTGCTTCATAAGTTGAACTGCTAGTGTAGGACAATTGGAGCACATTAAGGAAAACATGCGCACCACCATGATGAACATTCCTGAGCTCAGGATGGGAGGAGTCACTACCAAGAGTTGCTGAATGTTTGTGAGCAAATCCTTAGAGGCAACCTGCTGAAGCAAATTCTTTAAGAAAAAAAGGAAAAAAGCAGGAAACCACAGTTATTTATCTTTTGTAACTGTTGTTCTTGTGTGTGTTGTTTATGTCCATTTCCAAGCAAGTATGTTCATGTCACACGCATGATTGAAAGAAAGAATTTTCCCCTCGCTGTACCCATCATCAGCTTGACTACGGAGCCCCCTGGTTTGGCACCTTCATGGCTATTTATTTAGGCCCTGCTAACCTACCGCCTCTCCAGTTTCTTCTTGCTGGATACTCTGACAGAGAGAGCAGGAGGAGGGGCGGTGAGGTCTTGAAATGGACATGAGCAACACCTCTCAAAGGACAGTCACAAAACATAGGTAACTATTTTTGTGTGATTGCTCATGACAATTTTGTGTAGGTATCTTCAAAGAAGAATTGAGTTCACCAAATTGCAGATTGAAGCACTGCTCTATTGAATGCAGCATTATTCATGGCCTGCTAAACGATGGCAGAGGGTCATATAAAGGGGATGAACAGATAACCACAGTGCTGTAGGGCAACTGTCCCCATTTATGCCATGCGCTAGCAATGCTGCAGATGATGCTTGCACTCCTGGAGTGCACTGTCAATGCTGGAACCAGAACCTTTGCTATGCTGTAGCACGTCATGATACAGATGAAGATTCAAGAAAAAAAAATAAAATAAAATGGTCAGATGAAACCAGAAACCCCCTCATCCTTTCTACACTGACCATGCAGAGTTGCCTCAGCTTCCTAAGAGGCTTTGTTCACTCCATGTAAAAAGCCAGCATCTGGCCAAGGAATAGAGCATGCACCACGTTAACATGTGGCTGTGACGGAAATAATAAAAACACTACCACACTGGTAAAAAGATGTCCTCATTTACATGAAGTTGTGAGACTATTTTAGCAAGAAAGGTTGGGTGCAGCCACAAATATACCTTGTTCTTCTAACACGCTATAAAGGGGGCTCAGATGTTAATGGTTTGAGGTCAGACACCTCTCCTGGCTGAAGAGGTAGCTGCAAGAAAGACCATCTTTCCAAGAGGTAAAGCACAGAATACAAGATGCTAGAGGTTTGAATGTCCTCCCCACTTCCCCATACCCCACGAGCCTTGAGAGAACCAGGTTAAGGTACCATGGATGGATCGGTTACTACACACAGGCTGGGGGGAGGAGACTACCCATCTAGCCCTTTAAGAAAAGCACCCAACCACTGGGTTAGCAAATATTCACCATCCTGATGAACTCAGGGGAAAAGCAGAACAATACCTCCAACTGGACTGAGTGGGCAATTTAAGAGTCCCACAAACTGGAGGGGTTCCTCTCGCAGGAGAGCAGAGCGCACACCATCCTGTTTATTTACACAGAATGTGGCTGTTGTGTTGTCTGTCAACACCAATGTACATTTGCCCTAAAGACATATCTAAACATTTGAGAACATAGACATGCTGCACGTAGCTTCCCCATCATATACCACTATAATTTTACCTGGGACAACAGGCCCTTAGTTCTGAGTTTGTCCAGGGGCATTTGTCACCCCAGCACCAATGCATCTGTGACTAGCGACAGAAATGGCTGAGGTGTGAAGCACTCACTGCTCATAGATTGAGCTACCAACCAAGGGACTTGAGAACAGGAGGGGAGAGCATGCTCAATCTGTCTAGATGGGCCTGTAGACTTGAGTCAGTCATTGACAGGGATGGAGCTGCAGCCTGCCACATTACACCATGTAAATGCAGGCTACCACACATCCAATCAATTTTAGGCAATTACGGCTCTCACTGATAGAAACCAAACTGGCCAGGAACACCATACCCCAAATGGAGTCCAGGAAGACTGTGATGAATTCTATTCTCTGAGTGGGAGTTAAGGTTGACTTCACCCTGCTGAGAATGAGATAGTCTGAGGAACGTCACAAAACACAAAGTCCATGTATTCCTCCATTTCAGCTCTAGGACTAGGTATCGAACCCCCAAGTAAGAAACAGCATAAAGGGATTTAGCAGGAATAAGGGGGTGGGCTCCTGGACACGAGGCGGAGGCTAGCAACTTCCAGTCCAGACAGCAGACCCCGGCCTGATCACCCAGACATCACCACCACGAAAGGTCCCAGCCAAGCCGTATCTCTGACTTGAAGGGCTGCTGTAACATAGCTGTTGGTGAGATGTGGGAGCACTGGATGTTATTGAAAAGTCACGTGTAATTGTATACAGCTATATGTAACCTAGTGTTTAGCCTATGCCAAATAAATTATATATAAGACAAATGTTAAGTAATTGTAGTTACGAATAAATGAATCAATCACTATTGGTAAATACCACTAGCTGGACTAGCGGGGCTGTATAGAGAATTATTGAGACTTAGAACAGCCACAGGGCATTGTGGTGTTCACAATCAGAGCATTATTGTTCCTGGTACTCATAATACTGTGGAAACCTAGGTTTTAAAGTAGATACACTGAATCACATATTGCTGCTACACTATATAAGGCTGCTATAAAGGTGGGGTGGTCGGTCCCGGGCCACCCGACTCCCCCCGCTGTATCAAACCCCACGCGCACCCATGGGACCCGGAGTAGGTCGGCACATCGTCACCTCCCAACTTGGTATCATCTGCAAACTTAATAAGTGTACTTTCTATGCCAATATCTAAATCATTGATGAAGACATTGAACAGAACCAGTCCTAACACAGACCCCTGTGGAACCTCACTTTTTATACTTTTCCAGCAGGATTGAGAACCTTTAAGAACTACTCTCTGGTATGGTTATCCAGCCAGTTATGCACCTACCTTATAGTAGCCTCATCTAAACTGTATTTGCCTAGTTTTTTGATAAGAATATCATGAGAGACCGTATCAAATGCTTTACTAAAATCTAGATACACAACATCTACCGCTTCTCCCCTATCCACAAGGCTTGTTATCCTATCAAAGAAAGCTATCAGATTAGTTTGACATGATTTGTTCTTTACAAATCCATGCTGGCTGTTTCCTACTCCTTACCACCTTCCAACTGCTTGCAGATGATTTCTTTAATTACCTGCTCCATTATCTTTCCTGGCACTGAAGTTAAGCTGACTGGCTTGTAGTTTCCTGGGTTATTCTTATTTCCCTTTTTATAGATGGGCACTCTATTTGCCCTTTTCCAGTCTTCTGGAATCTCTCCTGTCTCCCATGATTTTCCAAAGATGATAAAGGCTGATAGATGATAGATAATTGAATTTGCAAACGTTAAAACCACAAATGTCACAACCTTGCTGTAAATGGCCATGAAGCCACCACTCCAAGGGGCTCTACAGCACACACGATGGGTACCACTAGTGGAAAAGCCTTCCAACAACTGTGCACATAGCATGCATGACCTACTTGGAATTGACATTAGCAATAAAAGAACTTAGTAAATGCTAGTTTTAATTTTTTTTCCAAACAAGTATAAAACAAAGAGCACCTACCTCCTCATGTTGGAAGTTGTCCACTAGCCGTGCAAAACAGAGACAAGTGCTTTCTACTGACTTTTTGTCCTATTAAAAAAGTTATACATAGTAAGATGCTCTAGAGCCTGTATTTAATACAATTCTGCATGAAGTCAACTTCCCCCTAAAACACCCATAACTGAAATTCTACTGTTAGTAGCTGTCAGCCTAGAAGTGATAAAAAAGTAACCCCCAAATTCTTTACACCAAGAAAACCTTCCCTAAACATTTTTGTTGGTATGGCTCATCCTGTAAGACTATTAATTGAACCCAACCAGAATTACTCCATTTAGATTACCAAGTATTAGTTTAATATATTCACACAATTTCTCAAAAGTGGAAAACCCAGCACAGCCTTAATGCTTAAGTTTAAAAATTCACCACCCAGGATATACAGAAAACTAAAGTCTCACATTATGAGACCAATTCAGCTTCCGGGGGGAGGTCACTTTTCTGAAAGTTTTTATAACAGTTTAATTCTATCATTTTGCTTCAAAGTTGCTTCTACATATAGCTTGTCCAATCCCCTTCTGAAATTATAGCAAAATCAAACTTCCTGATTACGCCCCACAAAAAAAAAAAAGTTAACACCATTCACTCATTGACACACTTGCAACTCATCCACAATTTTTCTACCTTAAAAATAAACTATACACCAGTTTATAGTATGTACAAAATGAGCATATCAAAGTTAACACTGAAAGTAAAGTCTTATAAGTTATGGGTTATGCCAATTATAGATGCTTCTTACCAACATGTACATTTTCCCATAACCCCCCAATGAAGTTTAAGTAATGAGTAGGTTCACACATGTATCATCCACAACTCTACAAGTCTTAAGTGACATTACTTCCCTAATGGGGAGGATCAGTGTGAATTAATCAGCAGAAGTTCTAACACCTAAAGACATCAAGTTCAAGGCAACTGGAAAGAATGTTACATACCTTCCAGCAAAAAACTGATTCAAGATGTTTTTACACACAGATTCCACCTCTTGGGGCTCACATACCCCATATGCATATCAGAGTCTTCTGAACAATGCTATTTGCTGGGGCCATGCCTGTGCCTTTAAACAACCACTTGGTCCCTACAACACCTTGGCTTAAGAGCAGAGCTACCACAACCTATACCCAGTTCCTTTTATCATAAAAAAATCTATCAAAGCAGGACTCCTATCGAGAGGGGATCTATGCAGATACAGCACCTGAAAGAACCTCTGTTTCTCTCAACAGTAGTAGACTGCTCACTCTCCAAGTGATTATCCCCACAGATTATATTATTGGTGATTAACAAGCAGTTGCCCTGCAGCTAGGATATGGGTAAGAAGAGGCCTACCAAAACTAATGCCAGATCTACACTAGGCCAAAAAGTTGATCTAAGATATGCAATTTCAGCTATGCCAATTGAGTAGATGGGATCAATGTATTCTAGACAGATTTTTCAGGTCATCCATAAAATGGGAGGTCAACAGGAGAAACTCCCTGGAGTTTCTGTTGACCTCGCTTACTCCTTGTGACAATGAGGAGTACCAGAGGCAAGTGTAGAGTGCTGATGGTTCAATTTAGCACATCCCCACTAGGTGCTTTCTAAATTGAAGCTCTGAAGATCGACCTTGAGTGAGTTGATCTTCCAGTAAGTGTAGATATAACCTCAGATGCAACCCAGAAGTTTACTCCAGCTATAATCTGTGGATTGAGGTCCACATGGGTGCTTTTCACTACTGTTGTGTGCGCATCAAGGCATGTGCGGATATGCAGCATCAACAGAAACACCTGCTACCAGCTGTGGGCGCTCTGCTTATCAGCTGGACAGCCCCTGAATCTCCCAAGCCCACAGTTTACAGTGAACATTGGCACCTGCCCGTTATATCTGCAATTACATGAAGAGAGGGCACCCAGTGGCAAGTGTTGGCCCAACAGACACGGCTAATCAAAAGAATCATATTTTATGTGCATGAACATCAAGAACGGAATTTGTATGGACAATTACTCAAAAGATGAAATATTCTGAAATCAAGTTTAACTGGGTAAGGCATGTATTAATCTAAATACACATCTTTGTAAAAAGCTATTCACCGCTTTTTACCAGAGATCAGCATTCCCTGTAATTTGTGTATCTGTGCAGCCATACAGGAGAGAGATTCTAATGCCATCCAGCTGATGAGCAGAGCACCCACACAGATAGTTTTTTTTGTTGTTATATTAGCATATGGTTCTGTGCACACAGAAATTTACTCCACACATGGATGGAAGAAGAATTAGAGGTAACTTTGCCAGGGATCTCTGAATTTCTGAAGAAATTTTAAAAGTTCAATTAAAAAGTCAAGTCCACTGCCCACAGAAAACAGACTATCCATTCTGCAGCTTTGTATTTCCTCTTAGGATCCTACTTCATCTCTCTCTGGAAAAAGCAGTAAGAGGCAACTTCTTAAACGTTGTCTGAAAATGCCTGTCTGCGATGGATGACTGCCAAAATTAGTTTTCCTCATCTCTACTGAGGGGATATATTAAGACTGATTTGAGACAAATTGTGTCATAGTTAAACATTAATATTTCATTGATTCCGCTGGTGGTTTATGTAGCTGCCAAACCACAGAGCTTGCAACACATAGGTTTAAAATGTTTCAGGGTTTGCTTTTAACACAACCTTTAAAAATATTGCACCTTTACCATTTTAAGTACCATTTTGTCAGCTCCTCCTTGTTCTTTGCCAATATGATGAAACAACCCAAGTATAAAATCTAGACTAAGAACTACCAGCAACTTAATGCCTCCATAGCACATCGAAATGACTAATCAGTTTTGTAATGGTTTCTTACCTGATGGGTTAGCCTTTGTGTAAGCAGTGGCAGAGAATCTGCAACAAAGTGAAACTCATCAGGTGTGATGCTCTGGCAGCAGTTGGCAGCAATAGCTAGTGCATTCCTCTGGGCGTTTATGCTGAAGAACTCCAGATACAGCAGACAGTCTGCCAACCCACCCTATAATACAGAAAGCTGTTAAAGAGAAGTATTCTCTGTCAGTGGCATACAGTGACAGAAATTTCTGGGCATCAATTACTCATTGGGGAGAACTTGCACATGACCCAGTTTGTGGTATAAGACCCATGAACAGAGGAAACAAAAACTTCGAACAAATCTTTGTTTTTTTAATTAGGGAAAACTACTTACTGCCTGCAGAATGGCTTTACTATGCCTACGTGATAACATCTCCAAGGCAGTTAGTGCCTGCTCTGCCACGTCAATACACTGAATAACTTGCAGCTAGAACAAAAGAAAAATAATTAAATGAGTTACTAGTTAAGAATCTGTCTCTAGAAACTGATTTGAAAAGAATAAAAATTCTTATCTATATTAACACTTGACGCCCTGCAATGTGAGGTTTAATATTCGACTTTAGGAAAGTACTACATTTAAAGACTTTCCACATGAAAGTACAACTCAGCTTTTCATATCTATCTTAAAGATTGGATTCTTACAGACATTTCACTGAAGTATCTTTTTTTTAAAAAAGGTTATATAAAATGGATGTGTCTAGTACAAATTGTAGGCAATAGTACATAGTTACTGTTTGAAGATACATTTATGTTTCAGTGTTTAATTAGAAAAGCAAAACAAGTCACAACTAGCTTCATAATTTTTCCCCTCCCCACCCCCCAAGACTTCAGAAACTCAGCTTTGAATTTAGGAGCCCTCCTAAAACAAATGGCTCCAGCCTCCATTCCAAGGCAAAACTGATTTAAAAGGTTATGGGAATGGGAGAAAATGAAACAAACAGTAAGGAAACCACTAACTCTGAAGAGCATGCCCACACACATCTGCCTGGCAACCTGATGTCTTCCAGGTACTAACTAGGAATACAAGCTCCTTACTCTGTTGATCAGGAGACATTCCAGGTCCTCCTCAGTGAAGTTCAACATGAAGTTTACCAAATGGAGAAAAGAAAAGCTTCTAGGTGGTGGGAGGAAGTTACACTGACATCTGAAATGGTAAGAGCTATAGGACAAGATCACTGGGAAACTTGTTCAGAGGTGTAGCAGTGTTGGCAGGGGGAACGTTGTTATATTCTGTTCTCATAGAAACATTGTTTTGTAAATGAATGCCTACTGATGTTCCCATGAAGTTCAATATTGTATTCAGTATTGTTAGTGAATCCTCCTTAATATTCTCATGAAATTCAGCATTGTTTTGTTCATGAAATCCTGTTCATGTTCTATACAACTGAATAACTCTACCTCGCTGTAACTTACATTCTGTTAATAATCTATTGGTACTTTACCTCCTGCCCAATAGGGAATTACCAGACCGGAATGTCATATGAGCAGTAGGAATTCAGTCTGAGCTGGAGGAGTGGATAAAGGAAGTATGAGAAACTCTCCCCTGGTTTGTTGGGAGGGGGGTGAACAAAGGAGGAGAGAGGTATAAGTACTGCTCACTTCTTGTTGTAAGGGGGGCAGGCTTTGTGGAGTATATCCCCCTGCACCCTATTTGGTATACCAAATAAAGTACTTAGGTTAATCTCTTCCACTCTCGGTGTGTTATTGGGCCAGCGTTGCAAACCGGACACGAACTGCCACTGTGCCACCTTGAGAAGGAGGCAACAGCAGTTACTTGGAACAGCAGACGGTACCACTGAGCTGGAAGGAGTCCGTTTTGCTGTGTCAGAAAGGCAAAATGTGAAAATCTAAAAGAACTGTCATCCAATATGCCTTCTCCTACAGGTCTACAAGTTGTTCACCAAGAGGCAGTCAAGAGAGCAGGCATGTTTTAGAAGGAATTTCAGCACAATGGACCATGTCTTCAACATAAACCAACTATTGAAACACTCAAGGGAATACAAGTTGCCTTTATAGATTGCCCTCATCAACTATGAAGCGTTTGACAGCATAGAGACCAATGCAGAACTGAATGCTCTTACACAGCAAATCACCACCACAAACTAAATCAAACCAATGAAGAAAGCAAATTGACTGCACTATGGACATAAAGCTCTGTTCAACATACCCCTTCAAGTCACCATCAAAAGGAAGGTGTGAAGCAAGGCAACTGTTTCACTGAAACTCTTCACAGCCTGCCTGAGAATGCTATTGAGGTGGAAGGGTGGGATCGGTTTCAATGGAGAGCATTTAAACCACCTCAGATTCACAGACATCATCATGCAAATTGCCAAAAACTATCAAACTAAAGAAAATGCTTTTAGAGCAGTTCATTTGCAGTCCAATTTTTTGTTTCAAGCTCTCAAACTAAATTAATATAGTCTGATGCCTTGCTAAAAGTACAAAACAATAGAAAAATCTGAGATCCCTTAATCTCTGTTCACTATGCCTATTTGGGTCAACAACTTAGAATATGCTAGGATCAGGAAGGTGAACTCTCACCCAGAAAGCATTGTGGTTGGTGCATATTGAATTCTATCAAGGACGTCCTAGGAAAAACCAACAAGGCAACACATGCCAACCTCTTTGACTCAACAGTACTGCTGGGCAATGCTCTAGCAGCCAAGAATGGCTGCAGGCATAAAAAGAAAGGAGCAACGATAGTTCACTATAGAGGGCTATGGAAAGACGAACTCCAGGGATTTCCATCTGTGACAGAGTCCTCCATGAAGTGATCAGAGAACAGAGTGGATTGCAGGACATCATTTAAAAAAATCCAGTAAAATGGGCTGGTGGGTGGGGGCACATAGCCAGACTCATTGACAATCAACAGACCAGAGCAGTAGCCAAGACCTATTCATGGGAAATGAAACAAATCACTCAGCTAGCTTTCAAGTGAGGGTAAATATTATGGTCAAAACATGGCCACACAAAGAGAAGGCAGGCCAGGATAAAAGAATGGAAGACTTATTGTGATCAGCACTATGCACGAGGGTTGAAGGAATGATCAACCAGAGTGATTAATTTTTTAACAACCAAAGATTGGTTCACCCGAGATAAGATAAGATATGGTCAATGGGCCAAATCAAACCCCACAAAGCCTTTTATTCTGGCTCATGACTGGCCCCTCCAGTTGCAGAGGGAGAACTTTGGATACTGTCCCCAGCCACAGCAAAAATTTGTCAGCTCCCACTGGCAAGTTTCATGCACTTCTCCCATACTCAGCAAAAATCTCTCAGGTTCTATTGGCCAGAAGCCAGACAATGAGAGCTGAGATTTTGCTGACCGCAGAGCCGTGCAGCACAATTTCTCAGCTTCCATTGGCTGGTTTCTAGCCAATAGTAGTAGAGAGAGTTTGCAGGGGGCAGATCTGAAAATGGCCTCTGGGAGTTAAGAGATCTTGCTGGAAGAGGTGACAGGGCAGTCCTACTTCTCAGGTCCCACTGGTTGTTTCCAGCTAATAGGAGTGGAGAGATTTTGTTGGGGGTTGGGTAGCATATGAAGCACCTCCCCCCCCCAACCAACCAACACAGAGCGCCACATGGAACAGCCAGTGAGCAAAGGCTGCTGCTCTTCTTACCGGCAGCTGCTTAGGTAAGTGTCTCCTAGCCACACAGCCTGCCTCTGGCACCACATCCCAACTTCCTCCCAGGCACTGTACCCCCTCCAATGTCCCTCCAGGCTAGAATCATCTCCTGCATTCCAATCCCTTGCCTCCTCTTCCATCCACCCTCCACCCCATGTCACAATTCCCTCTCAGATTCTGCATCAGCTCCTACATCACTTCCCAAGGCCAGAATCCCTCCCTGCACACACAGCATCTCATAAAACCTGTCCCAGCTCACAAATCCCTCCTTCACCCAACTCCCTCTCAGACCCCACAGCCAACCCTGAACTCCAGTGCGATTGACAGCAAGGGGCAAGGTGTGGGGAGGCCCTGCTCCACACCCCAAGAAGGGACGGAGCTTCAGGCAAAAAAGGCTGGACTGAACTGTGAGCCCTTAACGCCACCTAGAGCAGGATACTGGGTCCTCTCCCCACCCTCAATCAGCACAGAGTGACCTTTCACTGCTGTTTCAAAGGGTCCCAGGGCTCTGACCATCACCATTGCCACGGCAGCAGTGGCGATGGCTGGGAGTTCAGGGCCCCATCAAAACACTAGATCACGATGCAACCACCTCCTCTGTCCACTATGTCAGCGGGTCTGCCTACTCCTCAGTCCCCTACCCTGAGCTCCCTTCCACACTCAACCCCATGCCCCCTTCCATTGAAATGTGTGGCCCTTGAACACTTACCAAAATCTTTGAGTGGCCCCCCCACCACCAAAAACTATTGCCTATCCCTGACCTACAACTTGAATACTTCAGAGCCTAGTGTGCAAAGTCATCATGCCAGAAACAAGGTGAAACTCAAAAGCCGCTTCAGGGAATATTTACTACTCCTGATGGAATTCTGTGCCAAAAAACAAAAAATTAAGTAAAAATATTTGAAAACGATGCAAAATTCTGCAAATTTCGTCTCTATATATATATATGGCTCCAGCTGGCATGGCGAGCACAAGGCTCTGGCTGCATTGAGGAAGGAGATCACCTTGAAATACCCACCTCCTTTGGTGCAGAATCTTAGTGAGGCTGCATCCAGTTCTGACAGTATAATGGCCAACCCTGCCCCAGAAAAACACCATCGGGCCCTGCCCCTCTACATCAGGCACACAGGTACTAAAACTACCGGCCAGGGTGGGGAAGGAAGGAGGGAGGCAGATGGTACTGCAGCATCCTTGGCTTAAAGTGATTTCCATTACATACAATGTTTATAGTTTGGATCAATGGTCCACATAAAAATTGTTCCAAACACAACTGGCCAGTTGTACCAGGTGTGTGTGGGTAGGCTCAGCCCAGCAGGATCCCAGTGTGGAGGGGCTTGGTGTGTTGTGGGGGCGGGGACATGTGCCTGGGGGGCGGGAGAGGGAAAAGAGATCAAGTGCAGAGTGAGGTTTCTGTAGAGGGAGGGGAAAGCTGGGTGTGGACAGCTCAGTGGGAGATCTGGCTGCACTGGGTCTCACTGTGAGGCGTCAAAGAGACATTCACAATGGAACTCTGCAGGAAATCCAGATGAAGGTGCCCGAGGACTCAACGGGACAGCCTGGATACAGGGAGATGGGGCTTGGCCAGAAGAAAGAGGATGGAGATATGGGCGTGGTAGACCCAGTGGAGAAGATCCAAGTATGGAGGGATTGGAACTTGATGGGTGGGGGTCCAGGTGCAGCTCCTTGGGGCTCAGAGAAGTAAAGGTCTGGATATGGGGGGGGACTTGGGTGACAGGTCTTTATGTAGGGCTTATCAGGGTGAGGGGGGTTCAACAGGCCTGCTTAAATGGAGAAGTCCCAGCTGCTGCTGCTGCCGCCTCCACTTCTGCTTTCCCTTGAGATTCCTCTATCCACTTTTGTTTCCCATCTCATCTCATCTCTACCACATTCCTCTACCCCTGCCTTATTCTAAACCCTCTCTTCCTTCCCCCATCTTCCCCGCCTCCCATTCCAGCCCACTATGGCCATCACTGTTGCACAGTGAATACGAGGCTCCCAAGATGCACAGTGGGAGCACAACAAGCCCAAAGATCCTGGAAGCGACATTCTGCCACTGAGTCAGCAGAGCTGAGATGCGGCCTCCTTCAGCCAGGCAGCTCTCTGCTTGCAGAAATGAGGGAGGCAGTGCCAGGGAACACCATTTATCCCCCAGTGCCTCATCTCTGTTGGGGGGGGGGGGGGGAAGAGAACAAAAAACCAACAGTACCTATGGTTACACTCCCCTCCCTCACATGCAGGAAAGCACAGGCACTCAGGAGAGAGAGAGAGACTTGCTTTCAGCAGGTGCGCATCCCACAGAATTTCCCTAGGAGTAGATTACTTTAGGCTTCCAAAGTACAATTTAACTTCGCTCGTTGCATTCCTTTAACTAGGAGCACAGCAGGTGACCAATTACCAGTAAGCTGTTTGCATGGATTTGAAATGAGCCTCTTTCAACTTTGAGCCACACTCAACACAAAAGCCACCAGCAGGCTGCAATGTAGTCCACTAGAAGTGTTCTCAATCTCAGAAAGCACGATTGAGCCAACACCCATTTCCATTCAGTCAGCAAACCTACAAGCAATACCTGTAAGTCAAGGATCTCTCAAAGTTCTCTTACTACACACTGCCTGCTCATGGGTAAGCAAGAAAGGAGGTTGTGGTTAACAGAGTTAATCAGAACTTAAATAATTCCCTTGCAGTGTCCATTGGAAATATAATTTGAGTTTCCCATGAAGCAGGTACTGATTTACAACACTTAACACTAGTTTCTTACCTCTGATTTACTTTAGATTATTGTTACATAGTAGCTAAAATAATAAGAACAATTTACTTGTTTGGGAAGGTGGATGCACGGAAAGTTATGGGGGATTACTCAAAATGTAAAAGTTTGTCCTTAAGTTGTATGTACTAATTTTAAATTATTTAGGGACTTGACTATTGATACCTTTTCCAAAAAGACAGGAATTGCATCTACCACTACAGCAGATGATCTGGGAAGTGCTTCCATCATATACGTTAAGGCTCGACAAGCATGGTTCATCTATTAAAAAAGACAAAAAAGTTCTGTCATTATCATATTAAATTTGCGGGGGGAGGGGGGGGGATGGGATCACATCTCATGTCACTTACAATATCAAAGTTGTGCTCCATCTGCAGCAATGTTATCTACAAAGGGAAAGATCAGAACCAATTACTCATTTGGCACAAGTTACCAAAAAGATTGTTTTTCTACAAATGTGAAAACTTGTCATGATAATTTCAGTTACAGTTTGACTTGAGACATGATCTTTTTCAGATTATCACAACAGGTACCACAGCATTTCGCAAAAAAAATGTTACAGAAATGCAAAAACCAGTTAAAAAGCAGAAACACCTTCAATAGCTAAGAATGCTGACGAATTTTTTAAGAAGTATACAATATTTCTGTTCATACGGATGAAGATGCTTTTGAGTGCTATTGCATATAACAGGTTATTAGTTCTTGATGTTCCCCCATACTTCTGTCACAGACACACAAAGTGAGACAGAAGTGACATGAGAGAGACAGAAGCTGCAACTTCTGCTTCCATTCTAAACTCACCCGATTGTTACCTTATCCATCTCACTCCTGCTTCAACTCATAGGTTCATGTGTTGCAAGCCTATCTTGATTAGAGACTGTAAAGTTCTCGTAGGCAAGGACAGCCTTTTCTTCACTTGTCTCTACAGTTTCTGATGCAGTTAAGACCCAGTTTTACTGAATTCCCACATTAGCTAACAGATGGCAGTAATGCTAGAGATCATGGCGCATCTTAACATGGGGCCTCAGTCTATTTAATGCTAAAAAACCTGGGACCTGAAGTTCCCAGGGACTACCTGCTGATCAATGAGGGCTTGGCATTTATAGCTTATAGACATTGCTACTGTAGATATGGAGGACAGCATGGAGTGTACTTCTGGAAAGCCTAAATGGGAACAATTGTTGCCATTAGGCTTCTTCCAGGAAAGCAAGGAGAGAGACAGGAGTGGGCCTACATAGGGCAGCACAAGACTGCCAGAACCTATTGAGGACTTCTAAAACGACCGTTTCCAGATCCTCAATGAAAGGATCGCAGAGAACCCCCGCAACGTGGCATGAAAGGACTGGTGCCATTCACACATGGGAGGAACAGATATTAGCAGACTAGAAGAATCTATATAAACCAAAGCATGTGTGACAAGGATTAGAGAATCCTAAAAGGAGACATCTTGCTTTTGAGTCGGGAAGCACAGCCACATACCTTATGAAAAAGGTAAGCAGACCCCACACATAAATGCATCTCTTGACAGAGTACTACCACAATCTTTCTGGGATCTAATATTTAGCCAGATACACAGACACGTCTGAGCAAGGGACAGCCTGCCATCTGGTTCATCAAAGTATATCTATTTAAGACTGGAGGGTTCTTACCCTCTATATTCAAGGTACCTTCCTAGTCCTCTGAAGTACAAGCCTTAAATGGAATTTTGTCAAGTTTCTATGTAGCAGATGCTCCCATGAGCCAGACTAGAAAGAGCACTCACTATACTGGCTACATACAAGCTTTCTCCCTTATTCAGTCCTCCTTGAGGTACACAGTGCCCTGCCCTCTCTCTCCAGGTAGAAACCTCACAGCTACCCAAGAAATCTGTAGGAGTTCAGAATTAGCCTACAGGATTTTCCCCCCACTTTTACTATTTAGCATGGAAGTCATGGAATCTAGAATTGAGAAAAGGTGTTTAGTACTTTAGTTAAAATATAGTTTGATTACAGGAAACTGTTGAAAAGTGGCAATATTTTATTGATATCACAAATCTTTAATGCTATTTCTAGGTGCAGATAAACCAGAGGCTACCAAAATCTGAAATTTACAAATTTCTATTTTAATAGTATTTAATTAAAATAGCAAAAGGATTCAACATTATTCACACTGAAATACATAAACCAATTTAATCCTTACCAAAGCTGGTACAACACTCTTGACTGGAAATCCACCCAACGTTTCTTCATTCCCCATAACCAACAATTGACACATCTCAATTACTGCCTGTAGCTGCTGACTTTCATCAGTGGCTTGGAGCCCCTGAAGAAGCTGCTGGGCTTTAGAACCTACAAAAAGTAAAGGTCTATTATAATGCTCAAAGAAAAACCCTTTTAAAATGATTTCAACTACATCCAACAAGTATACATTAGGGGTGCCATGCCCACAACAGTTTTAAAAGCCTAGTATGGCTTTTCCAAAACCTTAAAAATAATAAGAATCTTTGTTTCAGTTTAATCAATAGTCTCTACCTGTTAAAGAAGTACATATACAAGCAAACAAAAATCGCAAGATGGTACTTAAAAAAAGTTAAGTCCAACATAATTTCTTACAAAGGAAGAAAAAGTTAACTGCTTGTAGGCAATGTTCCACAATTATGGGTGAAGGGAGGAAATTAAAAAGTTTTAATGTGCAAGTTCCTTATACTATTAAATGTTAGTCACTGGATTTAATCTTAAAAATGTACTTGTATTTAAATCCTTACACAGGTAAGGTTAGATTTACTAATAACTAAAGTTTAACCAGTGTGAAAGCTGCTGAAAAAATTAAGACAGTTAACTTACTAGCTCCACTCCCGATTGTCCTATGGAACAGCTGCGACATACGAGGACCAAGAGGGCCAAACAAGTGAGGAGGAAGACCCCTGGCTTCTAACAGAGCTAAAAGCAAAACACTGGATATTAAACAAACCATTTTCATATAAAGTTCCCATAAAACTAAATTTTATGAACTTAGAATTTGAAGTTAAGAATTTGGATTTCTAACACTACCTGGAGTTCTCCCAACAATAAAGGCAAGTGAACTACTTGTTCTAAGCTTACCCTTTACTTAAGTGTGGTTTTAAGTCAAATGTGAATCAAGGCTGTGTAAAGAATCATTTGTTTGCAATGATCAAGGAAGAATTCTGGAGTTGTATCAGTTTCTGAAATGTTTATATGGAAGTTGTATAATGGTACAGACAAAGTGGAATGGATCGTGTTATTGTTTGGAGAAAAAAGCATGGCAAATATAGTTGGAGCTGTTGGGGGCGGGGAGGGGCAGTGACTTGCAAGAGTCTACAAACTTCTGGAAGTAGCAGGATATATGGTAACAAATATTACATGAAGTCATCCAGTTTTTCTGGTCTCCAATGTTGACTTCAGATTGGGGGGGCGGGGCGTCTCATTTTAACTGCAGCTAAACCAAACATTGTTAATCAATGGCTAGCATTAATAATCAGTATGAATTTAACAATTTGCCTAAATCTGGGGGAAAATGATAGAAAGGACCCCACCAAAGTAGTAAAAATCTGTAGACGTATTTGCAGAAGACTGGTAAGTTCAACACAGAATTTTGCACAAGTTATCAGTTTCTGGAAAAATATGTATTGCTGTAGAGCCCAGACAAAGAAGCCAGAGTATTTTAGCATTACTGGATTTTATTTGATTAAAACCTGGGAATGTAGATGAGTGCTGAAGAGCAGATACAAGAAAGGAGCGGTGGGTCCAACTGAACTTGCCCTTCTGTTTTATAAACTAAAAGCTATTATTGACATCTTTTCATAGCTTGTGAACTACATTCCATATTAAGTATTGGTTCATCTAACAAGTGTTTCATCAAGCAAAGTACATGTATTGGGTTAGGATATCAGTAACCATTGGAAAAATATCTAGCGTAGCACTATATCAGTTAAGACAAATTTCAGCCTCCTCAGGTACTGCCAAATCTTGAGTGTCTACTGTACACTATTGCTTACACTACATTATGCAAAGTTACAGTAAGCAAAGCAGCATGTTCACAGAAAAAAAGGTGTAGGTTTTTTTAAACATAGAAAAATATCAGAATATTTTTCTAATACCAGGTACAGTTACAGGTACCAGCCCATCATACAAGCCTACTAATAACATTTTACCCTGTAGTCTTCCCATCTCAGAGTCATCCGACTCGCTTTCTCCAGAAGTTGTCATGCCGACAGCCCCCGCAACAGAACTGGATGCTGAAGAAAGAAAATATAAACTAAACACATTGACCTATCTAAGAGCATTGACACATTAATGCTGCTTCTATTTTAAAAAAATCAGTAACTTCTGAAGAAATTGGACTAGGCTCCTAAAATACTTTCATTTTGATTAATTCAAGCGATAGTCTTACCCAAAAAAAAAAAAAAAAAAAAATTTACTGAGAACATCTATAAAAGTTCGAGGGTCTCCTCATGACTACTTGCACAGAAAACTTATAATACCTGTTTCAGACATACAATTAACTCTCACATGTGCATGCACGACTTTGGATAAGGTCTGAGAATTCAGTTTAAGTAATCCATCTTGTTACATTGCACTAAAGCAAATCAATGCCTTGTTTTCAAGCTTGATTTTTTTTTTCTTTTTCAGAAAGCCAACTTACTGTTGGAGAATTAAAATAAACTTGTGCTGAATTAGGGTAGTATGATCAATGCTCATACTAAAAAGTAAGTTACTCTGCAATTATTTCAGCAAGACTGTCTGGGAAATAAGGTACCTTTCAGTTTAAGGAGACCACTCGCTTTGTGAACAGTTTTTGGGACTGCAGCATAGCAAGTGCAGGAAGGCCAATAATTTAGATTCTGACCAAAGTCATTTCTCTACAAGTATTGTAAAGCTCAAATATGTAGGCGAATATTAAAAAGGCACAAAACTGCTTTCATAGCCAAGTATCACAAGTCGACCAACAGATTTTACTCTGTAAGGGACACACTGTACTGTTCTGGTTAGATACAAGTTCTGACATAGCTTGTCAACCAACACACTAACTTATATTTCTATATGCTAGATAACCAACAACATTACTAATACAGTAGTGTGGAGAAGAGACCAGAGTTATGTCAAAAACCATAACAAAACTACAACTGAACATGTCTGTTTCAAGAGATTAGTAGTATTTTGCTCAGCTTCCAGAAGTGAAATTATCAGAAAGGTGGCCATGTTAGTCTGTATCTTCGAGAACAACAAGAAGTCCTGTGGCACCTTATAGACTAACATATTTCTGTTAACTGAAATTAGGCATTGATGGCTTTCCCCCTCCTACATTCGAAATAAAAACTAAGTCCAATACATCAATGTCTCATGGAGCACCGGACACTGTGTTGCAAAGCTTGTGTTTCTGCTTACCTGCTGCTCCTTGCGGAGCCTCATCTGTACGTGCAGCTGAAGAATTAACACCATCCTGGTTGTTATCAGGATCAGACATTTTTTCCTGTCGGCGAGCTTCAGCTGCTCCTCTTTTGCCCAGGCCAGAGCCTCGCCGACTAGAGAGGAAAATGTACTGTGTCAAGTTTCAGAAGGGTAGCCGTGTTAGTCTGGATCTGTAACAGCAACGAAGGGTCCTGTGGCACCTTATATGTTCAAAACTTTTCTGTTAGTCTATAAGGTGCCACAGGACCCTTTGTTGCTGTGTCAAGTTGTAAGTATTACGATTTAAGTTAACACAAAAGACTTCAAAAACCAAGAACTAGGAGGGAGCATTATAAAAGAATTTGCATTCACAGTTATTCTGCTGAACATGCTTCAGCTCCTCCCCACCCAACTGGGCCCAATGTTATCCATTTAATGTTCCTGATATCTACAAGTTTATATTGCTATGGAAGACTATAGTGAAGAATGCTCCAGACAGACCAAGTGAATACTTGAATACTGATCACCTTTTGAAACTTATGCTGACAAAACCGACCACCCCTTACATTCAGTTCAGACAATCAAGTGGACATATAATGAAGTGGGAATTTTTTAAATATATTTGTACAAGTACTTTGTGCTGCATATTTAGTTAGGTGGAGGGAAAGGTAATATTTATAGAGCCCCACAGGTCAGGTGAGTGTCTCCAAGCTGCCTCAGCCCAGACAGTTGTTGGATGCTTCCTAATTTAGCAACTGATGAGTCAGGAGCCCACCCATGGCAAGAAGCCAGCTAACTGCAATGAAGTGGAGGAGGAGGCCAGGTGACCTGTTTGTTAGGGAAAGAGAAAAAGGTCAGAATTGGAACAGATAGGGATGATGTACGGTAGACTGATAGAAGCAGTTGGCTCAAGTCTGGGAGCTCTTTGGGGGGAAAAATTGGGATTTCGGTCTGATCAAGGACTTGGCACAGAAAGTTACAGCTAAAAAGAACTTTTCTATGCTGCATTCAGACAATAAAACAATGCCTGAAGTCACTGACAACTGATGGAGTTGGGAGAACATGACTTCCTTTTGGGAGGAATGTAAGGCATCCTATCCAGCTAGACTCATTGCAGGGAGTTCATGTCATAGAAGGATGCTGATGGCTCAGATTTGGTCCTGAGAGGCACTGAGGCCAAAGAGGCTTAGCCTAATCAGTTTGCTATGAGTATTGTCATACTGAAGTGTGCTCTGCCTGGATTGGAGTCAAAGCTGTTCCAGAGCACCCACAACAAGTATTAAATTATGGCACCATTTTCAATATTTTTCAAAAAAAGAATGAAGTGCAACAGGCTATGCTGACTGTCATGTCATAAAGGAATTAAAGTGAGTCAAACTCCTACTTTCAAAGGCAAGAGTAGTCTGTAGCACTAGTAGCTATAATAGGTCAAGTTATTCTTGAATTCAAACACACTAAACAGCATGATGTGAATTAATCAAAATTATTCACAGTAGTCTTTGGAGCTCCTCCACCTCCTCTCAACACTGTAGGAAGTCATTGCTCGCCAATGAAGGTATGAAATTCAATTTAACAAGTTTTGTGCTTTTCATTCCACCTAAACTGCTTTCAAGCACAGATTAGACACAGCATAGCTACAACAGCTTCTGAAATTTCATCAGATATGAAAAGCTTTTGAGATTTCCCTAGTCACTTGCTTGAAGGCTTAAATGCTAGATACAGAACTTCAGATAAGCAATAGTTGCAGACAGGTCTGTAACTGCATGTTATAATACAATGATGAGAATACTCAAGGAATAATAATGAGAAATTATGCAGTTTAGAATCATCTCTTCAACACAGTTTGGATTACAAAAATTAGCATAAAAAGGATCTTAAGCTGGACAGACTTTTATGATAGCTTATCTTATCCTTCATACAAGCTAGGGTTACCATATTTAAAAAAAAAAAAGGACACCCCTGAGAGGAAGCCTATCAATATCAGTATCTACCAACTCACAACAGCACACTAATACAACGCAAGTTAGTACATACAGATACAGATACTCATGAGAGGGAGCGTCTTCTTTTTTGAAAGGTCAAATATGGTAACCCTAGTGCAAGCAGAATCACGTGCCCCCCCCCCCCCCCCAATCAAGCTTTTAGAGAAACATCTTGCCAAGGCTATGGCATGTCCTTCAATGGTGTGTCTAGAAATGTCACTAATCCCTTAGACCCTAGTAGAAAATAACCTTGAAAGGCTAAAGAGCAACTACATTGTACCATTCGTTATCTGTGTGAAATCAGGGGTAGATTTCACTAGATGTTGTAGGGCTTAGTTTGAACAAATTGAGACCATGTTCTTCTGCAGCATTCCATGAGAAAGAATAAATCTAACAGTAAATAATTATGAAGCAAGCAGCCTGGTGGTAAAAAGCTTTGTTAAAATACATATGCACTGTCACTTATTAGCGATTTGATGGTGTTTAAGTGTAACTTTAGCTGTAATCTTAACAAAGAGTACTTTATTTCACAGAGGTATTGAGGAGGACAAACTAACAGTGCTTCTCAACATGTGGTACATGTACCCTTTATTGCTGCACCCTCTAAATTCAAGCTAACCATTTTTGCTTTTTATCACAACATTAAAAAACCCTAAAACTGATTTTATTTGTTATGTAATGCAAGAGAACACTGGTTATCCCATCTTCGCTTAACCAACTTTCTGTATTGTCCAGTATGATCGCCAAGATTAGATAGCCCTGCAGCAGCCAGCCCCACAGCAGCCATTCTGGGCAGCCGTCCTGCTGCAGGCAGTCCCTCTCCACCAACATCCCTGGGTAGGGGCCCCACCATGGCCATTTCCAATAAACAAATTGCCCTCCTCTGAGGCAATGCATCAGCGTGACTTCAGGAAATACAGTAGAAAATGCATTATCCGACCATCCGTCAATCCCATTTAGGTTGGATGAACAGGATTCTCTTGTACCAGCAACTATCCCAGGTTCCAAGCCTACTGTGTCACGAGGACATCATTTCTTGTCTTACAAGTCTGATATTCATGGATATAGGCCTGGTCTATACTATAAAATTAGGTCTACTTGGTTACCTTGCATTGGCCTAGTTGCCATGAAGGCTACGCTCATTTCTTTCTTGCTGAGATAAATATGCCGTTATGGAAACAGAGGAACACCTCCTCCCTGAATAGTGTTGAGCCACAGTCAACCTCCTGTGACGACTACTAAGCAACTGTAGATACCACATGATCTACATTAACCTTAACAGTCCTCCAGCAGCTGTCCCACAATACTCAATACTGATGCTCTAGTCACACTTGTGACCTCAGTTGCAAAAGGGGTCTCAGAGACCAGAAGGCACCCCACAGCCTCATGTATTCTGGAAACACCTCTTCTCAACTGCCCAGCTTGGTCAGCACACCTTGCAGTTCTCCCTTGTATACAACTGCCCAAAGCAACAATCCTGCCTACATGCTCCAGACCACATGCACGCTTAGACAGAAGATTAGGCTCTTTTGGTCCTGGGGAGAACAGGCTATGCAAGAATAACTATGGTCCAGGTGTAAAAACGTGGGCATCTACAAGCAGAGTGCATAGAGGATTCAGGAGAGAGAGTAAGATAGGAATTGGCAGCAGTGCTGCATGAAAGTGAAGGGACTGCAGCAGGCATCTGGTGCCAAGCTGCAGACTTGCCACACCACCAGCAACCTGTATGCCATGTTGGAGACCCCATAAGCATCCTACACAACACCCAAATATATATGAGGAGCCAAAAAGGCAGACTTCTGACACAAACAAAACAAACAAATGTGTGTGGGGGGCAGCAAGGGGAAGAGATTTAACAGGGAAGTCCAAGATCTGAGAAACTCCACCACTGTCTAGGCAGTTCCAGCAGCTAAAACATGGCTACCTTTCCCACTGCCATGTAGAGATAGCACCCAGACAAGTGTTATAGTAGAAGAGACAATGGTATCAGAACAAGGAAGTATTTTTATTCTCCTGTAGACTTAGTTGGGGTGGCAATGGAGAATGGCTTACATAAAGGCTGTCTCTTGAATTATACTGGGGGATCTTTTGGTCAAATTTTCATGGGAGGTATTCTTCAATCTTCTCCCATAGGTTTTCAGGATTTCTAGCAATCTATTTCTTCCTCTGTGGTAAGGCACTTTCCCACACCTGTTGATGACTACTTTGACTGTAGGGGAGTCTGCCAATCAGGCCAGCAGTATTAGCTGAGCCAGCTCCAGGACAGCAGCAGCTCTACTCTCTGTCTTACCAGTAACAGCAAGATATCAGCTAGACTCACCAACACCTGTGGGGAAGATTATGCTGCTGCCTTGCGCTGTGTACCAGCACTAACACCTATGTAAACTGGTTCAGTTTGCATGGGGTGGGCACAACTCTCCTCAGTTCCCCCTGCACCCTCCAATAACCTCTCTGAGCCACACTCTCTGTAGCAGGGCTGAAGAGTGTGGATGTGCACAGATGCTCTAAGGCTAACGGGCCAATAACCATATCTTACTTTAAAAAAAAAAAATTAAAGGGACCAAGGGAAAGGAATAAGGAAGTTTAATTTTAATATCCTATTGTGACCATACATACGACGGCCCTTTGGATTCTCTCTCTAGTTGCCGCTGTTGGGCCTTGCGGGAAGAACGCAATTTCAGCGCCTCCCTACATTCCCTAAATAATCCATATGGCAACCAGGACTACATCCTTATTCCTACCATGTTAAAGTCAGAGAACAATAAGAACCACCACAGTCACACATATATAGGCCCAGTAGTGCTTTCGCGTCAGTATGTCTCACCAAAATGAAAAAAGGGAAGAAACATGCATGTTAAGTTCTGCTCCATTCATTTGCTCTCAAAAGTAGATGTTTAAATTACATCATTTCCCCCAATTTTGTTTGAAGTAAGACGACACTTTCGGTAAATAATTCATGTTTGTTGTTTTGTAATATTTGCAGCAGAATATCTAGTGTTATGAAAGCACCCACTGTTTATTATTGCCCAAGGTGACAGAACTCAAAAGGTCCAAGACAAACACATAGTATAGGTATTTAGCAAGAAGGATGGTGACAGTGACTGTGAAATACTCATTAGAGAGGCTATAAAAATAGTGGCAATCCCATCCCCACCCCTTATCTCCATATTGACTGAGCACATATCACCTCAGGACATGATGCACAGATAAAGTCTGACACTTTCTATAACTGCTTCTTGGAACAGCTGGTTCTGGAACCCATAAGAGAAGAGTGACAGAGGAGAGGCTATTCTTGATTTAGTCTTAAGGGAAGCATGAGATCTGGTCCAAATGATGCATATAGCTCGACCATGTGGAAATAACATCTTTAATATAAATTAAACTTAACACCATTGCAGCCCAACATTGTAGTTCCCCTTGCTGAAATAAAACACAGGTTGACTCTCTCTAATCCAGAACTCTTAAGTCCAGCAGACTCCATAGTCTGGCATGATTTTAGTTGGCCACGCATGTTAGCTGGTTGTCAAGCTAAGATTCCCATGGTCCCGTAAGTTTGTTTACAGACACCAGTCCTGGCTCTCAGTGTTCCGTACTGTTATTTAGTGGTAATTTACTCTTAAACACCTTCTAACAGCCAAGAGTGGAAGTATTGGTAATGTGCTAGAAAATATTGACCTCTCATCCAGCCAATTCTCTCATCCGGCACTGGTCAGGTCCCAAGGGCACTGGACGAGAGAGGTTTAATCTGTACCACACAGAAAGGAAGGTGGTTTGTTAAACTTAAAATAAAAAGAATCAGTGCCAAAAGCTGCATGCAAATTTTTGAAATATGCTATTATAGAAGATCAATTTAAATATACACCCCAGTTTTAAAAAACAAAGCAAGAGAACCAAAGAAGTGCTACTGTGTCTTACCAGCCAAACGTAAGAGGCAGTGAGAGATAAAAAGTCATTTGTTTAAAACCAAAAGGTGTCCAACATGGCTATTTGGCCAGTTGAGTGTGGCTTACACAATGACTATGGCTGGGTCTACATGTGCCCCTTCCTTTTGAAAGGGGCATGTTAATGAGACGCTGCAATGATTATGCAGCGCCTCATTAGCATAATGGCAGCCACAGCTATTCAAAAGTGCAGCTTTTCGAATCGCGTGCCACCCATGGAGACGGGACCTTCCAAAAGGACACCCCCCTCCCCAGATTTCAAAAGCCCTTCTTCCTACTACCTACCTGATCGGAAGAAGGGCTTTCGAAATCTGGGGAGGGGGGTGTCCTTTTGGAAGGTCCCATCTCCATGGGTGGCACATGATTCGAAAAGCTGCACTTTCGAATAGCTGTGGCTGCCATTATGCTAATGAGGCGCTGCGTATTCATTGCGGCGCTTCATTAGCGTCTTTCGAACCTGCTCATTAACATGCCCCTTTCGAAAGGAAGGGGCATGTGTAGACCCAGCCTATATGTTCAGAATAATATGGCTAGTGTTTGCTACAGTACAGTAGCTACTGCTTCACAACTGGTTGGACACCACAGATTCCAGAAGTGGAAGTTAAATCTTCATAAAGAAAATAGGAGCATAAGCGCTGGCAAACTAAACAAATATACTTAGGAAGACCAAGAAAAAATTTGAAGAATAGCTAGCCAAAAACTCAAAGATTTTATAAAAAAAATATGTAAACACCTCAGAAACAGGAAACCAGCTAAAACAGCCAGAGTGCAACCACTGGACAATTGAGATGCTAGATGAGCACTCACAGATAAGGTCATTGCAGAGAAACTAAACTGACTCTTCATATTTGTCTCCACAGTTAAGGGTGTGACGGAAATACCCAAACCTGAGCCATTCTGTTCAGGTGAAAAATCTGAGAAACTGTCCCAGACTGGAGGTGTCATACAGAGGATAGTTTTGGAACAAATGGATGAACTGAACAGTAAGAGAGTAAGCCGTGCTAGTCTATACACTATCAAATTATTGCTCCTTTGTAGAAAGGGAAGCGGACGAATTGACATTTATATTCAAATTCGGAACATTAACACATGGTTTAAATCGTGATGTGAACTTTCTGAGTCACTATAGGGGCTCGTCTGCATACTTAACTTAATCTAATTCTTGATCTTCCCCCCCACCCCTCCACTCTGATTTGCTCACCTTGATTATCTTTTTCTGATTTGTCCTCCTTGCTTACTGTTTTTGGTTCTCTGTGTCTTAAATATTGAGTCTGTTCTGGTCTGGATATGGCCTGAAGAAGTGTGTCTGTCCCACGAAAGCTCACCTAATAAACTATTTTGCTAGTCTTTAAAGTGCTACTTGACTGCTTTTTGTTTTGAACAGTAACAGGTCATCAGGACCAGATGGCATTCACCCAAGAGTCCCAAAAGAACTCAAAATATGAAACTGCAGAACTACTAACTGTGGTTCGTAACTCACCCCTTAAAATCTGCTTCTGTACCCAGTGACTGGAGAGTAGCTAATTTGATGCCAATTTTTAAAATGGGCTCTAGAGGTGACCCTGACAGTTACAGGCAAGTAAATCTAACTTCAGTACTAGAGAAATTGTTTGAAACTACAGTAAAGAGAATTGTCAGACATGCAGATGAATAAAATTTGTTGAGGAAAGTCAACACAGATTTTTGTAAAGGGAAATCATGCTTCACCAATCTACTAGAAGTATTTGAGGGGGTCAACAAGAATATGGACAAAAGGGACCCAGTGGATCAAAGTCTTTCTTGAAATTTAAGTACAAGGTCGTGCACCAAAGTAAGCAGTCGTGGATAAGAAGGAAGGTCCTCTCATTAACTGCTTAGTGGCTAAATGACAGGAAACAAAGGGCAGGAATAAATGGTTGGTTTTCAGTGAGGGGTAACTACTAGTGTCCCCCAAGGATTAGTCCCAGTACTCATCCCACTCAATATATTTATAAATGATCTGGAGAAGAGTGGTAAACAGTGAGGTAGCAAAATTTGTAAATGATACAGAACTGCTTAAGTCCAAAACAGACTGTGAAGAGCTCCACAGTTTCCCACAAAACTAGATGACTGTGGGGAAAAAAAATGGCAGATCAAAGTCAATCGTGATAAATTAAGTAATGCACTTTGGAAAACACAATACCAACTATATGTATGAATTGACTAAATTAGCTGTTAACATCCACCCAACATGCAGCAGCAAAAAGCAAAACAATGCTAGGAATCATTAAGAAATAGAGACAGAAAGTATTTTATTGCCTCTATATAAATCCACAGCATGCCCACATCTTGAAAACTGTGTGCAGATGTGGATGCTTGTTTTTCTTTTTTTAAATAAGTATTTTTGCTTGGAAAAAAAGGGGAGGAGCAACATAAGTGCTTAGGACATGGAACAGATGCCATATGAAGAGGAAATTTATAAGACTGGGACTCTTCTGCTCGTAAAAGAGAAGACCAAGTGGAGATATGCTAGAAGTCTACAAAATCATGACTGGTGTCAAAAAAAGTAACTACAGAAGAGTTGTTTACTCCTTCGCGTAACACAAGAACTAAGAGACACCAAATGAAGTTAATATGTAGCAGATTTAAAACAAACAAAAAGGAAGTACTTCACACAATGCACAGTCAACCTGTAGAATGCCATAAAACTGTAGAGGCTAAAAGACCATAATCAAGTTAAAAAGAGCTAAATAAATTCAGAGGATAGGGCCATCAATGGCTATTAGCTTCAATGGGCAAGGATGGCATCCCCAGCCTGTGTTTCTCAGAAGCTAGGAAGAGGTGAAAGAGGATGGATGACTTGATTAACCTGTTCTGTTCATTCCTTGTGGGGTACGTGGCCATGGCCATGGCCACTGTCACAAGACCGAATACTGGACTAGATGGACCTTTGGTTTATCCAACATGGCCACTGTTAGGTTATAAAATTAATAGGGGCATTAACAGGCAGTGTTTCACTTACAAGTGTACACCAAGCCAATCACGATCCTAAAGTGTACCTAAACTTTAGGGCTAAATAGAACACATCTGCTCTGTCATGGCTTCCGTCAGCCATATAATTCCACACAGAGGTGCAATAGGCCCTGCACATTGTTCCAGGTAAGTGGACAACTCCTCTATCTTTCCTTCAACTATGACACCAGATTTCCCCCTCATTTGTCTCACACACTTTATGAAGCACCCAAACAGGCAACCATCACCACTGGGATACTTTACTCCCTGAAATCCTATCAGCACCCTTTCAGTCTACCAAAAGCATATTCAATGGCCTGTGTTCACCTGCTCAGATGGTAGTTGAATCTTTCCTTAATACCATCAAGATTGCCAGTGTATGGTTTCAGCAGACAGAGACAAAAGGGTAGGCTAGATCTTCTAGGATTGCTATAGGCAATAGTCATCTACTGGAGAGGAAAGAAAAGTCCATGCATGCAACTTTACAGACAGTCACAGAATCAAAGGCATATAGGTTGGGAAAGGATGTCAAGAAGTCTGATCAAGTCCAGCCCCTTGCACCGGGGCAGGACAGAGCATACCTAGTACACACTTGGAGTTTTTTTTTTTGTTTTTTTTAAAAGGAGGTTGGACAAATCTAAGGATGGGATTTCACAGCCTCCCTCAGAAGCTTATTTCAGAGTTTCCAACTAAAAAGTTAGTTAAAGCTTCTTAACTGTATCTCTCTCTCTTGCTGCAGATTAACCCATGTCCCTATAGATGCAAGGATCATGCACCTTCCTGACCAGCTGACACAGATGTTAGTAAAGCATCCCTGCTGATCCACCAGTGCTGCATAAGCCATAGACAAGTGTCCTATTCTGTCGAAATGCTCTGTAGCCTGGTACCAAGAAAAATGGACGTGGGTGCTGTCTATTACCCCTCTGCAATTCAGGAACCCCACTACTGCAGATCTATCCAATGCATCCTTCACACTACAGAGTCAGTGTAGTAGACCATCACCAAACACTCCTAGACGACACTTGCCTCATTGGATTTTCCAATTCCCAAATGATTTTCCACCAAGTGGAAGCAATCCAGCACACAAACTTCCACAAAGACGGCTACCCTTCTCCACAACTCTAATTTTGGTGTCCTTGCACTGGAAAGCCAAGGTGAGCCTGGCCTATAGCACCAAGCATGTGATCTTTAACACCCAAAATTTCCCAGAAGACAGTGTGTTGTATGACAGCAAGTTGCATTATGGGATACCTATCCATGGGTGCATTGACACAAACACACCTGATGAGCACACACAGCACCAATGCAAGGATCCAAACAATATACTATCAAGAGTGTTATGCCAATGTAACTTGCATCAACCAAAATTTATGCAGATATGCAGTCATAGGCCTGTTAGTAAAACCATAAATTGATACAGTAAACAAAAGCAGAAACCTACTTCCCT